>NC_134719.1:39060075-39363106 GCF_049634645.1 Pelodiscus sinensis | reverse complement strand
GCCAGGCTGGCAGCTATCCTGCCATAGATGGCCACGTTCCTCAATCTAGTGCGGAGATCATGGACGTTGGGGGTATCCCCCCCAAACCTGAATAAGGTCCATGATCTCCACTCTGGACCAGGAAGGTGCTCGCCTTCTCCAGCGCCCGTCAGGCTCCTGGGAGCTGGCAGACTGCTCCTGGGGAGCGGTGGAGGGCTGGCTGCCAGTGGCTTGCTGGCTCATGGTTTGGGACCACTGGTTCAGGGGCCCCGTTGGCCACTGCTGGCTCTAGGCTGGCAGACTTGGAGCTGGCACAGGCACTGTGGCCAAGGTCGACCCCTTTAATGGCTCCGGGGCTGGGGGAGAGGAGAGTAAGTTTTCCTGGTTGTGCCCAGAGTGGCCACCAGGGCTCCCTGGGAAGGGCTAGAGGCCCCCTATTTCGAAATAAGTGTCTACACAACACTTAATTCAAAATAGCTATTTTGAATTTGGTGTTACTCCTCATAGAATGAGGTTTACCAAATTCTAAATAAGGGCTCCACTATTTCAAATTTATTTCGAAATAGCGGGTTGCCTGTGTAGACGCTCTTAAAGTTAATTAGAAATAACAGCAGTTATTTTGAATTAACTTTGTAGTGTAGACATACCCACAGTTACCTAATATAATACCATACTCACATCCCCATCTCCCAGAAGACCGGGCGTGGAAGGACCAGCCTCCCTCCACGTGTGGGACTTGGGTGCAAAGTGGAGTGTGGAAAACTTAGATGCAAAGACTTAAGACAGAACAAGTAAAGTGAAGCAAGGAGCTGAAATGAAAGGAAGAAGTACTTGATTGAGGAAGAAGATAGAGCTTGTGTTCGAGCCCCCAGCTTCCTTATTCCCACAGTTTTTATCCCTCTTTTTGTGTCATTGCCCAACCTACAATGGCCATAGTCAGAATTCTGAACCCTAAGATTTTGTGGGTTCATATACTTGATAGGAGGGTGATATTCGGACATCTTTTGAATATGCATTAATTAAATCATCTGATGCCTCCCTTGGACCCATTCCCAGACATGGAAAAAGCAGGAGCTTTGTGATTAGGTACAACAGGCCTGTTTTCTTAATTCAAGACATCAGTTAGCTGGGCCATGCAGATTTGACCTTACTTAGTTATCACAAGACACTGAGTCACATACCCATCTGTGTACTGACCCAACTGAAGAGCTCGCCATAGGGTCTTCCATAATTTTCTAAGAAGGTATTAAGAATATTTAATTTTTCAGAATGTAATTCTAACCTTTAATTATCACACTACACTACTGCTGAAGCCAACTCATGCAGGATAAATCAGATCCTGCAGGCCTTGCATTACTGGCATTACTATTAAAATATAGGAAAAGGGATGGGATAGGAAAAGATATAGCTTAGCAGGCTACAAGTGGAGGTTGTGTCAGTTACTTCTGACTCTCACTTTTATAGGAAAGTAGAAGTATGAGTCAGATTCACAGGACTTTGGTTGAGGCTTCTTGCATATCCACTACTTGCTGATGAGTGAATGTACGACACTCCCGACAAAACAGGCATGCTGATGTGGCTGGGTACCGCAAATCTGGAAGTTGCTCCACCCAGCACAGTGCACCCTTTTAGACATTAAGTCCAAAATGGTTGCTTTAGTCCACTGTCACCTTTTCCCATTCTGTCGCTGTGATTAGCAGGGGCTCCAGGGCTGGAGAGCCCTTGCTGTTGGGAAGGATGCTGCCAGGGGGCGCTTTGTGAGGGCTTCTACTGCTCAGCCTACGGATTTTGTAATTCACTAACCACCACTGCAGCTGAGTACCATCAGGCAGTGCACTAAACAGCTTGAACAATATCTGCCCCAGGTGCTATGTTCTCTCATCTTCCCATCAGGGGGTGATAGGAAATGTGCGTGTGGGCAGCGTTGTGTTGGTGTAGGCTGCTATGTGTTGACATCACTTATGACACCCATTGCAAAGCAGCTGTGTTGTCTCTACACACACTTGGATTCCCCATGCCTGGGATACCTTCAGCTGTGGAAGTACATTCAGTTGTGATTCCCTTTGTGCCACTGTGGTGAAAAGACTGAATCTCTAGTTGTTCCCTTTTTATCTCCATGCCACTTCTGATAACCTCCAGATAACCTGTCGAAGGGGATTGGGTGGCATCGACACCAGTTTGTGATGTCAGGTCTGGAACTTTCGCTGGTTTGTATCAGTTTCCTGCTCCTGAAATCCTCATAATTTGCCATTAGTAGGATTATTCTTGAAAGTAAGGACTGAGGCTACGTCTGATACGAGCCTCTTGCGGAAGAGCAAATGCAAAGGTCGTGCTCTCATTTGTATTTCCTCTTCCTTTCCCTTTTGCACAAGAGATTTTTGCGCAAAAAAGCGCTGTATAGATGGTGCCTTTTTGCTAAAAAAAAAACCTTTTGTGCAAGAGCCGTTCTTCCTCAAAAAATGCATTTGCTCTTCCGCAAAAGGCTCATTGTTTAGACATAGCCTGAGTGTTTGTAACACTAAATAAGTAGTGGGCAACCTGCAGCCCCTTTAAGGTTTTATGTGTGGCCCACAAAACATGTTGTTTACCGTTGTCCACACACAGGGCTGCCAGATTCTGCTGGGTTTTGTCCATGTCGTTTTTTCCCTAGCAGTATTACTAAAGTGACATGCACTTAAAGCCAGAGTATGTGAGGTGAGGTTGGTGCTGATCACACACAACACTGATTGGACGCAGAAGGAGTGCATGGCTCCCACAAAGTGCTGCTCTGGTTCACTTAGCACATCCCGCAAATTCTAGGTACGCAGGTGCAGTTAGCAAAACTACCCTATCCAGGGAGACCATCTTCGTTATGGCAATCTTGAGGCCCATAGAGATGAAGAAGGGCCACTCATATAGCCCACTCACTAGCCTAGCTCGCCCCTCACTACACTAAATTGTTCACAGTCAAAAGTCATGACATATCCAACACAGAGGATGGGTAATGAGTTTCCATGTACTCCAGTCTTCCTTTCCTTGCCCCTCACCACACCACTAAACTTACATTTAAGTGCATTTGAGACTTACCTCCCTCAAACAAAAAGTACTTTTGACAAGATGTCGTATATAATAAGTGGGAGGGTTAATTAAAGAGCATGTCGCTACTAGAAACCTGTTCTAAAATTATACTTTTTTTAAAAAAAATAAAGGTTTATAGACGCACAGAATGCTTCCTAACAGTGTGAATCAGAAGAAATCAGTTCAAGAGAGTAGTTCGCATGGGAGTTTCTACCTCAGCTGGACTGCATTTCAGAGGCAGGTGAATTAAGTCCATCCAAGTCTGAGACACTTATTGAGGATGAAAGGTGTTGTGTAAATGTAAGGTGCTATTAGAGCCAGGGAGCTGGTGAGGCAGGGAGAAAAATCAGTCGGCGTAACTGTAATATTTTCAGAGCAAGCTGGGTTTCTTCTGCTTTTGCAAGTAGGAAATCTCCTGAATAATTCATGAAGAGCAGGAAGGGCTGAATTTTCCTGGAGCGATGTTCAGTGTGCGTACCGTAGTGCAGAAAAAACGCTGCAGGGCTTCAGATCAGCTGCTGCTTCTCTTTGTTGCTGTTGGTTGCAGAGTGCTGCTTCTCTTGGTATTTTCACAGCTGGAGCATCCTTTCTGCTACCTGCCCTGAACCATCCTTATTTGGTGCATGCTTTGAGCCATCCCTTCTAGCTGCTTCCCTGGACCTGATGCTGCCTGCCTGCTCTGGACCACCCATTACTAGCTGCCTGCTCTGGATGCTGCTAGCTGCCTGCTCCGGATCTTGTATGCTCTGAAACATGCCTGTTACCTGCTGTGGATCCTGCTAGCTGAATGCTCTGGCTTGTCCTCTGCTGCATGGTCTGTGTCTCTGCTTCCCAGCCTCCTGGCCAGATCACGATGGGATTTGCCGACAGGAGTCGAAGCTGAGCTGCATTCAACAAGATGCCCAACTTTTCATCCTCTTCTGTCTGGAGTGCAAGCTCCTCGCTGCTGCTGCTGTGTGAGGAATCTGCGGGGACCAGAATCTCCTTGTCTCTCATCTATTCGCTGTTGGCCATTGTGGGGACCTTGTCCAACACGATGGTCATTTACCTGGTCTTCTCCTTCAAGAAGCTGCAGACCACCAGCAATGCCTTCATTGTGAATGGCTGCATAGCTGACCTGAGCGTCTGTGCCCTCTGGATGCCGCAGGAAGTGGTCCTGGGGCTGCTGCCCCCTACCGCTTCTTCTGTTCATTCACCAGGATACCAGCTGCTGTGGGGTGGGCTTCTTGGACTCGGCCTCACGGTCTCCCTGCTCTCCCACCTGCTGGTGGCCCTCAACCGGTACGTGCTGATCACCAAGGCACCCAGCACCTACCATGCACTTTACCAGCAGAGGTGCACGGGGTGGATGATTGGACTTTCCTGGGGAGTTGCCCTGCTCTTGGTGCTTCTGCTGCCCGGGCTGTGGACACAATGGCTCTGGCAGCTGTCATCCCAGCAGGAGGTCAGCAGTTCACGCTACACAGCCCTGCTGGTGGCGCTGGCTGTGCTCAGCCAGACGGCGCTGCTGCTCCATTGCTACTTGGGCATCATGCGCCGGGTGCGGGTCAGCGTCAAACGGGTCAGCGTCCTCAACTTCCACCTCCTGCACCAGCTGCCCTTCCCTGCTGCCCCGCCGCCGGCACGCCGTGTTCAGCGGCGCCTGAGCAGTGTCTCTGTGCTGCTCCTGTGTTGCGTCTTCCTCCTAGACACCCAGCCCATGGTCTGGGTGAGTCTGCTGGGCTTCTTCCTGCCCTCTGTGCCCCGGGCACTGCAAGTGACCAGCTGGCTGCTATTCTGCTCCCTGTCTGCATTCAACCCGCTGCTCTATACCTGGAAGAATGAGGAATTCAGGCGCTCTGTGCGCTCAGTGCTGCCCAGAGGAGAGACCCCAGCTGTCACAGTGGTGGCAACAGCAGCAGCTGCTGCCCTCCCCCCAGTGTCACTGCCTTGCCAGGAGCAGCCACGGCTGGGTAGCAGAGCTGAGAGCCTGGGGAGCCTAGTGCTCCAGTGATCTGCTTGGGTACCCATACCCTTCCAGAAGGAGCATCTGACACATTTGGGATGAGCGTGAGCGGAGATGACTCACTGAACTGCACAGCAGAATCCTCCACTCCCTACGGGAAAGACATTGAACGCTGCCGCATAGACACAGCCAGGTTACAATGTATCTCAAACCCATTTCCTTCCCGGTGTGGGGGCTTACACGAGAGAGAAGCTTTTTATGCCTCTAAAGCCCTGTCTCATGCTGTTGGTTTCTCTGTTGCATTTCTCTGAGCGCAGATCACGCCATTAGACTTGTTTACCGTTGGTTGCGCTTCACTCTCTCGGTCTTTTGCTTCAGCAGAATGCTTCTGTGTTGGGGTTACAAGTGCAGCCTTGTAGACACACTGCCGAGGAGACTCTTCAACAGTGCCTGGGGCTGCCCACATCACCTCAGCAGAGGGTGATGCTTGTGCACCGTAGGCATATTTAAATGAGGGCCTCCAGGTTCTAGACAGGCTGCCAGAAGTAGGGGTACTGATGCAAACATGGGGTAGCCCCCAGGACCCTCCATCCCCACAAACCCTCTACCCCACAATAGACATTGTTATTTCAGCATGTCCACTTGGGAGGATGCCCCCAAAATGTGCTTAGGTTCACTCCTCCATGTGGGAGGATGTTATGCCCTGTCCCTCTCCTCTAGTTTCTCCCCTCTCCCTGGCACTTTCCCTGAAGGTCTGTGGGGCTTCCCCATCTTTTGTTCCCCACCCACCTCTTTGAGGTCCCTCTCTCCGTTATTATTGAAATCCTGTTTCTCTCTTTCCCTATCCCCTCAATTTAGCTCCTTTTTGTGCCCCCCAATTTGCTCTTCCTCCCCAGTTTTACCCTCTGCCCTCTCTTTTTTACCACAGCAATGGGGAGGATGACAGTCGCTGGTCAGCACAGCCAGCGGACTAGGAGATGGGTAGCTGGTGTTCCTCATGCTTGGTGTGTAGCCTGGATAGTCTCACTTCTGCCTCTCCTGCTAGTAACTTCAGTGCACAGAGGTAGACAAGTCCTCAGCCACAGGCTGCAGCCTGCCTTCCCTGCACAGCATGATCTAATGTTAGGAATGCTGCTGCAATTTTTTTTTAAATTGCCTGCCTGGTGCAGGAGTTAGCACCTGCAGGACTCAGTTTGGAATTAAGGATAGTCCTGACCAAATTGAAATAACTGGTAAATATGCTTGGGCGTGTCATTCCTTTAAAACATACCCAGCTCGTTCCACTGAAATGAAACACCCATCCAACCACCGCTCGTAAATTGTTTTGTATAAAATGTAAGAACCCTGACAGTGTCTCTTTGAAGTGACCGCAATGCTCATTTTCACCATTCCCAATGCACTGGAGATGTTTATCCAGAAGTTAGTTACTATCTCCTACCATCCAAGGAATCCAGGAACTGCTTTTGTCAGCTCCCACTTCTCTTCCTTGCTTTCAAAGCAAAATCCTCCTTTTACTTCCCATGGGAGGTATCAGGGATGGAGAGGGATAAATTACATGCGGAAACTCTCTCATATAAAGGGAGAAAACTCTGTTTTTAAAATAATTTGCTCTAGATTTTTTTTGGACAGTTCTTTAAATAAAACAAGTTTTGACACTGATCTCTGCACTGGGAAATTCTTTTTGATCAAAATAACCTACAGTTCTCTCTGTGTGTATAGTATTATAAGATGCCCAATTATTTGTTTTATTGTGCTAGTTATTCTGGCATATAGCTTCTGATGGCACAAATAATGAATTACACATTGAGTAAGTGATGTGACCACTCTATCACAGCAGCTGTGTCTGGAGAGGATAAGTTTGTCTGTCTACCATCAAGACAACAAAGAGAGTTTGTTCTTGAGCACCAACGGTAAAGATGCAAGTTAAACCACCCATGACCCGACAAATCCTGTTGTATCAAAGAAGGGTCTTTTGGTTCACATGGTTGTGCTGAGACTATGTAAGAGTTGATCTGGAGAGACTTAGATAACTTAGCTCTGCACCCCTACCTGCCAAGAAATGTGCTTTTGATCCAAAATATAGTCCCGCACCACTTGCTTCAGTTGTTCCTTAGGAAGGTTGTATCTGATGTACTCTCATTCCACGAGGCGTACAGCTAGTTCGGATAGGAAACCTAATCCGAACTAGCTATTCCGTGCTGTATGTAGCCGCGCAGCACAGGGTCCGAACTAGCCAGCATTTAAAAATGGCGCCGGCCGGCTTTATGCAAATGAAGCCCGGGAAATTCAAATCCCGGGCTTCATTTGCAACTCTGTATGACTACATTACCCCCCCTAGTTCAAACTAGGGGGGTAGTGTAGACATACCCTGAGAGATTCAACTACTTCAGGAAAGGAGTATTTGACGTTATTTGGCCTTTCTGGCATGGCTTTGAGCTGAGATTGTGAAGTTAGCTGTCTGGCTGGTTGCC
This sequence comes from Pelodiscus sinensis, assembly GCF_049634645.1. Lineage (NCBI taxonomy): Eukaryota > Metazoa > Chordata > Testudines > Trionychidae > Pelodiscus > Pelodiscus sinensis. The sequence continues at coordinate 39,355,654 of NC_134719.1, read as the reverse complement.
TGTGCATAGTAATGGAGATAACAGACATCGGAGTGGATGGATTTTCTAGCATTTGTGGGTGGCAGTAAATTCTGCCGCTTAGGACGCAGAGTGGCAGTGAAGCTTTTTGGTAGCCACTCTTGCAACCTCAGCACTTCTTCAGAGGGTGGACTTGGAATCTTGCCAAATTAAAAAGCTCCCTCTTCCCACAAGGACTGCCGTTGTACTGCCTCCCTGTGGAGACACTAGGTTATGATGTGAACATGGCTGTCGCCTGTGCCGTATGCAATGAGGGCTGACAGTAGCTGGAGCTGCAGCAGAGAAACACAGTGGACTGCTTCCCACAACCCCACGTTAGCCAGTGGTCTCCACTGAATGCCTAAATCCTGCGAGCTGCAAATAAAGGTGGGGAGCTGATGTATGAATATGAATTTAGCAAAGGTGCAATAAGTACATCGATTTGAATGTGGTGGGGACCAGGGGAGAAAGCACATGAACAGCTCAGCGATGCTGAGGGGGCTAGCAGCAACATGGTAAGACATTGGGAGAGGGATGGTAAGACAGCCTCCTCTTCAGGGGCTGTGGCCCCAGCAACCTACACATTTCCGGTTTAGAAAGCTCTGTGCACTTTGCTTCCTTACCTCAGGTGGTTTGCTTTGCATTAGGCTTGAATGGTCCCCTCTCCTTCGGTGTGTATCTTGTGCTCAGCTGAAAGGCTAAACAGGCAGATTCCAGGGGGAATAAGAGACAACAGGAGGGAGATCCCAAAGCTGCTTCTCCCACCCAAAATGTATCATTTGGTTTCTGTGTGAAAAGGATGAGTGAGAACGGTGTGAAATGGGAGACTGTGTTTTAGCTAATGACCGTTCTGTGTGTGACTGTTTGCGTTGTTAGGGAGGGCTGTTCTGGCCAAGGCCAGACTACTCACCTGGCAGACTCAGTGGGACTAGGAGGACAGCAAGGGAACACAAGTGCAGAATGCCTGCATTTCACCACCACGATGCCCATCTTTTCAGCACCCTCACCGGAGAAGCAGGAGATCCAGTGTGTCTCTGCTGCACCCGCCCTGCCAAACCTGTCACCACCCTTCCTGCTAGGATGAGCGAGGAGGAACCCCTCATTGGAGCTCTGCCATTTCCAAAGGTTACTCTTGAGCAGGGGTGGGTAAGATACAGCCCACAAGCCAAATCCGGCCTGCCAAGCTTTTAATCCTCCCTGCGGCCCACCCAGCCCGCCCTGCCAGGAACCCACATCACTCAAAGCATATGGCTGTTCCAAGTGCCTCTCTGTGCTGTGGAGGGGGAGGGGGCAGAGGTTTTGCACACTGCCCCCAAGCACAGCACAATCTCCGCTCCCATTGACCAGTTCCAGGTCACCACCCAAACCCTCTGCACCTCCTTCCCCCTGACCCAGGTCACAACTCCCTCCCAGACTCTGCACCCACTCCTACATCCTTCCCCCAGGCCAGAATCCTCTCCTGCACCCGTACCCCTCCCGGACCTTGCACTCCAATCCTCTACACCAAGTCACAACTCCCTCCTTCACCCAAACTCCCTCTCAGACCCCACACCCTCTCCTGCACCCCAGTTCCCTACCCCCAAGCTCCCTTCTGTGCCCAACCTCTGTCCCAGGGCTCACAGCCCCTCTATAGAAAAGTGCAACCATTGACCACTTACCAAATTTTGGAGTGGCCCCCTTCAAAAATTGTTGCCCACTGGTGCTCTTGGCACTGCCAAATTCTTTGCCGCCCAGAACTGAACACTCTGGCTAATCACGGGTTGATTATTTCCATCATTGTAAAACCATCTTAGTGCCCAAGCCTGCAAGAGCCAAGCAGCTTCAATTCCCACTGAATCCATGGGAGTTGAAGGCACTTGGCACCTTGCAGGACTGGGCCCTTAAGTAGAAGAGCAAGTGTTAAACTAATAAACAAATCTGCCAGCCAAAGCCAAATACAAGGGAAGAGAGCTGTCTTGTGTTTGAGCCCAAACACAGTGCTGCTTTAAACATCCAAGCACAAGAAAAATTGGAGGCAGCTGTTTTTCCTTCCTTCTGGAACAATGCTGCAGATTAAATCGAAAATGATTGTTTATTTTCATATGGCAATATTTGAAACCCAAGTTTATTTAATTTACATTTTAAAAAATGTTGTCATGTTCACAACTCATATCACCTAAGAGCTGGGTTTGGGATTTTTTCCAGAGATTTTTGCTATGTATTAAATTCTACAGCACAGTTGGAAAGCTTTTGGGAACTTCTGAGGCAATTACATTTGATTTGCTAATCTTTGCGGGTGGGTCTTTAGAGATTCAGGTGACCAGAAAATAACATTAGAAGACAAACTTTGTTCTGCACAAAGAAATTTCCACAGAATAATTTGTAATTTCAGATCTCTCCTTCCCCAAGTAAAATTGCTGCTCAGAAAGATCTTGTGTTCCTTGACCTAGAACCAAGCTGTTTGTCTTCCTACAGCATAAATAAACCATGGCCTATGACACTGTGAGGTCCCCAACACTGTCTTTTGTTTGGGGCCAGCCTTAAGGATAGGTGAGCATGTGGGCTGCTTTGGATGTAAACATCTGAGCGTTTGGCCTTACTCTGCCATTCAGCAGTGTTGGGATTTTTGCTTAGCTGGCCTGGGTGGGATGATGCCATAAATGTTTTCTGTTCGGGACAGCAAAACCCAGTGACAGACCAAAGGCCAGCCCTGCTATTATCTAGCACTCGCAGCCCCACTTCTGGGATTAGAAAGTAGATCAGACTCCTGGGCATCCCTGCTATGCTGTGGACCACGTGACTGACTCGACCCCATCAGCTGGTGGATGGTAATGCCTTTTGTTCACTATTGAGCTGCCTGTGTCATAGTCAAACCCTAACCCACAGGTGAAAGCCTTTTCAGAGTTGATTACCATTCCAGATGCCTGAGCCAGTCAGTCCTCCAACATGTGTAATTTAACGTGGCAGGTAGGGAATTGGCAAAGTTCTCCTTCCTTGTGATACATCATGACCCAAAAGCTGCTTTGGGACATGGACTAAAGAGTCCTACCATGATTCAGCTGCACCATTTTTGCTTTGGCCATTAAGGAATCCACCCCCTTCTCTAGAGAGTCTGCTCTTTGGAGATGGCTATAATTGTGACAGGACAGTGTGATGGCAGAGGCTAGAGCCATGGTTGTTCTGGGAATCAGCCTGAAGGGGATGTCCATGTGACTAGCCATCTTCCACACCATGGAGACTAAATGCCATCATTCAACCGTATAAGGAGCTAGCAAGACACCCCGTGCCACCTCTTGATTAAAGTAGCTGCTAGGACAACGTGATCTTTGCTCCCAAGCTGCCATACTGAGGCTATTTTTAAAATGTTCCCATACAGATTCATTTCAAGTAAAGCCGTTCAAGTGCAGCATCTTGTTAAGGAAAAATTGCAAATAAAAATGACAGTATGTAATTTGCCCATCCCTTTCATCCAAAAACGTGCAAGTAGATTACTGCAGCTTCAGTTAAAGTCAAAAGTTCTATCTCCAAGTGACAGAAACAAATGGCTTTTCTCTTCATTGTTGTCTAATTTGTAAAAAACGGTTCTATTTTTGCTCCTTGACTCCTTTCTTTCCCATGCATTCTGGATATTCTACTGCTTTCTCCCACGCCACCTCTTTATTTTTTTCCAGATCATTAAAGACTTTACTGCAAGTTTTCTGTGCTTAGAAAAAGCATTTGTTGTGTATGCTCTGGAGACTTAGATGAGGCTATTTGTACTGAGAGGATGTTTGAAGACTGACATACACATAATCAATAACAAAACTTAAGAGACAAATCCTAGATCCATGTAGGTATAAACAGGGGGATAGGAAGATGATTTTACCTCTGTATGGGGCATTGGTGAGACCAGTACTAGAATAGAGCATTCTACTCTGGTGACCACATTTTTAAAAAAGTTATAGATAAATGAAAAAGGTGCAGAAAAGAGTCACAACAATTATTCAAGAGATGAAGAAAGTTCCTTACAGTGAGAAAGTTAAAGAGCACAATCTATTTAGCTCACCGAAGGGAAAACTGAGAGTTGACTTGATTACTATGTATAATTGCCTTCACAAGGGAAAATAATACAGAATTCTTAAAGGCTCTTTAAACTAATGGATGAAGGCGTAACAAAAAACAATGGCTAGAAGCTGAAGCCAGACCAATTCAAGTGAAAAATAATGCACAATTTTTTTAATGGAGTGATTAACTAGTGGAACAGACCACCGGGGAAATGTGGGATTTGTGATCTTTTTTGATGTGTTCACATCAAGACTAGAGGCATTTATAGAAAACTTTCCCTCGTCAAACATTAGGCACCAGGTTCAGTACAAGGGTAAATAGGTAAAATTCTAGGGCTGGTGGTAAGATTAGACAATCAAATGCTTCCTTTTCAATTTTAAAAGTCCTGCTGTATGGGTATGGGCCGCTTCTAGCAATGGCAGAAATACAGTTCTGCTAAACAAGGATAGGTAGGAATTTGAGGGGAACAGGGATTATGTACCCCCTTTGTGATGCGGTATGCATATCCCACACTGACACAGGAAGGATTAAAACCCTGTGGGCAGAGGAAGTACCCCCCCACACACACACTCAGACTGGGCATGTTTGCAGTGCTGGAGCAGCGTAAAAGGGAGTAGCTCAGTCTGGGCTGGATGCTGGAGGAGAAGGACCTACTGCAGGAGCTCCAGAATTACCCCAGGGAGATTGCATCGAGTGCCAGAGGAGCCCCAGGGAATGGCTGATGCTGTGGAACCGGAGGACCCGGAGACCATGTGGAGCATCCCTACGCTGGATCTGGTAGGAAGTGACCCAGGGAGGGTGCTGGACTGGTATTTCATACCTGAGTGACCTCAGTGTGCTGTGGTTGGATTCCCTGCTGAGTGAGTGGTGGAAAACACTCTGCCACTAACAGGGCCCTGTGTTGGGACCGAGTGGGGTGGGCTTGGGCTCCTCTACCAGGGCTACTGCCCCAAACCAATGACTCTGGCCACTAGGCTGTGCTGCCCTGAACTGAGGGCTGTGATTGACTCTAGCCATTAGGCTCTGCCATCCTGCGCTTTAGGGCTGTGATTACTGACCCAGGCCTATAGGCCTCCACACCTCAGGCAATGGACTGTTACAGGTCACAGATGGCCCAACAGCCAAACAGAAGGCATCCACACCCCTTGGTATCCACACCCATGGTTTGGGTGCGCATACACTGTGACATCCTTACATAGCCTACAGTTCGCCTCAGTGCAATGTAGGAATGGGGTGGGAGGCAATGCTAGTTGGGGGTTCTTCTGTTTTTTTTTCTCCTGCTCCTGACAAAGGGATGCAGTAGGGCTATGGAGGTAGTATTGGGGCAGCCCTGTGGGGCAGCTCCATAGGAGGTTTCTTATCCAAGCACCACAGTACAGATGGAGATGCCACTCAGATACGCAGGCTATGCCTGGGATGAGACGGCATGGAAACAGAGACACATTTTTTTCTTAAAAATTAATCTGACCTCAGGGCTGGCCCTGTAATGATTCCTGGCTTTGCCACTTGAGATTCAGCACAGAGAGTAGTCTCTGCAGAGTGGTCGACTGCATGCCCCATACTACACAGTATGATTACAACCTACAGCGACATGAAAAAACTGCTAAACTATGGCAGTTAGCCTTTGAGAACTGTGTTCCCTCAGGGAGAGGGGATGATCGGTGCCTACAGAGCTCTGAGAGAACAAAACTCTTTTTCTTGGGCTTATTTTCACTGCTTTATGATGCAAGTATGGCTGAAAGAGAGCCAAAAATAAAAGCAGAGCTCCTAGGATTCCTTGAAGCCTATAACTTTATGAGGTGGAGCCATCATCCACAGCCTTGAGGCCTTCCCTGTTTTTTTAGAAGGGACTTCTTTAGAAAAAGTCTAAGTGTAGGCCTCATGCAGTCACTGCTGAGGGCCCCATACCGGCATAACTATACAATCCCACCCATCTGTGCTTGTCCCATGGCACCATACGGTCACTTTCATGGAAGTTTGCGAATGGCTTTTCCTCACCTTGAAGCGCAGCAGTAACAGAATGAGACCCATTCCGACAGTTGAGAAGTGAGTGGCATTTCCTCTGGAAGCTTGCAATGCCAGACAGCTACTGGTCAATTGGAAATCTATTTGGGGTGGGGAAATCTATAATGGGGATTGCTGTGATCCAAGTAGCCAAGGCAATCAATACCCTTCTGCTATGAAGGGTAGCAGAAGGGTACTGATTGCCTGGGAAAATCTGGGCAAATCTGCAGGATATAGTGATGGGGTTCCTTCACTGTGGTGGAGAGAGAGGTGGTACACACATCCCTTCTTGGCACCTGACCACCTCGCCACAGAGTGTATAAACTGGCAGGGGTACTTCTTGATGGTATTGCAGGTGCTGGTGGATCACCAGAGCTATTCCACAGCCATCAATGCAGGATGCCTGGGAAAGGTACATGACGCGCACATTTTTCAGAGCTCCAGTCTCTTCAGAAAACTTGCAAGATGGAAATGTCTTCCCAGCCCGGAAAATTACTGCTGGAGGCTTTGAAATGCCAATAGTGATTCTTGGAGAACCAGCCTACCCCTTGCTCCCATGGCTTATGAAGCCTCACACAGGCAGCCTGGACCACAGTAAGGAGCAGTTCAGCTACAGGCTGAGCAAGTGCAGAATGCTGGTAAAATGTGCTTTGGGGCATTTAAAGGGACGGGTTTGCAGTTTATTGACTAAGTTAGACCTCAGAAAAAGCAACACTCCCATTGTTGTTGCTGTGCGCTCCATAATATCTGTGAAATTAAGGGGGAAAGTTTTGTGCCAAGGTGTGGGGGGCTGAGGCAGAGTGCTTAGCCACTAATTATGAGTAGCCAGACACCAGGGCAATAAGGAGAGCACATCGAAGGGCACTACATATCAGAGAGGTTTAGAAAAATAGCTTTGTGAATGGCCAGACAGTAATATGAGAGTCAGGTCTATTGCTAATGAGGTGCCCCCTCCAATAAGTGTGCTGGCCTGTACCTCTTGTAAACTCTTCCCCCCTTCCCCATGCAACACAAGCAATAAAGATACTGTTGAGAAGTCACGTGTTCTTATTTAGGGAACACAAGGTAGCAGGGGCAGAAAAGGAGTTCAAGGTGGGCGCTTTGGGGCAGGGGAGGGGAGCAAAGGGAAAGTGGGGTATTACAATTTCCCTGTTCAGCAATCAGACAGGTGTGAGAAGGACAGCCTTTTGTTCCAGGACATATCCCTGGCAGTTGAGTATGAGGCTCCTCTTGACTTCTACCCTTCCCCATGCATTCTAGAGCCCCTGGTAGAGGAGGTTATGAAACTTGGTGAGGAGAGAATGCGGGTCAGCATGGGCCAGAGGGGGAACCCGTGCATCTAGCTGCACTGCATTTGCTCATGGAATATGTCATCCCTACTATGTTTTCAGATAGGTGGTAGCTAAACAGCGGGAGGAGCCAGACCCAGAGGATCGTGCAGCAGGCTCAATGTTGCACCCGCTGTAATGAAAAGTGAAGGGCAGACTTCACAGGAAAGACACCCAATCTCTTAGCATAAAGGAGGATCCATCCAAGACAATAGAGATGTGTTATGTAGTAGGGCACAGTTATGCTTTAAAGCACCCACTATGCAGCAGGTACACCACAAAGAGATTTGAAGGGAGCAGCTAGGCTCGGTTTGGTGGCAGGCATGGTAAGGGACAGGTCGGGGCTTGCGCTTTTGCTTCTGCTTTGAAAGCAGTTGTGTCACAGTGCCTACAAATAGCAGCTCCCACAGCTAGGCAAGCATCTGCATTTGTAAAGGGGGAGGCACAATCATGTGGCAGCAGAACAAGACGGGGGCTCACATGGTGCCCGTGTTTTTAGCACCCCTGCCTTTGCTGGTAGAATGCAACTTTCCCTTCCCACAGAAGCCTAGAGGCAGAAGAGTGTCTGGGCGTGGTGGCAGGACAGCGCAGGGGCTCATGAAGTGACCATGTGTTCAGCACCTCCTGTGTGTTGGGAGAGTGCAACCTTCCCTTCCCAGAGGAGCCATCTGAGTGGGAGAAGGAAGGGGTCTGTGTGTGGCAGAAGGGCAGGGGCTCGTGAGGATACCAAGGAGCTGTGGGTGGAAGCGGGAGAGTGTCTGGGCATGGCAGCAGGACAGGGTCTCAGACAATGCCTTATTGGGGATGAGCAAATGGAGGTGTACTGCTGTGGTATCAGTTAATAGCTTCCCCCGCTTCATCCAGGTGGCCTGGCACGATTTCAGACTTCTCCAAATCACAGATTAATTAGGAGCCTGTGCTGAATGTGGCCAGAAACTTGGACCTTATGCAGATGTGCTTTGTGCTGCAATGATGCCAGGCCATTTACTTCTGGATTGGCGTGGGAAGGTGTCCCACCAGCATGTGGACGGAATAAGGCAGCTTCCCCAGAAATCTTGTGAGGAGGATGAAAGGGTACCACTATGAGAGCTTTATGCAGATGTCTCCTGACACTTTAACAAATGGTTTTGGGGAGCCCCCGCTGAGTAGACAGAGTGGCTACCACAGAAGATACCTAATTGCCTTAGCATGATTAAAAATGTAAACTCAGCAGAAGTCACCTGTCATGAGGGCCCAGCAACGAGATGTCCTGGGAGGAGGGGATTGTCTCCAGAGTTATAAAAAGGTCCTGGCTGTCAGTAAGATTAGATGCTCTGCTTGCCTGCTGACCATTCTCCTTCTCCTCTTCCTCATCCACACTGCGGCCCAAGGCTGCCCGAGCAGTGCGATGGGAGGAATCCATGGACTGGACTGGGAAACTAGTTGGTCCCCCACTGGAATCCCATGCAGTGGCTCATAGAAGCAGCTTGTCTGTGGTGATGACCCAGACCATCCATTTGCCTCCTTCGTCTTCTGATACACCTGCCTGAGCACCTTCATTCTCATGTGGCACTGCTGGGTATACCTGGCGTATCCTTTCTCCCCCTTGCCCTGTGTGATCTGGGCATAGATACCAGTGTTTCTTTCTCTGCTTCATAGCTCTGCCTGAACTGATTCCTCTCCCCACACACAGCAGTGAGGCCCAGGATCTCCTGCGTGCTCCAGGCTGGAGCTCTTTGCACCCCTGGAGATTTATGGCAGCAGTGTTCCCTTAAGATTTTCCATCTTTGGGCAGAGTGAGTTTTGTCTTGTGCACCAATATTGAAGCCATGTGCACTTGTTTGGACATGTGCCACTGTGGCACCCAGGTTATAAACCTCTCCCTTTTCCCCTCTGCTGACATATCTCCCACCCTCTCCTCACCCCATCTGCATCCCTGGTGCCTGCTGCTGCCCCTCCCTCCCCCTCCCAGTCCTCACCCTCCTCTGATGTCCTGGCTTCTGCCCTTCTTGCTGCCCTCAGCCCTCCTGGGACTTGACCTGCACCTGCCCTTCCCTCCCCACTCCGTGCCCATCCCTCCTGTAGCTCCCCTATCCTCTCCTAACACCTCTCTTTACCCACCTGCCCTGCTGCTCTCCTCTGATCTGTTGCCCATCCCCTCTCCCCTCCCCATGTCTGCTCTTCTGCTTCACCCCCCACAATTCACCTGGCACCTGCACCTTCCCTTACCCCCTGCACCATCCTGGTGCCTCCCCCTTCCCTCACTACTCCTACCCTCCCAACATCTGCCCTCCTTCTCACCACCCTCTGCCTCAGTTCTCCTCACACCCCTCTGTGCCCTCACACATTACTTGCTCCAACCCCTACCTTCCTCATGCCCACCCCTTCTTTCAACCCCTCTTCTCCTGGCACCCACTCCTCCCCTTTCCTCTTCCTCTTCCAGCATCGCCCTGTCCCCTCTCCTCACCAACCCCCACTGACACATTCCCATTCCCCCCCATCCCCACTCATCCTGCCCTTTCCCCTGTCTCCTCTTGGCCCACTGACATTTGTCTCCTCCATCTTTCCCCTCGGTGCCTTCCCTTTTCTTCTCCTGCTCTGGCCCCTCCTCTCCCCTCAGCACAAGCCCCTTCCTCTCCTCACCCCCATCTTCCTCTTAGTTATCCCTCTGCCCTTTCCCTCACCTTCTGCCTTCCTGACACCTGCACCTGCTGGGTGGGGCAGCATGGTGGACAGCTGCCCTGTGTGCTGGGGTTGGAGCCAAGGCCACAGTGCTATTTTTAGTACTGTGGCCCCAGCCCAGGAGCAGTTGCACCATGGCCCAGCTCCTGTCTCACCACACAGGCAGCACACCCTGTGAGCCGGGACTCACACTGGGGCCACAGTGCTATTTTTAGTACCTCAATCCCAGCTCCAGCAGCCATCATGCAGCCATTGCCCCAGCTGCTTCCAGGGGCTGGGCCACGTGGTGGGCGGCTGCCCCGTATGCCATGACTAGAGCCAGGCTACAGTTCTATTTTTACCGCGGCCCAGGCTCAAGTTCTGGCAGCCGCCACTCAGGCTGTGTGGTGGTTGCCCAGCTGCTCCTGGGGTGGGCAGTCACCCCCCATGCAGCCCCACACCTGGAAGAAGCAGAGGCTGCAGCTGTACTGCTCTGCTGAGGTCGTGGTCGGGAATGAAATTCTTGGTGTATGCCCATGCACTTTACAGGGAACCCTGATGGGCAGGTGTGCTGCTGAGATGTGTTGCCTACTCTGAGGTCTGCTTACCACCCTGACCACACAGGAAAAGAAATTCAAAATTTCCTGGGGATTTTCTTGTCCGCCTGGAGAGCAGTAGAGTTGAAAGTCTTAGCCAGAGTGGTCACATTGGGGCACTGTGGGACACCTTCTGGAGGCTAAGAATGTCAACTTTCCTAGTGCTGCATCTGCACTACCCTAAAGTTGACCATTGAAGGTCAAATGCATCATTATTCCTTGTGAAAAGCAAGAGGACTGAAGTCAACTTTAACGGTCCTTGAAGTTGATGGAATGGGCTTGGTGGGGTGGACTCACTGTTTAGAAAATTGTGGTTAAGTTCAACCTGAACTCCGTGTGTACACAAGGCCTTATTCTTCATCACAAAGAAAAAATTCTGTTTTCCTTAGGCGGAATGAGAAATACAAACAGCTCTTACAGAAAAAATACTAGGGGATAAGAACCATGAATGGCATTACTGTCAGCGTGAAAGGATGAATTACCAACATAGGTGTTTTTATGGTACCAAGGAACATCCTGTAAAAGTGGACACACCCTCTTACAGGGGTTAACAGATACAGTAAGAAAATGCAGCCTTTGAAATAGTGGCAAATGGATGCACTGAGACCACTTTGTTTTATGAGGAGTCAGTGTAACTGACTGGCAATGTTTGCTTCCCATTGCTAGAAAGTGTTCATTAGTCCAGGAAATAGTTAAGCGGGTTCTGGTGACTCAGTGAGGAAGGTGACTTATTTCCCCATTTGGATATGGAGGGGGTGGGAATGTTTCTCCAGGGAAAGGAGAATCTGGTGTGTCAGCTGAGTGGTTCCCGAGGGAAAATCTCTAGGAGCAGCTGAAGAAAGTTCTGCCGTTTTATTATTTTTTGCTTTTTTGTAAATGAAGCCAAACCCCAGATCTGTGTTTTGTGGAGCAGCTTTGGAAAAGTGCCTGCTCACACTTGGCTTCTGGCAATCTTAAGGTCCCTACCTGCCATAGGACCCACTCATTATAGAGCAGGTCTGCAGTATCAATTCAATTGTCACAAAGGAAGAAACTCAGTAATCCTTAATCCTGATCTTTTCTGAAGGTCATTATGAGGTGGAGCCCGAATGCCACTCTTAAAGCAGTAAAACTGTGAATTTAATAATGTATTAATGAGAAATAATGTTGGTGGGAGCCAGAATTTATCTAGCAGCATGATGACAGTTCACACCATGCTCTTCTTCTGCTCCACCTCAGCCATAGAATCAGATAACCCCTTTATTTCCTTCTCCCACTCTTTTCTCTGGGCCGTCTTCTCTGCAGCTCTCTTACTGGAACTCCCCTTCCTCTCCTTGGACATCATGTTTCATCCCTCTCCTTCCCATCTTTCCTTAAAATACCTCTTCATGCTCCTGTAAACTTTCTTCTCCATTCAGAGTGGACATCACAGTTCATCGCTTTGATTTCTGTTGCATCTTTTTGTCTGGTCTGTCTAGGAGCCCTTCCATGTCGGTGTGTTGGCTTCTGTAAATTGCCTGCTTTAGTTTTGTGTTGTATGGTTAATCTACTATATATTTTAGAAAGTTTGTCTGTTTGATCAAGAACTCTTCCTAAACAGTAAGAGTTAGGACCACCAAATTCAGCGTACAGCTTCCTCTTATCATAACGTAAAGCACTGTAAGGCTATGTCTACACTCGCAGCTTCTTGCGTGAGAAATATGCAAATGAGGCTAAGCGTGGCATATCGCCGAGCCTCATTTGCATACCTAATGAGCCACCATTTTTGCAGAAGAGGCTCTTGCACCAGAAGGAGCTGCCTACACTGCCAATTATTTTCAGGAATAACGGCATTGTGCAAGAGGGTTTTTCTTACGCAAGATGGGGCAGTGTAGACAGCTCCTTCTGGCTCAAGAGCCTCTTCTGCAAAATGGTGGCTCATTAGGTATGCAAATGAGGCTCAGCGATATGCCACTCTTAGCCTCATTTGCATATTTCTCACGCAAGAAGCCATGAGTGTAGACATAGCCTAAGGGTTTGGTTGTGCCAGGAAAATGGGATGTGCCTGGAATGGCATCTCATAAAAACAAACAGAAAAGAGACAGAATCATCAAATCAAGTACAGCCCTCAAAACTGACATAACTGAGAAAACGCCTAAAGAGACTGAACCAAGATCAGCCAGAAAAACAAAATGAACCTGCAACAGGATAGCTTCTCAATACACCTAAAAGAAATTATACAAAACAGAGAAATTTGGAGCAGTGCTCTATTTTTGGCTTTGCTAAATCAATGCTTAATATATGAAAACTAGAGGAAATTGTTATTGGAAACCAAAATGAGTATAGCTCTTTTTCATTAAAACATAGTGAATGATAAGAGTTTATAGGAATGAAGAAAAAATATGTTTGATGGAATTCTCATTTTTTTAAAAATTACTAAAACAATTAAATGGAAAAATTTTAACAATCCCTTCTTTTAAGAAATCTGAAATAAAAATTAACTTCATAAAAATAACACTGTATTTTTTAAAAATACAATCATTTAAATAAAGCATGTACATTTTCTTTTTGTTTGAAAAGAAATTGGGTTAAGGACCTGAGCAATGCCCAGGGAAATCTGCTAGTAATACATAATTTGTAAAAGCATGATAGGAAGGAGAAGGTCTTGCAGGAACTGAAATACTAGTCAGGCCCCACTGGTTGTCTGCCAAGGTTTGCATATTTTAATTAGGTACTGGGCACGTTTGAGGTGACTCTTTGAACAAGTTTCTCCCCTTGTACTGTGGGAGGGACTCTCATAATCAACCGGTAGCAGCTGCAAATAATTATTATGCATTGCCATAGCCAGTGAGCATCTTCTATTTATGAACTGGACTGGGTTGTATATAGTAGACAGAGCAAAACACATCTGCTAACTCCTCCCATGAGCAAAACTGCCCTCTCTTTCCTCCACTCTGACACCTCCCCTACCTACCTGTAAATGGGTATTTTCCAATCTGTGTTATTGCATTCCCGCAGAGAGCAGTGATTGATGAAATGTGACAGTGGGTAGGCAGAAATACTACCATGTAATGGTACAGGTTGGGTATTGCTTAATGGGGCCTTCTTCCATTGTGTTGATTCTTGCAGAAGATTAAAAGGCTGTTGACAGCACTCTGTAGCACCCAGATGTTTTGTACCAATTTAAGGCCAGGTGGTGTAGCAGTTTCTGTGATACACGGAGGATAATAGAGCTGACATAATATCAGCTGATATAATATACAGTCTGAACAGCTATATGAGTACCGTATATGGTGAGGATATGAAAGCTTTCCCTGCAAAATTCTGCAGCAGCAGATCTTTTTTTGGCGCTTTGTGATATGTGATAACTGTCATGTGTTATTAATAGAAACAGGAGAGTGACACTAAAACTCAACATTGCAGGATGCCGGTGAGCTGACTAGAGAGACAGATGATTTTCTTTTGTTTCTTGGATTATTATCTATGTTATTTTGTGCTCAGATTTTCTTATGTTATACCTGCTACTCTGTAGCAACCATCATAGTTACAGTAATGTAATTGTTACTATCTACCCAAACCGTACAAAAGAAGAATAGTTGGAATGTCAGAACTTTCATTGTAACCTTCTGTTCTCATGTGCTCAGAACATACAACAAAATGCGCAAAGCTGTCAATGCTTTGTCTCAGCCCAGAGGTGAATAATTTTTTGAAAGCTTTGAGGAAAAACTGTCTCTGCTGTTTCTGAGTTATTGAATGTACATGGAAAATGACAAATGTCAGCCCTTTGAGACTACTTTTCCTTCCTGAACAAGTGAAATGAACACAAACCCTCCAGACTGTGCATGTGAATAGTCCCTTTTAAAGACTTCTGACCACCTGCTGGGTTTTGGATTTGAAGAATACAAATAAATTGATAAAAATTCACTTCTGAGCCAGTGTATAGCCATAGGGGCCCATCTGGATGGACCCCAACTTAGGGTGGGTGGGCAAGAATGGGGGGAGGGAGAGGGACAGTTGGGATAGGGGGGTAAGCCCTGACTCTGCTCCCCAATTAGAGCGCTAGAGCAGAGTGGGATAAGCCCTGATACCACTTCCCAGCTGGAGAACTAGGGTGATACTGAATAAGCCCCGGCCTTGCTTCCTGGCTGGTGAGCCTGGATACAAAGTGGGTGGGCCACGGCCTGCCCTGACTCCTCAGGTCCACAACTTGTTCTAAACATGCTCAACATTATGCCCCAAGAGTATGTCTAGACTACATGCCTCCATCGACGGAGCCACGTAAACTAGTTTACCCGACATAGTCAATGAAGTGGGGATTTAAATAATCCCCGCTTCATTAAAATAAAAATGGCCACCGCACTGTGCTGACAATCAGCTGATCTGGCACAGAGCGACAGTCTAGGCGCGGGTTGGTCAACAAGGAAAGCCTTTGTTGACTGCTCCTGTAAACCACGTTTCACGGGGCTTAAGGGAGCGGTGGACAAAGGCTTCCCTTGTCGACCGATCCACGTCTAGACTGCCGTGCTTTGCTGGATCAGCTGATTGTCGGCACAGCGCGGTGGCCATTTTTATTTTATTGAAGCGGGAATTATTTAAATCCCCACTTCATTGACTATGTCTAGTAAACTAGTTTACGTGGCTCCTTCGATGGAGCCATGTAGTCTAGACATTCCCTAAGATATTATGCTAGCTGAATTAAGTTTTGTCTTTTTGTGAACAACTGCTGAGATGTAACAGTAGGTACCAAGATTCCTGATGTGGCAGAGGATAAAGGCCTTTGTTCCCAGGATGCAGAGCAGGTAACAGGTATCAGGAAATAAAGGTCAGACAATACTTCTTTAAGTTACACTTGTATAATACCATGGACTCCTGACAGTGCACTTTATATTAAGGAGATTTGCTATGGAATCTTTCAAAAGAGATTAATTCAGGGCATGAGCCTATTCCTATGGAAGGTGACAGCAGCACTCCCCTGGATCTCAAGGACAATAAGATGAAGACATTAAAATGAATCTTTTTTCTGATTCTGTTGCTTTCATCTGCTGATATGTGTGTGTGTATATATAAAATATATATACATATATATCTCACATGCATTGCTCGGGTACTTTGGGGCAAGAGTCTGAGAATGTGAGGGGGTGCATGAGTCAGGGCAGGGTCTTGGGGATGTGGGGGGCTCAGGAGAGAAGGTTGGATATTGGAGGTGCAGGAGTCAGGTTTGGGGGCGAGGAGGGGCACAGGGCAGAGGTCTAGGGTATTGGAGGTGGGTGCCACTCACTTGCACTCCCCATGGCTGTCTCAGGGTGGCAGAGGTCATGCAGCCTGGCTGGCAGCTGCTCCCCAGGAAGGCTGGGGTAACAGAGCCTGACCATGCTGCTGGCCAGTGGCTGCTCCCCAGGGTTGGCATGCTTCCTGCCCTTGTGATCATTCAGGAGTAAAACTACCCCATGCTTGCTGTCCCAGCTATCACACCCCTCCCTTTCCATTTGAGAAACAGTCACATTCCAGGAATATCCCATTGCCCTGGCACAACCAAACCCTGACCTTGCTTTAAGTTATGATAAGAGGAAGCTGCATACTGAATTTGGTGGTCCTAGCTCTTACAATTTAGGAGGATTTCTTGAACAAACTAGGGAGGTTAAATTGTGGATCATCAGCTAATTGACTAGTTGATGGGGTGGCACTCACTACCCCCACTGTGGCTCTGCAGTTTAAATGTAGTAGGAGCCAGACACCTACATTTAAAAGGCAGAGACACAGCGACTGAAGCAGTCCTGGTTTGCACTGGGTCCCCCGCTGTGGCTCTGCCTTTTAAATGTAGGAAGGGCTACCTGGAGATGGTGCTGGGGTGAACTGGTTTTTAAGCCAGCTACCTCTAGCCCCAGCTCCTGCTTCCCGCTCTCCCCCCCCCCACACACACACCCATGAGCTGCCTCTGAGGCAGCAAGGGTGGGGAGAAATGCGAGTAGTCGACTCAACTACCCAATAAGCCTAGGCTTATCAGATAGCCAACTACAGTATTTGGCTACTCTTTTACATCCCTAAAACAAACAGATTTGCAGATGGACAGACAGACACACAGATGCACAAACTCTTTCAAATATATGGGAGCCATACAGGTTGAACTTCTGAAATCTGGCATTCTCGTGTCTGGCAACATCTGTGGTCCAGCAGGACCATGGATAGTGCTGGACCAGAGAGCCTGGCTGGGAGTGAGGGCAGCCAGAGTCATGAACAAAGCCCTGGCCAGCAGCAGCAGGTCCAGTGGCTGGGAGCCCCTGTCAGACTGGTGGCTGGGAGCAGCACCACCCAGGGCTGGTGGCAGCTGGCCCGACATAGCAAGGAGTGCAGCCCTGGCCAGGAGCAGAGCCCAGTGGCTGGATCTGATGTCCCAGAGGGGCCAGCTTTAGAGGAGAGCCTTGACCTTCTCTGGTCCTGCAAACTGCCTGCTTCGGGACCGCTCAGGTCTTGTGGGTACCAGACCAGGGAGATCCAACCTGTAATAATATTTCAGCCTTATTCATCCAGCCCTGAAGAGCAACCTTTCTCCTTATTTTCTCACAAATCTATCAACCAGCAAATAGAAAAAGAAATACATTAAATGCAAAAAACGTATGTGAATGTAACATTGACGGCATAGGTTTAAATACAGAGAGGCAGTAGAAGTTATGGTTTTCAGAATAACAATTTTCCCATTTAGTGCATATTTTAGAGCACGCGTTAGTATATTTATTTAGCTATTGTAAATAGTGATCTCTGTGCAATATGAGGAAGTTCATTTTGCTATGAGACCATTAACTTGGATACATTTCAGAACTAGTGCCATAAGATTGGAATAGCATGGTCAGTTTTGGTTACCTGATAAACATCACCCTTCCCAGGAACAGCTCAGTGTGGTGGGCCCAGAAGGGTGGAGTAGTCCCCGACCAGTGTGGGTGGGGGGCTATTTCAGTGGCCCACAGCCACGGCATGATATGGCAGACTGATTAATCTCTTAAATATATAGTTTAACTGGTTAACATTTTAAATGGAATTTTACATCCTTATCTGGGGCAGGGAAATGTTTAAAATCCCAGATAAGTTTTGCAGTTCTTCTTTAAAACATGAAGTGACTAGTAGAAATCTAAGGGAAATCTGGCAGTTTCAAATTAAATCTGTTGGCAATTGAGGCCTGAAACCTGGCAAATTATATTCATACTGTGTGGGGAATGGATCCTGTTCTGCAATGAGATACAGCAGGAAATTTCTTTCCATGGCAGTAGGAGCAGCCAGATGAATGAAGAGAGTACAATCCGAGGATAAAATGAATATTGTTTGGTTTTTGGCCTAAGGGAGCTTCTGGGGGAGGGTAAGACAAGCCCAGGCTTGCAATGGGCTTCATCAAAAGGACTGGATTTGCTATTGTGCATGCAAAAATAGGCAGGTCTTGGACATGTTGCAAAGACTAATGAGAGGCAAAGACCATTTCTGTTGACCACCAGTTGTTCTAAATGTATTTCGGGCTCTTGCTGAAAATGTAGAAACTCATTACACAAAAAGAGTTCCCATTTTGGCAGGCTTATTCGGGGGCTGTGGTCACCAACCAGTAGATCACGATCTACCGGTAGATCTCAGGGGCTCTAAGAGTAGCTCTTGAGCCCTCTCTGAACTGCGCACATGCACAGTACATTTACGTTAGATTTCCTTATTTGAGGAGCAGCTACTCACCGAGCAACAACACTGGTGAGTAGCTGTGAGGAATGGTGGGAGCTGGGAGGTCGGGAGGGCTGAAATACCCCAGCCAGCTGACTGTGGCTTTCAGCTGAAAGAGGCTGCCCCATGCTCCAGCTGATCGGCGGCTTCTCCTCTGCGCCTGCCCACGTGGAACTTGGTGCACCCTGGCTGAGTGCCATGGCCAGCTGTCCGGGCAGCCACTTCTCTTCCCTCCAGCCCGGCTGCCCTGTGCTCAGCCCATGGAGGCTGCGTCTAGCTCCAGCTGTGCTGGAGCAAGCTTCCCAGGCTGAGCGCAGGATCACAGATGCCCATCTGATGGACTATATACGACTAGCAATCTCAGACTACAACCCAGACTTCAAGACACTGGCAGATACTGTTCAATCACAGGTGTCACACTGAGACTTTGTTATTGGAAGAAAAAATATATAATTATCAATACTTGATTTTAGATTTACAAAATAGCAGAGAACAAAATGTATAATTGTAAATGCTTCATTTGACTTTTAAATAGCATGAATTAAAAATGGACCATTTATTCATAATTATAAACGTGATTTTAATTTTATATATTGCATAATTTAAATAAAACTGTTTAACAGAGTGTATAAGGGCTGGGGATAGCAAGTGATGGACAGGAGAACAGAGAGGGCGGGGCTTCAAGGAAGGGGTGGGGCTTCAAGGAAGGGGTGGGGCGGTAGATCTTCACCTGTTCTGAGACTTAAAAAGTGATCTTGGGCGTAAAAAGGTTGGAGACCACTGTTCTAGGGGGATATTGTAGGTTTGCTTGGTGACAGTTTGGTTCAACTTCCATCTTTCAAGTATCTGGGCAACTGGGGTACATACAGACAGATCCCCCTAAAGCCCATAGGAGCATTGCAGTGAGGGGTATCTGTTAGCTCATGATGGTCCTCACTTTCTCTTGCCTTGTAGGAAGATTTGCTCAATCTCTTCAATGAAACCCCTTTTGGGACGCGGATCACTTTTAAAAGAAGCCTTTTTGGGGGCAAAGATTACCTGGCAGTACTGTCCCAGTGCAGTAGCAGTGTCTCTAATAAGTGAGGGTTAGCTAATACTGGGGTTCAGCACTATAACAGAGGAACAAGGTCTCCCCAAAGATGTTCGAAGGGGGGCCATTTGGATCTCCAGATCTTCACGTTGTAGGGGACGGCTCCTGTGCTCCAAAGAGAATAAACCTTTGTCTCCATAGCAACACACTGGGCAGAATGATGAAGGAAGAACTAGTTTCCTTTTCCTTAGGCTCTTTCTGTAGTTTATTCATGATATGAAGAAACATCAAACCCTTCATTTTGGGCATATATGTCAGACCTTTGTGACCACAGTCCATTTAAGAAGATTGGCCACAGGGAAATATTTCTTAAGACACGAACTGTTCAATTTTGCTGAACAACCCTAAAGAGAAAAGCTAGAGGGCACTGTGCTACAAGGAGATCACACTCTTCAGGCGAGTAAGTAATCAGTAGCACTAAAGTTATCTGGCCTCAGAAGCCAGACTTTAATAGATGTCAGCAAAAATAGGGACAGAATTTCAAAGGTGAATTGGGAAGTGTAGGTGCTTAACTATACATTATTTTCTTTTGTTGTGAAAACTAAAATAAAGCTAAATTTATTCAAGAAATTACCTTAGAGACAGAAATCAAAGAGTAGGATGAATTGATCAGTTTTTCATCGTGGCAAAAAGTTAACTATCAGGTGTTCCAAGCTTGCATTACAACCAGTGCTTAATGTATTTATTCAATTTTTCTTTTCTTTACATAAAATCTATGTAGTTAAGAAGTTTTAACAAGTTTTCAAATTCTTGCCATGAAAATATCAGAAACAAAACAATAATTGCAGTGGTTAGCTTTTGTGTTAGAGACATTATACAAAAATATAGTCATCAGGTCTTTCTATTTAACAGGGAATTACCATATTAAAAATTGAGCATCATTACTACATCCATCGTTTCTAGAGACTTTATTAATTTGAGTGAAATCTCTCTATATACATTTAACAGACCAAGCATGTCTAGTAAGTGTGCATATTTAAAAAAATGGACAGGTGTGCTGGATTGTTTGTTTGTTTGTTTTTTCTGCGGAGGAATGTGCTTTGAGTACTGAAAAAATTACAATCCTTTAGCTAAGTATCTATCTATGGTCTGTCTATTTTGCTGAGTATGTAGTTGGTGTATTAATTTTTCCATATTTAACCTCTCATATTTTTAACCATTCCTCAATGGGTAGGCTATTTTTCTTTTTCCAGTGAGGCTACCAATAACCAAGCATCCACTAGAAGATGAGATATTAATTCATCTTGTGTGCCCATTGATTAGTGTTCTGGAATGTAGGTGAACAGTGAGATGGCAAACATTGCAGGTGATACAAAATTACTGAAGTTAATCATATTTGGAGAAGAATTTGAGGAACTTCAGAGGTACCTAGCAAAGCTGTGTGAATGGCTAATAGAATTAAATCAAAGGCCCACTATCGTACTTGGTATCAACATGTTCAGAGTACATATTTTGGATATAAAAGGCAGTAATTCATGCTTTCTAAGGGATATGAACCTTCATGCTTCTGGACATGAGCAGGCAATTAACTGATGGGCATTAGGAAGAGACTTTAAAAGACTATTAAAAATCCTCCTATACTCTCAAAAGAATTTCAAGAATTGTAGCGTCTTTCAGGACCATCTGGAAACACATCGTCCTTGTTTATCCGCCCTAAGCTCATGAAGGCTGGCTCTACATTTTTTGCCGTCCGAAGCAAAAAAAATGTTGCCCCCCCCCTTTTTTTGTTGGCTTTTACACATGTTTGCACTTTGCAATGTTTTGTTTTGTTTTGTTTTATTTTGTTTTTACTGTTTAAAATAAAAAAAATGAAAACAGAAAATGTGTAGTTAGTGAAATAAAACAATTTCCTACTAGTGTTCTCATTTAATTTTAACAAAATTACAATTACAAACAATTTGGGTTCAACTATATACTGTAATGAAAAATGTTAGTGTCTTCTGGTGTGCCCAGTATCTCAAAATTAAAAGAATTTATATGAACTGATTTTTTCTGGTTTTTATACTTGTGTAGCCTTTTAATAATTCTGTAAAATCTAATTTTTTATAGTGTACTTTCAATTGAAATTAATGAGAGTCCTGACAAACGATTTTGAGACATGGTGGACCTCAAATAATTTTTTTAGTAATTTCCGTTTTGAGAAACTGTGCTCACCAGAAGCCACCGATACTAGTAATATTTAAAAAATGCATAATGGTATAGCAGTGTTTGGAGTGAAAAAATCATTTCTTGCTATAAATTCTAATACTTTTAGAGGAGAAGTTTTAGGACTTATTAGCTCAGACAAAGCTATTAATTCATCATACAATTCTACTCCATCAGTGTCAGTAGCATTATTACTACTGAATGCTAAATGTAGGTCCTGGCAGTGCTTCATGAAGTCTTCTTTAGAAAACTGATTTTTAATATTTTCAATATCGTATAAAATTCAAAAGTTTCACAAAGACCATGCAATTGATCAAATCTTTCTTCAATGGAAGTTATAGCTACATCCAAAATACAATAGAAACATTCAACTTTAAACCTTTCTTTTGGATCGAGACTAGGATCATCATGAGCCTCATAACACAACTGTCTTGTTTTTTTCGAGAACAAATGAATTGTTGAGGTGCAAACGTTGGTTCAAAATCAAGATCTTCTGTTATTGTTGTTGCTTCTTTGACAGTCTCTTCAAATCCTTCATCAGAACGGTATTTTTTTAAATATTCCAGGGTTTTATTCAAAATCGTCTTTGGCTCAGATATGTCTATGGTTATTTTCTGTATAACTTTGCTGGCCAAATTAATTTGATTTAGAATATTATGCCAAATCACTGTGCAAAATGAAAATTGAAACTGAATCATTTTCTGAGCCAGTGTTTCAGCTTCATGTTGAAATGAAGGATCATACGACAAGTCCTGGCTTATTTTGAATAATGCATCATAAATCTCTCCTGATAAATATCGGAATGGTCTAATAGCGTCTATCCTGCTTTCCCATCTAGTTTGACTTAGAGGTTTAAATGTGAGTTTTTGTTCAAGATGCTTCTTCAAGACTGCCCAATGGTGTGGAAGCACTAAAAAAGTTGTAACTTGTTTGTACAGTGGTAAAATATGAAACGGCATCTTTAGATGATTTGGCAACATCCCTGACTACCAGATTGAGCAAATGCACATGGCAAGGAATGAAAAAAGCTCGATTATTTAAATTCAATATTCTTTGCTGTACACCTGCATGTCGTCCTCGCATGTTTGAGCCGTTCTCATACCCTTGACTGTGCATATTTTCTAAAGGTATTCCATAGTGTTCCAGTCTCTGTAGAATTACATCTGTGAGGGCTTTCCCAGTAGTTTCATTCACTGATGTAAATTCTAGAACGTGTTCACAAATTTTCACTTCTGCACTTTCATTAATTTTCACAAATCATAAAACTATTGACATTTGCTCGGTTTTGCTCAGATCTTGAATACAATCCACTATAATTGAGTAATATTTGGCATGTTTCAAATCTGATAAAATTTCATTATGCACTCCATTAGAAATTAATTGTATTATTTCATACAGTACCTACAGCTTCTCCAGCGCCTGCAGGCCCTTGTCCAGCGCAGTCTGCATGGCCATGCCCAGGGGACAGGGGCCCCAGTGGTGCCTGGCCCCACTGCAGCCATCATGGCCCTGGCCAGAAGGGAGACTGCACTTCCTGCACCGGGGCCATCCCCCTGCGAACCCGCCCTGGCCCCCTGTGGGCAGGGCTGACCTGAAGTAGGCAGCGGAGCCAGGCAGCAGCAGGAGGCAGAGGGCGGCCAGCAGGCTCTGGGCGCACATGGTGCCAGCGCTGCACAGCGGGTAGTGGCATCTCCCGTTGCTCTTTAAAATCGGCGGGGTGGGGCCGGGCAATGCCTAAGGTGGCTGCTTACCTGAAAATACCACCTCTGGAAATGTGCCGCCCCAAGCACATGATTGATTTGCTGGTGCCTAGAGCAGGCCCTGAAGCTCATGTATAACAAGTATCCACCTGGAATTACCTGCAGTATAGCAGTCACCCAACTAATAGTATCACCCAATCACATAATACATGCTGCCATATCTGGAGTCTCATCCTTAAGTAAATAATGAACTGTTAACACTTTAGTAACCACTGATCTTAATCAAATTTAACAATATAAGGCTTTGTCTACATTGGCAATTGAGTGATAAACCTTTTGTTGTACACTCCTCCACTCCCCGAATGACAAAAGTTTTTCCACTGCCCATCTTTTAGTGACACAGTTGTGTCAACATAGCTGTGTCACTAAAAACTGTGTTGTGTAGACAAAGCCTAAGACTATAGAGAAACTTGTCAATCTATTTCTTCATCCACGGTCAAACTCTACAATCTTTATTCCAGCAAAATTCCTGCTGATCCCTAAGTAACGCCTGCAGAACTCATCCTTTGTCTTTATGCTCAATCATATTTTGACAAAGCTTCAAATGGAAAAATTGTGATATTGGAAGCGCAGTTACTGAACTTCTGCATTTAATGCCATCTCAGCAGGAGGAAGATGCTTTTGCAGTAAACACAATGCTTAAGGGACTTACAGATGTTTTATTTTTATATTTGTCAGATAAGCACTTCTTTTTCCTAAAAATTGAGGAAGCTCACTTTTGGGGGTTAGGAAGCCATTCTTAAATAGCTTGAATTTTGGCTGAACTTCTTACAGATCTGAGCTGCTAGTGGCTCATCTGAATTAAAGTCATAACTATTGCTTATGGACATCAGAAGTCTAGAGTCATGTTGTAGGTGAATCAAGGTAGACATACAGTGGCAGGCGACAATATGGCTTAAACAAACAATGGCTGGTGGCAATTTCTCTATTAGGGATGTGAGGGTTTCCTTGTTATATCTGATCTATTTCCTGTAATTATATCTTTGTACAGCATGTTCCCTTCACATCTGCCTCAATTCCTGATACCCTTAAAATACATGGTCTAGAATTTTTGTTCAAAATAATGTGTTTTTTCTAGGAAATGCTGATGCCAAATAAAATACAAATAGTTTGGATCACAGCAGCCCACCCCAAAACTAGCAAACACAGCAAGAAACCCAGTATAATATTTGTTTGTGTTTCTTGTTGTAGATGATGCTAATTTAAGAGAGCAAACGCAGGTACATTCAGTACACTTTAGATTTGGATAAATTCTGGAAAAAAAGCCTTGAAAATTCATTTAAATTTGTTAGCTAACTTGCTGCCCAAGTGTGAGAGGCTTTCTTGTGTTGACTTTCCATGAATATTCTAGTAAGTGAATTTATCATGAAGAGTGTATACCAACACAATGAATTATAAGTGAATCTTGTAGCTTATTTGTTAAATACAACATCTGAATGGGTAGTTATAAATAATGTGTGTTATGTTCTAGGCTCAAGAATTGTTCACAAAGGCGAATGAACTCAGTGGAAAGACTCAGCAAAGCTGGATCAGACCCAAATTCATAGGGTACGTCTACACTACAGTGTTATTTTGAAATATCTTATAGCTTATTTTGAAATAACGCGTCTACACACAAAACGCATTTCGAAATAGCATTTTGCTATTTTGAAATAGTGCGTCCACACTGAATGGACGCTGAATCACATTTAAGGCTGGCCGGAACCAGTTCCAGCAGGGCACCAAGTCAGGACTTACTGTGTGGGGCTGCTGCCTGAGGCTATCTGAGGTCTGTGCTTAAAGGGACACGCCCTGGACAGCCTGTTCTCAGGTTTCCCTGCTTGCTTGCCTACCTCAATGAGGGACAGCAAAGCATTTTGTTCCTCCGTGATCTGGTTGCCCTCACTTGGGACACCACAGCACTCTGCAACATAGAGCCAGAGCTGTCCCTGGGCTTCTCTTGGACACATTGCTATGAGCCTGCAGGCTGCCATCTGGGAGGTCCATCTGCCCTGTGGGAGAGCTTCCATCCTGACGAGCACTAAGAGCCTCCTTGCTTGTGCCTCATTCCTCCCTCACATCCTTCCACTTACCCCTCCCTGACCCGCTTCCTGATGTCAAATAAAATACACATATTTTCATGAACACAAACTCTCTTTATTTAACGTAATTGGGGGGGGAGAGAATGAAACTCTGGTGAGACTGGGGAAAGGAGGTGGGAGAGAGGAGATGAGAGGGTGGGAGAGAGGAGGGGGAAACCTGGGAGGAGGGAGCTGGAAGGGGGAAGCAAGGGAAAGAAGGGGGAGGGGAAGCTCAGGGCTCAGGGTTGTCGGACCAACTTGATTTTCATGCAAACCTGCTCCTGGGTTCACGTGGCCTTTGGTGGCCAGGCTGGCAGCTATCCTGCCATAGACGGCTGCATTCCTTCGTCTGGTGTGGAGATCATGGAAGTTGGGGGCATCCCCCCACAAACCTGAAGAAGGTCCCTGATCTCCACCCTGGACCAGGAAGGTACCCACATTCTCCAGGCCCCGGCAGGCTGCTGGGAGCTGGCAGACTGCTCTTGGGGAGCAGTGGAGGGCTGGCTGCCAGTGGCTTGCTGGTTCATGTTTTGGGGCCACAGGGTCAGAGGCAGTGACTGCTGGCTCTGGGGCGGCAGGCTTGGAGCTGGCACAGGCACTGTGGCCAGAGTCTACCCCTTTAAGGGCTCCAGGGATGGGGGGAGGGAAAGAAGTGTTCTTGGTTGAGGCTAGAGTGGCCACCAGGGCACCCTGGGAAGGCTGGAGGCCCCCTATTTTGAAATTACTGTCTACACAGCACTTATTTCAAAATAGCTATTTTGAATTTAGCGTTATTCCTCATAGAATGAGGTTTACCAAATTCGAAATAAGTGCTCCGCTATTTCGAATTAATTTCCAAATAGCGATTTGGCTGTGTAGGTGCTAGGAAAGTTATTTTGAAATAACTTTGCTGTGTAGACTTACCCATAGATACGTAAGCACCTAATTCCTGATTGGAATCTATGAGAGCAAGGTGGTTAAGTACCATGGTGAATCTGGGGCAAAGTGTTGACAAACACACTGATTTTTCTTGAATGTGTTCGTTCTTCTGAATTAATGAAGAATCACTTCTTTCTAAAATTCTTGTTCTGAAACTGTGTTGTGAACCATCTTTTGCTAGTACTTGATATTAGAAATGTGTGATTCATGTTGCTTTGAATAGATACCTAAGCCACACGATATGTTTCTCTTCACTGACTGGATGAGAACAACTGTCTCTCAATCAAGATTCTGGTGTGAAAATTCACCATTATAGTCAACTGTATTGCAATGTTCACTTCACCCAAACAGTCAACTTTAAGTTTTGCCAGTACATTTAAGTCACTTGGATGTTTGTGGAAAGTGATACAAGAACATGCTCTCAATACATACTGAGTATGTTTAAAATGTTTAATGAATATTCATGGCAATTTCTTGCAGTATTCACCTAGCTCTATGCAAGGAACATAGAATTTTCTTATTTCTGCCTTTCCAATCAGTATCAACTGCAGCAAAGACCTGGGACTCTTGTGGAGTTTGCTCTGTTGGGGGGCATTTCTATCACCCAAAGTGTTGTTCCATCCATTTTACAAGGACAAACAGTGATAGAAAACAAATGTGCTTGAAGTTAGATTTAAAGTAGAGATAGGCCCTAAATTCTATCATGCTCAGTCAGGAGTTGTAAGGAGACACTATAATCATATTGCAAATCTGATCAGCTGTATCGGTACAAGACTATCTTGTTGCTTTTGTTTGAGTTAAACCCATTGTTGCAAGCAAGGGGGAGGGTATAAGGAACCCTGGGAGATATGCGTTTACTTGCAACTAACCTTGGACTAACAAGCATTGGGATCACAAGAAAATGAGCGCAAATGGCTTTCATTGCTTTAACCTACTCTGAAAGGAGGAGAAAGGGGAGACTCACTCTCACTATCCGCAATCACACTTACAGCCTGACGAAATACAGGCTGAGCGCCAGGCACCTGGAGTTCATGCTTAGGTTCATGCTGTTGGTATCTTCCCATGATTACCCTGGATCTAGTTCTCTGGCCAGGAGATCTGAGCAGAGGGTGCCCTCGGGAGGTCCTGCTTGGTGATCCCCCTTCTGGGTTCTCTCTCTCTCTCTTTTATGGATCGACGATGTACAGATCTTTTATGGATCTTTTATGGATGCAACTTCTGAGTCTGTAGGCCTTCCTCTCTGTCCTTGCTGGGCTGTGTGCACTCTGTGCAGGGGGCCATGTGCACTCAAGTTCAGGTGAGTAAAAGTTCATCATCCACTGCATGTTCGTTTCCCACACACACCATGCATTCGTTCAGGAAGGGGAACCATAAGGGGAACGTACAGAACTTAAGCCGATAACAATTCAGCTTTACACCAATTATAACTAACAAACAGAGAACAACGTCTTTCGCCCTCAACACCATAATGCTGGAGCTGTGTCCTTTCCTTCCCTAAAAGAATAACCATTTCCATGGACACTGATAAAAGCCCTGGAAGTCTCTCAGTGTTTCTTCTATAGCCTGCCTGCTTCCTTTGCTTAAATTAATTCTGTACATTCAGGGTCAGAAGGAGTTTCTATCCACAAACTGTACATGAACCCATTGAAGAGACAGAACCTGTGTGGAAGGAAATATTGAAGCTGAGCCCATGATATCTTCCATTAAAAATCTGGTCTGGCAAAGGTACAGAGAATGATAACACACGTGATTAGGGGTAGGGAATGGTTCCCAGTTGGAGAGATTACTATGACTGGAATTTTTCAGCTTGGAAAAGAGATGATAAAGGGCTATGTCTACACTGCAGGCTTCTGGCACAAGAAGCTTTTTGCAAAAGCAATGTGCTTTTGTGCAAGAGAGCATCCAGACTTCATGGATGCTTTATCAAAAGAAAGCTCTGATTGCTATTCACAGACTAGCCACCAGAGCACCTGTGCTTTTGTTGATTGGCTCTTTTTGCACCAAACCCCTCTGTTGCCCACCAAACAACCTTTTTGTTCAAGAACTTTTGCGCAAAAGAGTTATTCTTCATAGAAAGAGGAATAATTACACTGCAAAAACCCCTCTGTTCTTTTGATTTACTGTAAATTTACTTGCTCTATAACATGCTTGAGGTGTGGACGCTCCACGGGTTTTTGCGCAAAAGCAGTATTTTTTGTGCAAAAACCCTGTTGTGTAGTCGTAGCCAAGGGGAATATGATTAAGGGCTATAAAATCAAGACTGGTATGGAGAAAGTAAATAAGGAAGTGTTATTTATTTCATAACACAAGAGTTAAGGTCAACAAATGAAATTAATAGGCAGCAGGCTTAAAATAAACAAAAGGAAGTACTTTCTCACACAGTGCACTGTCAACCTGTGGAACTCTTTCCAGAGGATGTTGTGAAGGTTATGGCTGGAACAAGGTTTAAAAAAAACTAGATAAATTCTTTATGTAGAGGATAAGCCAGGATGGGCAGGGATGGTGTCCCTTGCCTCTGTTTGCCAGAAGCCTGGAATGAGTAACAAGGGAGAAATCACTTGATGAACCCTGAAGCAGTTCCTCTGAAGCATCTGGCATTGACCACTGTTAGAAGACAGGTAATGAGCTAGATGGAGCTTTGGTCTGACTAGAGATGTAAAATAATCCCCACTTCACTAAAATAAAAATGTCCGCCGCGCTGAGCCGACAATCAGCTGATCCGGCACAGCACGGTAGTCTAGAAGTGATGTGGTCGACAAGGGAAGCTTTTGTTGACTGCTCCCTTATGCCTCGTGAAACGAGGTTTACCGGAGCGGTCAACAAAGGCTTCCCTTGTTGACCACTCTGTGTTTAGACTGCCGTGCTGTGCCGGATCAGGTGATTGTCAGCACAGCATGGCGACTATTTTTATTTTAATGAGGTGGGAATTATTTAAATCCCCACTTCATTGACTATGTCAAGTAAACTACTTTACATGACTCCGTCGATATAGCCATGTAGTCTAGACTCACCCTATATGGCTACGTCTACACTATGAGTTTTCTCAGCAAAAAATATGCTAACAAGGGATTCATTTGCATGAGTCCTGATCTCATTTGCATATTTTCTGCCAATCCATTTTTGCGCTAGGGGTTTTTGCACAAAAACAAGCAGTGTGGACATTTTCTTTTTGCACAAAAATCCCTTTTTCTGCAAGATCAGTATACCTCCTTTTTTGGGACATAAGGATCTTGCGGAAAAAAGAGTTTTTACACAAAAAAGAAAATGTCCATACTGCTTGTTTTTGCTCAAAAATCTCTAGTGCAGAGACGGATCGGCAGAAAATATGCAAATAAGATCATGATTCATGCAAATGACTCCCTCATTAGCATATTTTTGCTAAGAAAACTTGCAGTGTAGCCTATGAGGGTGGAATTGGAGCAGAAGAGAGGATAATAAGAATGGATGAAACAAGACTCCTATTCCATCTCCCTTTAAGCTTGACACATAGTAGTGTTATAGACTTTATTTTATAGCTTTGTTTTGTGTAGTTATATAGATTGTTTCATAAGCTTTGTTTTATAGCAATTGCTAGATATTAAAATATATAAATATGTCAAGGATCTGCCTCCATCAGAGTGCCCCCTTCGGATACCACATAAAACGTGCATTCACATTTCAGCAGATGCATTCAATGACTGTCTAGAGATGGCAGGTTCTCAGTCCTCCAGCCAAAGCCTTTGGTCTGGTCTCCCCTTTTCAGTGTTTTGAGTAAAACAAATAATCCACGGTGTGCAAAAGTGATTAAACAAAAAGGTAAAGGAAAAAAAGTTGTTAGCTTCTATCCAGGATATTTGATCTCTCTTTGAACCACAATTTACAACAAGGTACACTGGGTCTCCAGCACAAATTATAGGATGCAATCTATTCCACCTCTTTTAGGCCTCATCCCCAGGGTTACTTTTTCATGAATGCAGTAGCTCTGCTAGCTACCAGCTCCCTCTTTAGGAAGCTCAGCAGCCTGCTCTATTTCAAGTGATGCTTGCTGATGTGGGGCACTTTTTTTTAAACTCTTCCTCCATTCCTGGCATGGCTTTGAGGGGTGGTGATCAATACAACTTCAGCAACTCCTTAACCCCATCTATGTAGGCTTTGTATACCCTATCATAATATGCTTAAGTCCTTTGCTAGAGTGAGGACAATGATTGCCCTGTACAGGCTTGAAAAAGTAAATAGTTCAAACAGTGGTAGCTGAACCAGAACTGTGATCTGCTTTAAGGATTGTTTTCTCATTTCATAGAATCATAGGGCTGGAAGAAACCTCAGGAGATCATCGAGTCCAACCCCTTGCCCAAAGCAGGAATAACTTTAACTAAATCATCCCAGCCAGAGCTTTGTCAACAGGGGCTAAAAAACCTCTAAGGATGGAGATTCCACCACCCCTAGGTAACCCATTCCAGTGCTTCACCACCCTTCTTGTAAAATAGTTTTTCCTAATATCCAAACTAGACCTCCCCTACTGCAACTTGAGATTATTTTTCCTCGTTCAGCCACCTGTCACTTCTAAAAATAGCCTCTCTCCATCCTCTTTGAAATCTCCCTTCAGGAAGTTGAAGGCTGATACAAAATTCCCCCTCACTCATCTCTTCTGCAGACTAAACAAGCCCAAATCCCTCAGCCTCTCCTCATAGGTCGTTTGCTCCAGCCCCCTAGTTATTTTCGTTGCCCTCCACTGGATGCTCTCCAATGCATCCACATCCTTTCTGTAATGGGGGGGCCCAGAACTGGATTCAGTACTCCAGATATGGCCTCACCAGTGCCAAATAAAGGGGAAAAATCACTTATCTAGATCTACTGGCAGTGCTCCTCCTAATGCACCCTAATATGCCATTAGCCTTCTTGGCTACAAGGTCACACGGTTGACTCATATCCAGCTTCTCATTCACTGTAATCCTCAGGTCCTTTTCTGCCAAATTTCTGCTTAACCAGTTGATCCCCAGCCTGTAGCAGTGCCTAGGATACTTCCATCCCAAGTGCAGGACTCTGCACTTGTCCTTGTTGAACCTCATCAGATTTCTTTTGGTCCAATCCTCCAATTTGTCTAAGTCACTCTGGACCCTATCCCTGCCCTCCAACGTATCTACCTCCCCCCTTAGCTTAGTGTCATCTGCAAACTTACTGAGGGTGCACTCCATCCCTTTCTCCAGGTCATTAATAAAGATATTGAACAAAACCAGCCCTAAAACTGACCCTTGAGACACTCTGCTTGATACCAACCATCAGCCAGACATCAAGCCATTGATCACTACCCATTGAACCCAACAATCTAGCCAGCTTTCTCTCTACCTTACAGTCTATTTATTCAATCAATCCATACTTCCTTCCATTTGTGGAACGCAAGACTAAAACTGTTAAAAAGGATTTGTAAAAATATTAATTACTTTAGAAGATTTTATTTTTTGTTTTGTTTTTTTGTTTGAGATTTGATGATGAATTTTATAATTTACCAAATACTTTTGTTTTTTCTTCTCTCATCTTACTCTTTTTCTTTTCTATTGAGCTTTGCAATTTTGGTAACTTCTTAAATATTTTTTAGGATTCTATGCAGTTATGTGGGGGGGAGGGAGGGAAAACACTTCTACCAATGTAGTACAAAAGAAAATGTAAGAATAGAGCTCCAGGATATGCAACAGCTCTACTATAAAGTCAAGGTGCGGGACAGGTAACAAAATCATTTTTAATTCTACTCTTGCTGTATTAATGGAACCAAATGCACTGAAGAATCAGGAATAATTTTTTATCAAAAGAACAATAGCATGGTTACATACGAACCTTCCAAGTGATGCTGAGCTAGACATAAAGCGGTCCTGGAATTGAGGGATTTGTTATTACAGAATTATGCTAATTTGGAAAGGTGTCAGAAATTTAACAAGACAAAATATCTGGGCTCTGTGGCAGCTAACAGTAGTTTTACTGGTTGCCAGGGGCGGATATAGGGCAGGGTGAACGGGGCAGCCGCCCTGGGCCCCGCGCTTCAGAAAGCCCCGCGCATGCGCCATGGCAAAGGGGGAGCACCGAGGAATTATGCTGCCCGGGGCCCCGCAAAATGGTCATCTGCCCCTGCTGGTTGTGGACTCCATACAGTACTGGCTGGTCCCTCTGAGGTATGCAGTCAGTTGAACAATGTTGTTGCCTCCTTTTAGATAGGCATGAGGAAATATATTCAAAAGAAAAATATGGTCCGTTGACTTGCATGATGAAACATTTCCCCATTTTTGCACTCCCAAACACAGCTCTGGGGCATTTACCGTTTTTATCATTACAAAAATATGTGCCAGACTTGGAGAGGGGAGGCTTTCTTTCCACATGTCTATTAAAGTACTTTGCAGCTATCTTTTCATAAGTCAGCTGCATTCTTTAAATATTTATACTTGTTGCTGACTGCCCTCTCTCACACTGCACTGAAACATTGTCTTAGTACCAGCTGTAACTGCTCACGTGCCGACAAAAAGCAAAGTGAAAAGAGGAAATTATCTTATGACCCTGTGGACTAAAGCTGTTTATGTTCTCTGGAAACTGGGCAAAGCCAAACTATGCTTCTAAAGCCTCTTGAAAATGGTTAAGAAAGGAGCTGAATTAACATGAATCAATTCTACTGACAAGTCATGTGAATGTTTAACATTTAGTTTAGTCTAATTATCCTGGCGGAGGTCATAGCATGTTTGTTTTTTAAAAATAAATACAAAAAGAAACCAATACACACGCACCCAAAACCCAGGGCGGAGGCAATTATTTAACACTTTAACAATAAAAAATGCCCCAGACCCATGGGCAGTGGGTGAAGGTAGGGCTGGGGGAGGCAAGCCCCAAGTCCTGACCCTTCTGCCTAGGTCCCACCACCTCTGCATCGCAGGGAGGGAGGAGAGTGTGTGGCCCCAGCCTCCCCAACTCTAGAGCACATGGAAGGTGGGCGGCCTTAGTCTCCCCGACCACGGAGCACATAGAAGGAGGAGGGCACATGGCCCCAACCTCTCTGCCCTGAGTATGGGTGGCACCAGGCTGGTGGTGTAGGAAGGCAGTGCATCCCCTGCCTAGCATACCCACCACTCATGTCCAGACCTGTGTTTGGTATTAGGAGACAAGGCATTCTAACAAGCTCTGATAAAAGCAATCCCTCAAAGAAGACTCCACAAGAAGATGAGAAGACTGATCTATTAAAAGAAACAATGTTAGACTTCTGTCCACCATCCACAAAGTAGTAATGTCCTCAAGCAAAAAGGCCTAGTGAACGCAGCAAAGAAAGAGTATGTGAGAAGAGTTAAAAGGAAAATAACATTTTTTCATAGAATGTAAAATGGGATGGAGTATCGGGGACATCAGGCTGCAAATCAGGTCTAGGTTCTACATCTAGCCTTGCTATGTGACTTTTCACAAATACCATGACTTCTCTATGCCCCATTTTCTGCATCTGAAAATAAGGATTAATAGACTCCAAAGCCAGAAGGATCATGGTGACCATCTAATCCAGGGGTGGCCAACCCCAGCTCTTGAGCCTCTCTTTGCTTAAAGAAATGTGGCTCTTGCTAGTTCTGAGCCATGCGCTCGGACTGCTCACGGCTGGCTGCTCTGCGCACGCACCCCAGCGCCTAGAGAGAGAAGCACGTGGCAATGGCGGCTCCAGGACCCAGGTATTGGGTTAGAGTGAGGAGGAGCTGGGGTGCCTGGCTCTGGGGGAGGTGGATTGGGTTAGAGCAAGGGGGCAGGAGGCTGGGGGTGCCTAAGAGAGGGGGAGGGCATTGGGTTAGAGCGGGGAGGTCGGGAAGGGGGCCTGGCTCTAGGGAGGGGAAGGGGGTTGGGTTAGAGCACGGAGTCTGAAGCACCTTAAACTGAAAGTCTTTGTGGATGCAGAAAAGGCAGACAACACAGATGTCCTATTTAAATTCCAGGGCAAAAAAAAAAAAAAAGAATCAGCATGTACCTGATTTACACTGTGTTTCTGTAAAGAAAATTCAAAGGTTTGCCAGGCTGAAGCAATCATTCTGAGATGTGAGTCTCTCCCTTATTATTTTTGAACCTCTCATATTTGCAGTCTGGGACAGACCTGAATTTTTAGAACTATAAAAAAAACCCATAATCTTAACAAGTAAAAAAAAAAAATGAGAAAACCATACCAGAAATCAACAAGCCGGAGTGAAGCAGGCACTTCAAATTGTGCTAATTTACTTCTCAGTTCAGCTTAGTTTTAAGAAACTCACAGGACATAATAGGGAAGTAGTGTTAAATTTAAAATACATGGTGGGGGTGCTTTTTTTAGTGTGAGAATATTACTGTATTTTTAAAGGGTTGTTTTTTTTAATTTGATGTTTGTTGCTTGTCAAGTTCTCTGAAGTTCTATGGACTAGCCATGAATTTCTTAAGTGACTAGAGACTTTTTTATTGTTTTTTGTCTGAAATGTCCTGTAATGTTATTTTTATCACTACTTTTTGTGTACTATATCTTTCTATATATAGATATATTAAAATAAATATATAATAAGTGGCTCTTTTCACTCTATCCACAGCTGTTTTGGCTCTTCGTCTCTAATTGCTTGGCCACCCCAATCTAATCTGACCTCCTAGATAATACAGGCCATAACTTCTGCAGATCTTTAGAAAAACGTTGGATCTTGATTTAGTCTTGATTTTAAAACTGTTAATGATAGAGAATCCACCATAAGTCTTTGTAAAGTGTTGCAATAGTTAATTACGCTTCCTATTAAAAATGTACATATTTTAATAGTAGTGACTTTGTGATGCTTTTGAGATCTAGCAATTGAAAGAGATATTCAGGTTTCCAATAACCCTATTGAAGGTTGTTATTAATAATGGGTACTAATCTAAATCCAAATTTTCTTACTGTAGCCTTTAGGGTGTTGTCAGTACAAAGGTTTTAACTATCTCTGAAATTCATTTATAAAACCAATATATTTGCAGGCAGTTTATTTCTTATGGATGGGTTTTCCAAAAGTCCCTAAAGGGCCTAAGGGAGTAAAGTGCCCTACTCTGGGAATGATGATTCAACATCATAGTCTACCAAGGACTGTTGTGTGAGCAAAAGTGACTATGGTTATGCACCAAGCATCATACAATGAATTTCCCTGATCTGGTTCCCTTTAGCAAATTCATGAATCTCTGAGGCAGCCCCTAGGGCAGTGGTAGGATAGGGTCGGGGCACACTTCTATGGAAAGTTTGAGAGCAGCTATTCAATATTTTGTTGTATCCTTATTGTTCAATATGTGGCCCCGTGCCTTATTTATTGAACACTATTCCAACACTGCACTGAGGATAGATTTATTAATTTCCTTGGGAGGGGTTTCTGTGGTGTTCATCGCATTAGTGTCTGAATGCTTCATAACACCTCTGTGAGATCAGGAGATATTATCCCTGTTTTAAAGATAGGAAGTTGTGGCCCAAGAGAGCTTAAAGTCAAAAGTATCCACTAATTTTGAGCATCTAATTTGATATGCCCACAGCCTTATTTTTCAGAGTATTTCCCATAATATAGTACTTTGTATATTTAAGTATAGTTCCAATTGACTTCAATTGCAACTATGAATGTTCAACACTTCTGCAAAACAGACCCATGGCCTAGAGTCTCAAGCTGGCATCCAACATGAAAAATTTCAACCCAAAGGATCATGGAATGGTAGAGTTAGAAGACACCACAAAAGTCATCTGGCCTGTCCCCTGCTAAGATTCAGAATTTGTTGTGTCTAAATCATTCAAGCCAGCCAACCTCTCTTTTGAAAACCTGCTATAAGGAAACTTCCACAACTTCCCAAGGTATCTGTTCTGCTGTCCTACAGTTAGGAGACTTTTCCTGAAATTTAATCTAAATCTGCCATCCTGTAGATAGACCCCCATTGTCTTTTGTCCTGCCCCGTTACTAAGCAATGAGAGTTGCAGATGCTTTGAAAATACAGGCAGTCCCCGGGTTACGTACAAGATAGGGACTGTAGGTTTGTTCTTAAGTTGAATCTGTATGTAAGTCGGAACTGGCGTCCAGATTCAGCCGCTGCTGAAACTGACCGCCAGTTCTGACTTACATACAGATTCAACTTAAGAACCCCAAGTCAGCTGCTGCTGAAACTGATCAGTGGCTGATTCCAGGAAGCCTGGGGCAGAGCAACTCTGCCTCGGGCTTCCTGTAGTCAGCGCTGGTCAGTTTCAGCAGTGGCTGACTTGGGGATGCCTGGGGCAGAGCAGCTGGGGTGCTGCTGGGTTGCTCCAGTAGCACCGCTCCTCGGCACTACTGGACCAACCCAGCAGCACCCCAGCTGCTCTGTCCCAGGCGTCCTGATTCAGCCACTGCTGAAACTGATCAGCAGCGGCTGAATCAGGACGCCTGGGGCAGAGCAGCTGGGGTGCTGCTGGGTTGGTCCAGTAGTGCCCAGAGCGGCGCTGCAGGACCAATCGGCAGCGCCCCAGCTGCTCTGCTCCAGGGTCCAAAACAAAAGCCTGGTCTGCTGGGGGGGGGGGGGGGCACACTAGCCGCGCCCCCCCCCCAGCAGACCAGAGACACGGGGAGCAGAGCCGCAGTGGCAGCGGGGTGCCGCGCCTCTGAGGCTTAGCTCTGGCAAAGTCTCAGAGGCGCGGGACCCCCCCGCCGCTGCCGCTTCAGTCCCGGTGCCTGTGGTCTGCTGGGGACGGTCTCCAGCAGACCAGGGGCACCGGAGCAGCTTACGAACGGGGCTTTCTCGCCCCGGAGCTCGCAGGCAGCAATCCGCCACCTCGACCTCCGGGGCGAGAAAGCCCCATTCGTAAGTGCGGATCTGACATAAGTCGGATCCACGTAAGTCAGGGACTGCCTGTACTAAGAAACTAAAAGGTTTAAACTGAAAATATGGTTATTCCCATAAATCTGCATTGCCTCATGTACTATAAAAGCATATCCGGGAAAGAGAGGACACTGGCAATCTCTCCCCTATTGTTCAAAGTTTCACAGTCCATGCTAATCTTTAAATTGAGATTTTTTCTTGGAAGCTGGTTTTGAGGTCTGAGAATCTGAGGGTTATGCTAAGTAAAAAACAAGATTAGACTTAATGATAATTCTGCTACCTCCTGTAATCTAAATGACTAGAAAATAAAGAAATATAGTGACAAGGCTGAGAAATATAAGAGACTGGCTGGTACTGAATGGGATTTCCTGTTAATCCACTTTCTTGGAACCTGGCTATGTTTTCTGAGGTGGTTAAAAACAACCATGAGACAGAATTATAACCTTCCTCCACCTTTTTCCTCTATGGGTTACTCAAGAGTAGGCAACACTCACCTGTGTGCCTGGGCAGCTGATACTGTTGACATTAAAGGAGGGCCTGCATATTCCAGGAGTGATTCCAGATAGGTGAAAATCCTCCATCCACTGCTCTGCTGCAGTCTCTTACTCCTAAAGGAATTTTTATCTGGTGCTACCTCCACTTGGTTGTCCTCTGTACATATTCAGTGGTGTTTTTGGAAACCTCCAGGAATAAATCCATAATCAGTGGCATGGATTCAAACTCAAAAATAACTATTCTAAATATACATCACATATACTTAAATCAGAATTAACACACATTTACTTAACAATTTAAAGAAACAGGGTTTAGCAGACTAAGATTAAATATCACTCCTAATTTAAATCCCCAGTATGCAATTGAATAAAATCAATTAACAAAAATATACAATAATAAGTGTAACTTAACTGGCATTTGCACTGTCACCATTTACTCCACCCCAGAATGTAAAATGCTCTGGATTTCAAAGTCTCAGACACCTGCTTGCATGGGCACGCTTGAAGATCGACAGCTGGGCTATGTCTAGACTGCAGGCTTCTTTCGAAAGATGCTCTTTCGAAAGCATCTTTCGAAAGAGCCTCTTTCGAAAGATTGCGTCTAGACTGCAGGCGGATCTTTCGAAAGAGCAATCCGCTTTTTCGAAAGAGAGCACCCAGCGAGTCTGGATGCTCTCTTTCGAGGACGCCCTATTTACATTGAAGAACGCCTTCTTTCGAAAGAGGAACTTTCAAAAGAAGGCGTTCTTCCTCGTGAAACGAGGTTTACCGCCATCGAAAAAAAAGCCGCGTTCTTTCGAAATTATTTCGAAAGAACGCGGCTTGAGTCTGGACGCAGGGGAAGTTTTTTCGGGAAAAGGCTACTTTTCCCGAAAAAACCCCTGAGTCTGGACACAGCCCTGGAGTGCAGACGGCATGGTGCAGGTTGTATGCGTCAGTCCAGCTAAGGCAACAAGCTGCACAATGCCCCTAAAACTGGCACTGGCCCCACATAATGCCAGCAGCTCTGGGTCATGTTTCAATGGGCAGAAACTCTCCCCTTCAGGGAAAAACCTCAAAAGACTCTGAAGCTCTGTGCTCATTCAAAACCCCAGCAGACTCTCAGCAAGGAATTCTTGGTCCGGACAGAGCTCCACACCAGCAATCTGGTTCCTCTCTGAGGTGGTGGGCTCCATTTTTTCAGTGAGAAGCAAGACATATTTGCAGCTTTTAATGGTGCCAGGAGGTTTTTATATTTCATGATGTCTTCGAACAGCTTAACCAAGACTTCAGAAAATGATGTAATTTAATGAAGAATTTCCTGGGTTTTTTTTCAATTTTAAAAAGATTGTAATGATTACTACGGAACCTCAGTGATGTACATGGTGCTTCATAGTGTAGATTAGCCTGCATGATCCCTGTCATGGGAGCTTTATAATCTAAATCACTGATTTTACACAGAGCTCTGCAGGGATGACCAGTGGGGTCGACAACCTCGCCAGGCCCCTAGTCCCTGGAAGGGATGGGGCCTTGGGCAGAAGGGGCACGCCTCCCCTGGACAGCCCTCAGTACTGCCCAATGCATGCTGCACAGGGTTCCAGTGGCAATTTAAAGGGCTCAGGGCGCCTAGCTCCTGCTGCTGTCATAGTGGCTTCAATGGCAGCTGGGAGTCCTGGGCCCTTTTGAATCGCCAGGCCCGGGGTAAGTTGCCTCCTTCCCTCCCCTGCTCTCTCCCCCACCCCCAAGTTGGTGGGCCAGGGGATGACCAACCTTCTTTGCTTGAATGCAATGATCTGCCTACACAGAATTCAGTGCAGGATCATGACCTCTGGTTCTAGAGTGGGCACAAACGCTGCTTTTCATGCACATTTCATCTCCAAAACCTGTTGCAAAATTCAAAAATCAGGATGTTGGTTAAGGATTTTCTAAGGCACCTAAAGGAATTAGGTTTTAATTCCCACTGATTTAGCTGCCTTGGCCTTTTGAAAAACTTACATTCATGCTTTAAATTTCAATAGCCATTTTTTCTCTTTTTTCATTTTTTTCTTTAATACTTACTTGGCTCACATCAGGGGAAGCCTGAAATTGCTTAGTGCATGATGGGCAACTAGGCTAGTGAGTGGGTCACATGAGTGGCCCTTCATCTCCGTGGGCCGCAATATTGTCATAACAAGATGGTCTTCTGCAAGAGGATAGTTTTGCAGTTTTCACTCACCAGGCCATCTGAGAGGCAGCTAATAATTGGGTTCCTTCCCCTGCTCCTTGCAATTTGTTCCCTCAACTGATCGCTTGGTAGCTCTTCAGGCTACAGCTGATGCCTAGTCCCAGAGTTTCAGATTAATTCCAAGAGTGCAATAGTTCTAGAACATTATTATTTGGGGGATGACTTGATCACTCTTTTGGCATATCTTGTTATGGTTTAATGGAGCATTGTTTCCTTTCATGATAATCAGTATGACAAAAAATAGTGCTTTCCCTTTTTCCTATTCTGGTCTTTTCATGTTCTGGCACAGGGTGACTGACATGTCACCTGTCTGGGAAGATGGATCAAGCTTTGTCTGGGATTAATCTGAAACTCTGGGACTAGGCATCAGGTGTAGCCTGAAGGGCTACCAAGAGATTGGTTGAGGGAATTAACTACAAGGAGCAGGGGAAAGAGCCCAATTATTAGCTGCCTCCCAGATGGCCTGGTGAGTGAGAACTGCAGGAAGCGGGAAGGCTCCCTTAGGAGTCCATGAGTTAGTGCATTGTTCAAAGTAACATGGTTTGTGAATTAGGATGCCAACAATTTAGCAGCCCTTTACTATATAGAGTTAACCAGTTTCCAGACCCACACCGATTTTACAATTTTTCAAAGATACTTAGACATTTTATTCAACGTACTTCCTTGCTGACAGATTAATTGGGTTTTTTTCCCATTATTTCTTTAGTTATGAGGCCCAAACTGTATGAAAAGTCCCTGTATGAAATTCCTTAGAGGGAAAATTCCAGTGACCTAATGCATTGTTTTAGCACAATTTCTTCTGGCAAAGGCTACTTCTGTTGGCAGTTATTTGAGACTCTGAAGTCCATCTACAGGAAAGTAAGGCTCCATCCCCTTTAATTTGTCTGCATAATATTGACTGAAAGGAATCAAAATTCAATGGCTACTTCAGAAAAAAATTATCTCTGCAGCCATTCCTGACAAATAGTGGGATTTCTACACAAAGAAAAAATAATTCTAAAATGCCCACCTCTTCCTTTATTTCAGACCTCTGCCCACATGTGTTTCCCCATCAGAGAGACAGGAACAGAAAATGGAGAAGCACTGCTCCCTTGCCTAGGGTGCTGCTATTTCCATTTAAAAATCACTTGTTACAATATTAACAATATTGAAGCTTTATTCCATAGCAACACCATTCCTTTAATTTTTCAAAAGAAGCTGAGAAGCTAGTTTCCATTGCCATCTAACATCTATACAGGCAGTCCCCGAGTTATGCGGATCCGACTTATGTCAGATCCGCAGTTATGAACAGTGCTTTTCTCGCCCCGGAGGACACGGGTGGCGGGACCGGCCAGACGCACAGCAGTCCCACTGCCCGCGTCCTCCGCGGCTTTGCTCCGCATCTCCCTGGTCTGCTGGGGGGGGGGGAGGGAGGGCCAGCAGACCAGGGAGACACGGAGCAAAGCCGTGGAGGATGCAGGTGGGACCACAGCGCGTCTCGGAGGTCCCGCCGCCCGCGTCTCCCTGGTCTGCTGAAGGGGGGGCGCAGCTAGTGCGCTCCCCCCCACCAGCAGACCAGGCTTTTCTCGCCGCTTACGCCTGGGATAGAGCAGCTGGGGCGCTGCCAGGTTGGTCCCGCAGCACCGCTCCTCGGCGCTACTGGACCAACCCGGCAGCACCCCAGCTGCTCTGCCCCAGGCTTCCCCAAGTCAGCCGCTGCTGAAACTGACCAGCGGCTGACTATAGGAAGCCGGAGGCAGAGTTGCTCTGCCCCGGGCTTCCTGGAATCAGCCGCTGATCAGTTTCAGCAGCGGCTGACTTTGGGACGCCTGGGGTAGAGCAGCTGGGGTGCTGCCGGGTTGGTCCAGTAGCGCCGAGGTGCGGCGCTGCGGGGACCTACCCGGCAGCACCCCAGCTGCTCTGTCCCAGGCGTCCAGATTCAGCCGCTGTTGAAACTGATCAGCGGCTGATTCCAGGAAGCCCAGGGCAGAGCAACTCTGCCTCCGGCTTCCTGTAGTCAGCTGCTGGTCAGTTTCAGCAGTGGCTGAATCTGGACGCCAGTTCCGACTTACATACAAATTCAACTTAAGAACAAACCTACAGTCCCTATCTTGTACGTAACCCGGGGACTGCCTGTATTAGAAAATAAATTTAAAACATCCAGAGATTTTGGAACAGTGAATACTTTGCCAAGGATTATTATTAAAGCAAATGGTTTAGTATTTGATGGTTTTGTTTGTTTGCTTAAAGGAGTGGGCATTTACAGAAATAAAAATAGCATCTACCACTATGCATTAGGTAGGATAAAATTACAAGGGGGAAATACAGTGTACTGCAGCATCTGTTATTTATGAAAAAGTGTTTGGGATAATGATGTATCTGTCACAGAGATGTTTTGGGATGCTTTATATCTCTGGCAAGTGAGCAAAGAGCACAGGTATGTCACAGTAAGCACTGTAGCTGATGGGTTTTTGTTTTTATTAAAATATTAGATTGAAAGAATGCATTTTCAACCAAAATGAAAATGTTAATTTTGATAGAAATTTTGCTGTTTTTTCAACAAAAGAACAAAAATGATTCCTTTTTTATTTTTATTTTTATAGTGGAATTCAGGCACACTCTAGGGCTATGTCTAGACTGCAAGCCTCTTTTGAAAGAGGCTCTTTCGAAAGCATCTTTCGAAAGAGCCTCTTTCGAAAGAGAGCGTCTAGACTGCACGGAGAAATTTCGAAAAAGCGGCTTGCTTTTTCGAAAGAAAGCATCCAGTGAGTCTGGATGCTCTCTTTCGAAGAAGCCCTATTTACATTGAAGAACGCCTTCTTTCGAAAGAGGAACTTTCGAAAGAAGGCGTTCTTCCTCGTAAATTGAGGTTTACCGCCATCGAAAGAAAAGCCGCGTTCTTTCGAATTAATTTCGAAAGAACGCGGCTTGAGTCTGGACGCAGGGGAAGTTTTTTCGGAAAAAGGCTACTTTTCCCGAAAAAAACCCTGAGTCTGGACACAGCCTAGGGAAGAAAGTGTCTCAGGGCTGGCAACAGACTTTGCCAGGCTCTGGGCAGTTTTACATACACACACGACACCATATTGAAATGTCTCATAAACTTGACTTTGCAGATACATTTTACTTCCTTCCTTGATCACAAAAAAAAATGTCCCTTATGTTACAATGAAAATAGTTCAAGTAGAAATTTGCAATAAATAACTTTAATATAATACCAAACCCCCCCCCCCCCCAAAAGATGATGCTGAAAATAATAAAATAATTTACCTGTTTTTTATTATCTTTCCTTTTGTGCAAATAGGTTCTACTTTGGCATAAATATGATTCAGACAATAATTATGTGGATATACATATTTCTATGGGTATGTCTACACTACCACCCTAGTTCGAACTAGGGTGGTAGTGTAGACATACCCTACGTTATATAACATAGACAGTTAAATTTTTAGTTTATGCAACCAGCTGGTGGAAGGAAACATTTTAGGTATTAAAAAAATAGGCTTAGACAAGAAGACTGGCTAGATTGAGTTTTAATAAATGGTAATTGGAAAATGAAATCACAGAAGAGTCTAACAGAGACTATTAATGTCTGATGACAAAACTCACTCAATTCCATAAGCATTCACCTGAATACAATCTGTTTGCACTTGTAGACTATGAAAGTGGTATCTGCTGTGTTGATGTTTTATGATTCATTTCGGCCTCAGCCATTTTGATTAATGTATTAACTCTAATTTACA
Source organism: Pelodiscus sinensis (assembly GCF_049634645.1). Lineage (NCBI taxonomy): Eukaryota > Metazoa > Chordata > Testudines > Trionychidae > Pelodiscus > Pelodiscus sinensis. The sequence goes on along the minus strand of NC_134719.1, from coordinate 39,312,230 downwards.
AACTGTTTTACATTTAATCTGCTATTATTTTATACCTCCATTTGATTACAGAAGCTCTTTTCTTGTTAAAGGTTCAATAATACTGCTGTAGACTACAGAAGTAATCTGAATCTATTTATCTCTCTCTATATAAAAAAGTTTTTACTGCCAGGCAACAGAAAGATGTCATCATGCTCTCACTCTCTCTAGCTGAGAAAGCTGCCAGAGAAGGGGTTGGCTACAAACAGCAGACGAGGCCCCCAGTAACATCCAAGAAGAGGATCATTAGTTTCTGCTTGGTAGATATTTCAACTTCTAGGCTAATACATATCTCAGTACTGTTTGGAGCTATGCTTTTTCATTTATTTCCTTAATTCTTCCTGGAAATCATTGATTCAAAAAGTCCTCTACTTAGTTCCTATTCAAAGTACAGAATATGCCAACATAAACACAGACATAGATTTATATTTGTTATCAGAAAAAGAAAGGCACAGATTATAATTCTGCAAAAGAAACTGCTCTTTCATTTCCAGTAAACTCAGATTCTATTCCTTAAATGAAATTGACTCTATAAAATTCAGGTGTTATGAAATATTGTTTCCAGTTATCTCTTCAGTTACTGATACTCTTAGCAATGAATAGGGTTCATCCCATATTGGGAGACTTCCAGATTTTTTAAAGAAATGATAGTGCTTTATGCAAAATTACTTACTCTTGTATTTACTACGCATTGTAATTAATTCTCATTGTGCACATCTTTTATACTGATGAAGGAAGAAATTAATAGCAAAGTAAACTAAGAAATGGAAAGAAAATCAGAGCTCATGCTTAGCAACATAAATCTGTCTCTGTGAGGAAATAATTTGTAGCACTGCAGAGTAAACAAAGTCCTTAATGTAGAGTCTTCACATTCTTCTGAAGCACCACTTTTTGACTATGGCCAGAGGCAGGATATGGGATGAACTGTAATTGTGCTAATGTAACAAATCATCTATTCCTCAGGCAAATCTCTGCCAGATAGGACTAGGGTAAGACACAACTGACCTGAGTGCTAATATATCTCTTTGTACCGGTGGTCAACTTTTGTCAAGACAACAAATTGATGTTCTTTCTTTACTGTCCTTGGGGAAACGTGTAGGGAAGGGGTCTCCCTTCCAAAGGGTAATCACCTTCTGGCATAAATATGCTAGTGATAGACAATGCTGAAGAATAAATCAACCAGGAAACCATAACAGGAGGGTCGGAAATTTGATGGCAAAGGAAAAAACAATGAGAATATTGTGTATGTCAGGGCTTTGATTGCTCTTTCATAAACAAACTTCTTCCCGTTGCTGTATATTTTTCTTGGATATCCTGTCTTTCTCATTGTGCCCTCTGCAACATTAAGATTTTGAAAAGGGTTTCACATATGTTATACTTGGAAACCAAAGACTTCTGATAAAGTCTAGAAATGTTTAAAAAATACAATGGATCCCACTGAAATACCAATTGGCATCTTCTGCCATATGTGCAGAACAGTAAGAAATATAGAGAAGGAAAAGTGTCTTCTTAGACATGCTTTAGCAATTCATCATTCTGGTTAAAAGTTCCCTGTGAGATTGGTTATACAAATATACATTTCCTAGTTCTATTGCGATGCCACCTTTCATAGCTTATCTAAAGATTTAAGTCCCTTGAGTATACAATCTCTTCTTCATTTTGTGAGAGACCCTCCTGAATTAAAAACATACCCATCCTAGAGCAAATCTCAAGTGTAGCTAAATATGTTGAGAGGCCACCATTGATTTTTATAGCAATCAGTTCCTTGTCACGTTCCTAATCTAGTTACATGGATTCCTGTGCGCTAAATTGCTGTAGATTGGATGAGCATGTTGTGATGGGACATTCCCTATGCTTTATGAAAATATGCTTATAAATATGAATGACATAACTGGAACATGTGAAAAACTTCATGTGAGGTATCATTAGAAAAGTTGAAATCTACTAATATGATTTTCCCATTTACATGCATGTATCATCTTTGTATATCGAGTTAGGAATATGAAGTATAACCTGTATTACTAATGTAGACTTGCTAAGTGAGGGCTATTCATAGTACTCAAGGAACTTAATGGCCCAGTACTCAGAACAATGATCTGTGACTAGATTTGCTTTTCCTATAAGACCATTAGAAAGGGCTGTGAAGGGTCCTGCAATGCATGTGACCATGTCACCTGATACTGGATTATATCTTCAACAATGTACTTTTCCATGAAGAGCCTAGAGGAAGTTTAAACTCAACACAAAGGATTCCTACTTTTGCAAAACCTATATGAAGGTGGGAAGCCACCCCTGCTCACACCCAAGGTAGATACTGTAAACAACTGAAAATGAATAGGGAGAAAGGACTCAGCCAAGACCGGAACTGCATCTAATCTGTGAAAGTGCTTAGTAGAACAACTTTTATGTAAAGATATTACATATACAGTAACAAATTTCTTAGTGAATTGTTTCTCAAAGTAGGCCACGGTCCCACTATGGGAAAGACTCTAGCAGGCCCATGCCACTTTGTTTACCTAAAGGGTTTGTAGCCACAGAGCCTTGCAGATTCTATTGGCTCTGGTTCACTGTTTTCATCCAAGGAGAGCTGCGGGAAGCTATGAAAGGGGCTTATTTGTTATCAGAATGGGAGAAATCAAGATGACACCCAGGAGGAAAAAAGTGGTTTCTGAGACATGGATACAGACTAGTGGAAAGTAACCTCTTTGACCCCAGACCTTCTTTTCAAACTTTGCCATCAGTTGGGAACTAGAGCAGAGTATGCTCACTAACTTCTGACATTTTAAACAAGATTTCTAATGCTCCGGAAATTAATGACAAAGTATAAACTCTAAGGCTGATCAAAAATGATCAAGCTTATTTGTCAACACAGAAGTGGGTTTTGACTAAACAATAAAGTATCTGCCTTCTGTGGAAAATGTAGGTTTTGCCAAACTTTTTGCTGAAGACACAAAACTCTAGGTTTTGGTAGCAAACCTTCCCCCATCACTCCTTTTTAAAAGAAATGTAATGAATTTTCCATAGAGAATTATGGCAAAAGTGGTTTTATTAGCATTGTCATCAGTATAGAAAAAAATAAGAAATAAATCTCCAGAAATGAATATTGATACTAATCAATATTGACCACTGCAATTTTATGAAAGAAGTTAATTTATTTTTATATCTGGAAGAGTTAGAGTGGGATCGAAGAGACAAATCTAACATCCACTGAAGATTTCCCCTGGACTTTCAGTTATGTCCAGGGTGAAGGTACAAGACAGTAGGTGCATGCTGATCCCCAGGGAAGCTTGTAAGGGTATGTCTAGACTACATGGCTCCGTCGACAGAGCCATGTAGATGAGTTTACTAGACAATGGAAAATGAAGCGGTGATTTAAATAATCGCCGCTTTATTTACATCAAAATGGCCGCTGTGGGCGCCCGCGTGGTCTAGTGCGGAGATCGTGGACCTCATCGAGGTTTGGGGGGAAGCCTCCAATGTCCACGATCTCCGCACTAGCCACAGGAACGCGGCAGTCTATGGCCGCATGGCTGCCAGCTTGGCCGCCAGGGGCCACCAGCGCAGCTGGGAGCAGGTGCGCTGCAAGAACAAGGACCTGCGGCAGTCCTACTCCCGGGCCTGCCTGCCAGGGGCCGACCCGGAGGCCTGCCCCCACTTTCACGCCCTGGACCGCCTCCTGGGGGCTCATGCCATCCCTGCCCCCCAGGACATGATAGACCCCGGGGCAGAGGGACCGCTCCAGGAGATGGAGGAGGAGGAGGAGGGCTCCAAGAGTCAGGAGCCTGCCAGCAGCTTGCCCAGGACCTGGGACCCCCGAGACACCCCACAGAGCCGCTCACCTGTGTCGTCCGAGGCCGGGGAGGCGTCCACCTGTGAGTACCATCGTGCTCCCCTTATGTATACGGGGGGCTGGGGCGAGAGGGAGCCCCGGGACCGTGCGCCTGGGCCTTGCCCACCACGGAGCAACAGCTGGGGATCCTGCAGGGGCCCTGGCCTTGCAGAGGGGAGCTGGGTTTCACACACCTGGGCCCCTGGGGTAATTGACCGCTGTTCTTGTTGCACCACAGCCGCAGCACCTGGGCCTGCAGGGCGCACCACCCCGCCTGCAGCAGCCGCCCAGGCCAGCAGGAGAGTCAGGAACCAGGAGGAGTACCAGAGGTGGCATCTCCAGTTCCTGGAGCAACAGCTCCGTCTCCAGGACCACTGGGTCCAGGAGGACCTGAGGCTGCGCCGGAGGAGTTTGGAGGCCCTGGAGGAGCAGGGCCGTGCCATGCGAGGCCACCTCCAGAGCCTGCTCGACCGCTTCCCAATTCCTCCTGCTCCTGCTCCTGCTCCTGCTCTCCCTGCTCCCCCTCCTACCCCCCCTGCTCCCCTTGCTGCTCTCCCTGCTCCCCCTGCTCCCCCTCCTGCTCCCGCTCCTGCTTCCTCCACACCCCCCGTCCCTCCTGCCCCACCCTCCACAACCATTCCCACCGACGCCCCCAGACCCGCAGTGTGGCAAGACGGGAGAGGCAGCTGGACTCCCACCCCTGAGCTTTCCTTTCCCTTCCTCCCTTCCCTCCCCTTCCTGCTCCCTCGTCCCAGGTTTCCCCCTCCCCTCTTCCACCCTCATTCCTCCCTCCCCCCACCCCAGTTATGTGAAATCAACAGACGTTTTTGTTTGAAAAACAGGTGTCTTTATTTTACAGTAGGTAGGGAGGGGAAAGGGGAAGGGGGGTAGGGTGGAAGAAGGCCCCAGTGGGGCATGCAAGGGAGAGGTCAGTCCTCCTCCTCCACCAGGAAGCTCTCCCGCAGGGCTTCCCAGATCCGGACGGCCCCCCGCTGGGCTTCCCGGATGGCGGCGGTGCGGGGCTGACCGTAGTGTCCAGCCATGCGGTCAGCCTCAGCCATCCAGGCTGGCAGGAAAGCCTCCCCCTTTCTCTCACACAAATTGTGGAGCACACAACATGCTGCCACCACAGGAGGGATGTTGTGCTCGGCCAGGTCCAGACGGGTGAGGAGGCATCGAAAGCGAGCTTTCAGTCGCCCGAAGACCCCCTCCACCACGATGCGGGCCCTGGTCAGCCTGGCATTGAAGGCCTGGCAGGAGGGATTGAGGTGCCCTGTGTACGGCTTCATCAGCCACGGCTGCAGTGGGTAGGCGGCATCCCCCACCAGGCAGATGGGCATGTCCACATCCCCGACCTTGATGTGGCGGTCGGGAAAAAAGGTCCCGTCCTGCAGCCGCTGGCACACGGAGGAGTTGTGGTACACCCGGGCGCCGTGTGCTTTGCTGGACCAGCCCACATTAATGTCTGTGAACTGTCCCCGGTGGTCACACACGGCCTGCAGGATCACAGAGAAGTACCCCTTGCGGTTGATGTACCGGGAAGCCTGGTGTTCCGGGGCACGGATGGGGATGTGCGTCCCGTCGATGGCTCCCCCGCAGTTGGGGAAGCCGAGGGCGCCGAATCCCCGGATGAAGGCGTCCGGGTCGGCGAGGCAGACCACCCTGTGGAGTAGCACCCGGTTGATGGCCTTGACCACCTGCGGAGAGAGACACAGCAAAGCACCAATCAGTGGGGCGCCCGGGTGGCTGGGAGCATTCGTGCCCTGGCAGTGCCCCACGCCCCAATCCCGGAAGCAACCCCCCTGGCGGCGTGTAGTACGGCCGGGACAGACCGACCCCTCCGGTGCGGGGCACGTTCACCTCTTCCCGCCCCCCCTTTGTCCCTGGGGTGGCCCATCCCCTCCTCGCAGCCCTCCTCCTCCCCGGCGCAGTGGCCGACGAGTGCCATACTTGCATGAGCACCGCTCCGACGGTGGATCTCCCCACGCCGAACTGGTTCCCAACGGATCGGTAGCTGTCCGGCGTGGAGAGCTTCCAGAGGGCGATGGCCACCCGCTTCTGGAGGGGGATGGCGGGCCTCATGCGAGTGTCCCTTCTGCGCAGGGCAGGGGCGAGCCACTTGCAAAGCTCCAGGAAGGTGTCCCTCCTCATTCTGAAGTTCTGGGTCCACTGTCGGTCTTCCCAGTGCTCCAGGATGATGCGGTCCCACCAGTCGGTGCTGGTGACCAGACGCCAGATGCGGCAGGGCACGCCAGTGCCGGGGCGTCGCCGCGGCTCCTCCACAGCCCCCAGGGCGGCCAGGCAGAGAGGCAGGGGGCTGACGTGCACCAGGAGGTGCCAGGCAGCCTCGAGCCATTGGTGGCAGGCTTGCAGCAGCAAGTCCAGAAAATGCACCAGAAGGTGCAGGGCGAGCTCTGGCTCCATGTTGCCACCTGCGGCGGCGTCCCCAAAGGGAAGCACCGACACAGACGGGCACAGAGACCAACGCTTTGCTGTCCCTCAGAGAGGTTGGCAAGGAAGCAGGAAAAGCTGAGAACCGGCTATCCGGGGGGGTCCCTTTAAGCACGAGCCTCAGACAGCAGCCACACAACGCAACTACTGACCTGATGCCCTGCCAGAACCGGTTTCAGCCGCCCTTAAATGCCCCCCTGCGTCCAATCAGTGTGGACGCGCTAGTTCGAATTAGCAAAACGCTAATTCGAACTAGTTTTTAGTTCTAGATGCGTTAGTTCGAATTATCTTAGTTCGAATTAACTAATTCGAACTAAGTTCATTTGAATTAGCGCTGTAGTGTAGACATACCCACAGTAAGTAGATAAGCTTTAGAGGCATAGCTGAGTTAGTCTGTAACAGGAAAGACTTAAAAAACAACACAAATAGTCTAGTACTATGGTTCTCAACTGGTGGTCCATGGTGACTTTTTCGGTGGTCCACAGGAACATTGTCCAAAGTCACACGGCGTGAGCAGGTGCCTCCGTTAGGCTGTTTTATGCCTTGTTCACAAGCATGCGGCGCATCATCCATTGCATTACCTATAACACAACCATTTTGTGTTGCCAGTAACTTTCGTCTGAGGCTCTGAGCGTCAGTGTAGCTGCTTCCATCATGCAGAGTCGTTGCTGTGTCATTCATCCTGGGCTACATGTGCTGGGGGTGGTCCACAAAAAACTTTTTATTGGCCAGGTGATCTGTGGACTGAAACCAGTTGAAAATCACTGGTCTAGTAGCACCTTGAAGTCTAAATAGTTACAAGAGGCTGATAAGAACCATTAGTTTACACTTGGGAAGGAAGATGACCAACACCAGATTCTACACAGACATCAAGAGCCATTAGCACCTTCATTGTTTGGTTGGTTGATAATGTGCAAGCCATCCAATGTCAGGATTCATACCATTTGCGTGAGAATTAAACTTGTGAATGAAGTTAAGTTCCAACCCTTCTCTGTGTATTTGACTTGTGGAATTGGTCTGAAACAAAACAGTGACAGTGACGTGGATATCTATTAATGAGTGTCCAGGAAGATTAAAGTGTTATCCAATAGGTTTTCGTGTGTTGCATTTTCGGATATCTGATTTGTCCAATTCCACAAGCCAAATACACAGAGAAGAGTTGAAACTTAACTTCATTCACAAGTTTGATTCCCATGAGAAGTAGGACTCAGTTAGCAGAAAGAATCTTGCAAATTCAGGGGCTTGACTTTTCAGAGCCCTATTAAAGTAAGGGATGAGGGAAGGTTATTCTGGTCTGGAGGCTATATGGCTTCCCCTGCTGGTACTAGTTTGACCAGCACCTTCCCTCCTCACATACACTGTTGAAAGAACAGAGCTAAATAGACATTATTAGGTGCCTCTTTTCTTATACTAATTGAGTTGCAGTCATGTTTTTTCTACCCTGTGTGATAAGAGTTGAAATCACTGGGGGCTGAATCTTTTAAGGCTAATGGGCAGAAATCACAGCCAGGCAGTGTATGGTGACTGAGAGCGGGTCAGTGGCAAAAAGATGTGACAAGTGGTCAGCACAGAGGTGGTGACATGATGAACAGCTGGCAGAGTGGCAGCAGCACAATGAGCAGCCAGCAGAGTGGCAATGGAGAGGTGTAATGAGCGGCCAGCAGGAGGGTGACGGAGAGGTGAGACGAATGGCCAGCAGGGCGGCGCCAGAGAGTAGTGAGCAAGCAGATGGCGAGAGACCAGTGGGGTGAGTAAGATGCCTCCTTACCTCCCCCCTACTCACGGTGGGAGGTGAACTCTATGAATGCACCTCTGAACTCTGGGTCTGCCCTGACCGAGGGCAGCGACTGAGAGTGGGGCACAGAGAAGGGTTGGGTATGTGAAAGGGACATTTACATTGCTGGTCTTAAGAACCTGAGAGGAAAAGGACATTGCCCAGCCTACGTGGGGTGGGACTGTTACTCATGGTTTTGGTTCTGAACTCTGTCTGTGGTGTTTTCCCAAATTAATGCCATGTTACTTCCCTCCCATATTATTAAAGGTTTCTTTTCCACACTCAGACTCTGTACTTGCAAGTAGGGGAGCACTGCTTCTCAGAGGCACCCAGGAGTGTTGTGCCAATTTCCCAGGGTACTGGGTGTGGGATCAAGCCAGTTCTGTATTGGATGGATAGAGAGGAACACACAGATATTGAACCCAGCCCTGGCTGCTGCTGGCTCTACATAACATAAGGGTTACATAAGTGCAAAGGTGAGGATCAAGGGCAGCTTTGCTACAGCGCTGGACATGTAGGTAGCAGGTGTTTGAGACTCCCGTGCAGCAGACGCACAGGGCTAGGTGCAGGCTGGGGGCTGGCTGATGTGTCACTGCAGAAGCTTGAAGTGGAAGAATCAGCAGTACAGAATTGGATGCCTGAGACAGGGCCCTCTGAGGTGACTTAGTAATAGCAGTATGTCAGCCAGATTTAGTGGGCAGCTGAGCTTGCTTTGCAAAAGCATGAAGATCGAAATTAGGAGGCAGCAGAAGTGGCTTTGCAGCTCTGTTTGAGAGGCAGGTTCAGGTGAATAACTGGGTTGGTTTTGCAGTGTCCGATGAGCGATCTCTGAACTCTAGATTAATTTAGCATAGTTTGGAACACTCATATTTATAAGCTACGTAGGTAGGAAGTCAAAAGCATCACAGATTTAGGAGCACAAATACCACCAACTTTCAAGTCCCTTGGGTACTCTTGAAACTCTTCTTGTTAGGGCCTGAAAATTTCTTCTTGCATTAAACTTTGCCACTGAAAAAAACATTTCAGACTAAAAAGAACCAGCCTTGAAGGGAAAATGTTGTTGAGTGTGTAATGATGATAAAAATCTAAACTAGATACAAACAAGGTAAGGCAACAGTATGTGTCAAAATCTGGTAAAAATGCCATGTACATTTGAAGACAGCATGTACACAGTACAAAACTCATTCAATGGGCAGGCAAAGTCACTGCATTATTTAATCATGGCTCTCTAGTATGAGCCCAGCTTCAGCCCTTCTGGAATCTCTGCGCTATCAGAATAAAAATCTGATTACATTAAAAATATCTGAAAGAAATACAAATCAATGTCAACCAGACCTAAAAGCAAATCCCAAAGAAATGCCCACTGCTGATTTCTTTTTTACATTTCAAAATATCCTACAGTTTCTTGGACTTTTCTGTAGTCCTGGGAAACTAGGCACAGTAGCTTAAAAGCCATATCAACAGGCAGTACAGGTTGGACTTCCCTGGTCCAGCACCCTCAGGACCTGACTGGTCCCACATGGGAGATTTTGCTGCATCAGGGGAGATCATTTTTGGACCCCCTGGCTTGGACGTAGCCTCCCATCCAGCTTCTCACCTCCTGCTGGCCTCGCTGCCCTGCTGAACTGCTGGTCAGCCATCGCTGCAGTGACTCTACCAGGCAGCCCAGCGCTGGAGCTCCAGGCAGCTGTGTGCACTGTGCTCTAGGGCTCTGGACAGCAATGCATGCCAGGGCTTCCCGAGCAGCCATACACACCATGCTCCATGAGCATCCCCGCACACCAAGGTAGCCACACATGGAGTCTCCCAATCCCGCCGACAGCTCCCTGCAGACATCCCACTGCCTTTCTAGTCCCACAGGGATCCTTACTGCTGGCCCTCCAGCTGGACTCTCATCCTGCAACATCTGTGCCAGACCATGGATGCTGCTGGACCAGAGAATCCCGGTTAAGAGACTTTCAACCTGTACTTTGAACTAATCCTCTTAATACTATAGTGGGAGATGAATTTCATTTCTGGGCACAAGGCATCTTTTGGTTTTTTCTTGATGGCTCTTCAAGGTCCACTTTTGCTCTAAATCAAAGCTACTATGTTTTCATTATAATACATCAATTGCCAGACAGAATATGATGTCATAAACAGCTCATTCTAAATCGGGGGCATATATAGGCAGCCAGCAACAGCAGAACTTGAAAAAGGCATCTTGGCTGCTTACATGCAAGTATCCCTAATCATCTATTTAGCCATATATTTTATAGTGTGTCTGTGTGTCTCTGTATTTGTGAGTCTGTTTGTTCAAGAACTCCTCCTAAATTGTAAGAACTAGGACCACCAAATTTGGTATGGGAGCTTCTTCTTACCCTTTCCCTTAACCAAAGTCAGGGTTTTATTATGCCAGGAAAATGGGAAGTGCCGGTGTAACCTGGGAAGGATCTATAGTGAAATTTAGGTGGGTAAGGCTCGCCAATTTGATCAGAGATTCTAAATCCATCCTCTCTATCCCAGGTTACAAGCTGGTAGACCTGTACGATTCTACCTCAGGAGGGTCTGAGGGTGCAGAACAAGTCACACTTACAATCAGGATATGCAATTAAAACAAGTTTTATTATTACAGGTATTAAGGTAGCAAACACAACAAAGAATATAGCACTGAGTATTCAGATTAATTGCATCTCCTCTGTGGATAACATTAACAATCTGTGTTATGAATTGGACTTATCTAAGTATACACATTTAATTACCTAACAGGATTTCAAACTCACAGAATCTTCTTTCCAAGGACTGAGCCTGGGAGGACCAGCCTCCCTCTGCCTGAGGGACCTTGGTGTCAAGTGGAGTATGGAAAACTTAGAAGCAAGACTTAGACAGAATAAATGAAGCAAGACAGAGATATAGAGAACAGAGCTTGTTCTCTGACCTTGAGAGAAAACAGTGGACACTCCGGAGTGGGCTTTAGCAGCCGCAGCCTCAGAAATCCCGACTTTCTTAATTTCTAGGCCTTTATCCTCTTTCTGGAGCCAGGATGTCCAACCTCCTAATCAAAGTTGGACTTTGCACCCTGAGAATTCTGTAGGTGCCTGTAACTGATTGGGAGAGATATCAGGGCGGGGGCTATGAATATGTAGAGGAGAACCACTTGACGTCTCCGTGTACTGTTTCTTGGAACATGGAAAAGGTGGGAAATCTTGTGGATAGGTACCAGGAAATCTGTTTCCTTGAGTTTTGCTGGGTTCTGAAGATTTGAACTTATCTATACTTATACAATATTGAGTCATGGCCCATCTGTTCAGAGGCCTAATGGTAAATTTTACCGCAAAGGTCTTTCATAATTCTTACACAATACATATCTCAAAAAATAACTAGAAATATAATTTAACCCTGTACTTTATCACAATACTATTGCTAAAACTAATTCATACAGGATAAATTAAGTCCTGTAGGCCTTGCATTACTGGCATCTATAAAACTATATCAAGAAAGGGATAAGATAGGAATGCTAGATCTTAGCAGGCTACACCGGGAATGGGACTGTTTCCCATAACATGGAAGGGGAGGAACATGAAAGGGAGGGGCACAGAGAGGAGGGATGTGACACATAGGCTGTGTCTACATTGGCACCCCTTTCCGGAAAAGGGATGCTAATGTAGACTTCGGAATAGCAAAATCCGCGGGGGATTTAAATATCCCCTGCGGCATTTGCATTTACATGGCTGCCGCTTTTTTCCGGCTTGGGGATAAGCCGGAGAAAAGCGCCAGTCTAGACGTGATTCTCTGGAAAATAAGCCCTTTACTGGAGGATCTCTTATTCCTACTTTCACGTAGGATTCAAGTAGGAATAAGAGATCCTCCGGAAAAGGGCTTATTTTCCGGAGAATCCCGTCTAGACTGGCGCTTTTCTCCGGCTTATCCCCAAGCCGGAAAAAAGCGGCAGCCATGTAAATGCAAATGCCGCAGGGGATATTTAAATCCCCCATGGATTTTGCTATTCCGAAGTGTCTCATTAGCATCCCTTTTCCGGAAAAGGGGTGCAGTGTAGATACAGCCTGAGAGTGGCCACTGGGGCCAGCTGCAGCACCAGGAGGATGGCCAGCAGAGCTGGGGCTCTGCCATCTTGCCTGGTAGCATGCTGGTAAGGAACCCACCTGCCCCAAACATGGAGCCTGCCCCCTCATGGAAAGCCCGAAGGCCTTGGGGGGCCACTATTGTGGGGGGTAGCCCACTGAACCTGCCCCACATTGAGAGCCTGCAGGACATGGGGGAAACCTCTGGAGAAGGGGACAGCCCCCCAGAATCTAATCATCCCAGTCTGCAGGGGGGCTGATGGAGGAGGGACAACCAGAGTGGGGACAGCCCCTGGAGCCTGGACACCTCTTCACCCCCCGTTCCACAGAGAGCCTGCAGGCCAGTGGGGGCCATTGGATGGGGAGATAGTCCCCAGATCTTCCTCACCCCTCCCTGCAACAGCCTGTAGGCTGTGTGGGACCAGCTGCACAGAGGGCAGCCCCCAGAGCCTCAGCCCCACCTCAACAGCCTGCAGAACATGGAGGGGGGTCACTGCAGTAGGGGAAAGACCTTGGAGCCTCCCCACCCCCAGACAGTCAGCAGGCCATGGGCTGGTGCTGCAGGAGTGGGCAGCCCCTGGAGCCTCCCCTCTCTCTCCCCCGACAGCCTGCAGGTGATGGGGGAGAGAGCTGGAGCTCTCTCCCCCAGAGCCTGCATCCTCCTTCAGACAGCCTGTAGGCTGTGGGGGGCCCTTGGAGGGGGGTAGCCTCCAGACCCTCGCCCCCCTCACATAGGCTGTAGGGGACACCGCTGCAGAAGGTGGCAGCCCCCAAAGCCTCCCCTGCCCAGACAGCCTCCAGGCTAAGGGGAGGGGACTACTGTGTGGGGCTTACTGGCAGAGGAGCTCTGCTCCAGCCCCTTGGGGAGGAGTTGCCAGCAGAGCAGCACCACCTTCACCACCACAGGTAACCCTGGTAAGGCCCCCACCACCACCTCGCAGCCCCACGTCCAGAGGTCCCTGCCCTAAGTCCTGCATCTCCCACGTGCCTTGATTTCTGCATCCCTTTCCCTTGCCCTGAGCCCCACCTACTTCCCAACTCATTGCCCTAAGTCCCCTCCTACTCCTGCTCATCCCCAGTCTTCATTTTCCTTCATTTTTTAAAATACAGTCATTGAAAGAAAGCATGTATAATTTTCATTTATTAAAAAACAATTATTTCAGTTAAACACCTGAGCAACACCAGGTACATCTGCAAGTAATAAGGGGAAAACTTCATCCTCAGAACATATCTGACATATCAGACATAATGTTTTTAGATATATTTTCCATCGTCAGGTCTTCAATTTTGAAATGGCAGCAACATTTGCTCTTACAGGTTTGTTTATTTTTGAATTCTGATTGTTTTCAGCCAGAGTGCTTGTCTATTTCCTGTAATATATCCCCTCTCTCATCTCTTCCTTTAGCATTATTTATCATGACATGTGGAGTGTCTGTAAATTACATTCCTCACCACAAAAGTGAGATTTGTCTGGAAACATCTGGAGCAATTGTAGAGGGGAAGGAGGACTCTTGCTTCTATAAAAATACTTTATATTTTGTTTCTTCAGAATTTTTTCCTGCTTTTCTTTCTCCATACAACAGGAACCGTGCTACAAGGACTGAGCCAAATATCAAATTCCTGATTCAAGCAAAATTTCTGTTTCGTTCAGTGGGAATGTTTTCTGAGTCACTGGCAATGAGCAGAATTGGACCCACACATATGTCTTTGGACTAGATTTTGATTCCGGTGGAGCGTCTATGCTGGGAAGCTGAAGTAAGAACTCCTATGCACTCTTATGCAGGCTACTCAGACATTGTTCTGGATGAGATCTAAACAGAGCCACTTAGGCTTTGTCTACGCTGCGAGATCTTCTGGCAAAAAATATGCTAATGAGGGACTCATTTGCATGAGTTGTGATCTCATTAGCATATTTTCTGCTGTTTCTTTTTGTGCAAGGGGTTTTTGTGCAAAAAGAAGTAGTGCGGACTCTTTTTTTTTTGCGCAAAACCCATGTTTTGCACAAGATCCTTTCCCCTTTCCCTGCTTCTTTTTGTGCAAAAACACCTTGCACAAAAAGAAATGGCAGAAAATGTGCTATTGAGATTGCTACTCATGCCAATGAGTCCCTCATTAGCATCTTTTTTTGCAGGAAGATCTCATAATGTAGACATAGCCTTAGGATACATCTACACAGCAACATTTTTTTAAATAACTAGTGTTATTTCAGAATAACTTAGTCTACGTCTACACAGCAGACTGTTATTTTGAAATAATGTCAAAATACTATCAAGCTAGAGGACTTCTTACTCTGACTCCTGTAACCCTCATTGCACGAGGAGTAAGGGAAGTTGGTGGAAGAGTGCTCAATTTCAAAATAAGTGCTGTGTAGACGCTTCCATATTTGAAAGAAGCTATTTCGAAATAAGCTAAGTAATTGGCATAGCGCGATTTGCATAGCTTATTTCAAGTTAAGCCCTGCTGTGTAGCTGCACCCTAGTGGGGGCTCTTGTACATCTCAAAGGAGGAATGCAGAAGTGCCTACTGACTAGTCGAGTAGTCGATGGAAATTCTATCAACTACTCAACTAGTAAATTACTCGATATTTAACATCCTTACCTCACCCTGTGAGGACCCTGGTGAGTTCCCCATAAATTAAGGTGTCACTCAACATGAGCAGGAATAGCAGATATTGGCCCTTAGCATGTTAAGGTTGAGATTTTCATAGCCTCTTAGGGGTTTAAGATATATATATATTTCCCAATCATTTAACCATTTCCACCGTAGCCTCTCGTCTGTTTTATGGAGCACTTCTAAATGTTGTAAGCCTAGATGTGACAGTACATCTTTCATTCCAGCCTCTTAAAATGTCATGGCCTTTCCAACATGACAAAGCTCTCTATGTAGTCTAAATTTTTTCCATTTTATCAAGGGAGAGCTATTAAAGCCAAGATAAACCTGGAAGGGCTCTTTCACATGGCAAAGCAGGCTTCCATTATGTTTCATCTTTAATGACCTTATACGGCAACAAATGTGTATTGGGAAACTGATATAATTTAGTTACTAACCATCAATTCAATTAGAAATTTCAGATGACTTTTTGCAGATTAGTGCTAGGGTTTCCAGGTATTCACTGTCTTTTCCTCTGAGACTTTACACATGCTAATAAAGTGCTATTAGCAGACACAACTGATCACTCAGTAAAAACAAACATGATGAAGAAATGTTTTAAAAGCCCAAGGACCGAATTTGGCTCATTGTCATGTGGGTATTCAGATGACCACCTCGTATATATGAAAAGGTTTGCAAATCTTCATAGCCAAAAAAAAAATGTATCAGAATTGCATTATTCTTTATTCTCTTGTTCAAAAATGGACTAGATGATCACAATGTCCATTTTGGTTTTGGAAACTGTGATTCTTCAGCTGGGTGACATTTTTTGACCAAAAGTTTTTTTGGATGAAAAATTGAGATTTAAATTGACCAAAACATTTTGCAAATTCATATTGAATTAACCAAATTGTTTAGGTTCATTGGTTGGGAAAAAGAACAGAAGAAAATCTGAAAAAAGAAACCTTAAACTTTTGCTTTCCGCATTTTCAAAATAAAACATTTTGTTTTTCTCATTCAGAACAACTTTTTCTTTTGAATTTTACCTTAGATTTATTGAAAAAAGAGTTAAACTTGATAATGTAAATGAAACATTTGATTTGAGGTTGAACCACAATTTGTTTCAACCTGAAACAATTTCTTTTTCAATTTTTCAAACTGAGCCACTGTCACGTTACTGGGTCTTGAGGGGAGCAGCCAGATCACTTATGCACCCATAGGTGGGGGTGTTGGCCCCAAAAATGGTATAGAAGGGGGGCCATGTGAGGTATTGAATAGGAGCTTACTGTCTGCTGATCCTATGAACACTAGTCATATGATTGTATAATGTCTGTGTGTGTAGTTAGGAATCTGTGTAGATACTGAATATTTCTCTGCATGTAGTTGAGCAGTGGGCAGAGCCTGGCCTATGGACATGCTAATCAGTGAGGCTTTGTGGGACAATGGCACTCAATGGGCCAAGGACACACCTAAAGAATGAGTGGTGACTCATACCTAAAAGCTACCAGCAGGGGACACAGGAATAAGCTGTGGACCAGGTGGCCTGCTATAGCCAAGGAGACCAGGAAGGAGGGATAAATAGGCCATGTGGTGGTCTCCATCTTGGTTCTCAGCTCAGCACTTCATCCCAGAGGCAGCAGTGCAGGGATCGAAGAGCCAGAAAGACCTGTGGACCCATCCTGATTCTAGGATGTGTAACAAGGACTTTTAAACCAGCAGCTGTAACATCTCTGCTAGAGCCTGCATCGAGAACTGGAGATTCGATGCATGTAACGTACTATTCTTTAACAACCTTACTCTCATGCTTTAGATATTAGATGCTAAATGATTGGCCCAGCATGATTTGTGAGTAAGGTCCAGAGGGTAAATTGACCAGGGATCTGTGGCTGGTTTCTTGGAACAGGATAGAACTTGTTCGGGGTAGGTGGGATTGGGTGCTAGGACTCCCCACCTGTGTATGAGGCCCAGGGCCATCTGGGGCACGGATATTGCTAGGGTGTCGGAGGGGTTTTGCTCGTGAGGCTTCAGGCAGACTGCTGAAGCACTCTGTGGGACTGGTTTGTGGCCTGTTTGGAGAGGTCACCAGTCTGGGGCTGTAAGGAGCCCCGGATTTGAGCAATTCACCCTGAGCGGACGCCCTCAGCTGTGCCCAGATACGGCCTGATCCATCACAGCCACTGAACCAAAAAATCAGTTAACCACCCAGCAGTAGTTATGACCTATAACATAAAGAAAATGCTTGTTTAGATTGTTAGTTGATAAGTTTTTGTGCCCTGTTCCTTCATTCATCCTGTATCACATATTCAATGACAGAAGATAGGGGAAGGCTGTACACATGAATCTGTTCTCATCTATGTTGCATTTAGAAATTTTCTCTTGGTATTTTTCTTGAGCACAATTTTATTATCAGCAATTTCCAGTTCAAAAGGGAACCCAAAATACCTGATAAAATATAACAATATTTTCAAAATTATCTGAGTTCTACAACCATAATCAACTATATTTGTAGAGTAAAAAAATTATACACACATGTATTTTCCCTTAGCTCAGAAGTGACTGGTAGCAACCTTACACTAACCCTAAGATAGGTTTACTTCACAGAATCACTATAATTATTTCATAGAATTCAGCATAGTCATGGAACAAATCACTCAGCAGCTGCAAATTGGAACCACAGACAGGAACTGCAATTCCCATTAGTGACAAAGAAAATAGCAAATCAGATAGAGGCTAAAAACTTACCAAAAATCTAACTGAAGTTCTCTATACAAATGTGAAATCAAATGATAGATATAAATGTTAATAAAATAACAGAAGGCTTCCAAATGAAACCTGAAATTGTCACTTGTGGTCTTATGGCAGAGGTGGGGCACCTAAGACCCAGGGGCCAGATGCAGCCCCGGCTTGCCTGTATTTGGCCCCCAAGGCTCAGGGCTCCCCGCCACCATCATTGGGAAGCCCACACTGGTGCTCCAGCACCCCTGTCCCTCCCTGTTGTGCCTCCATGGGGCTGGAGCACACAAAATCTACTAGCCTCCCCCTCCTCCCAGGCTCTGGGGTGCAAGAGGAATATGGGAAGTGTATTTTTCCTTCTCAGCCAGGGACCATGTCAGTGAGGGATTTTATTTGTTTTTTGCTTCTCACTGTGTGCAGCCCCTGAGTGATTTTTCTGTAGGTCAGTGGCCACTGACGCAAAAAAGGTTCTCCACCCCTGTCTTAGGGATCACACTATGTGAGATGCTAAATATACAAAGAACATTATAAAACTCTGGTTCCAAGCTCGGATCCATGCGCTTTGCACCAAAGTCTAACTGTATTTTGAGGGAGCAATGCATAGGAATACATAGTTTATATAGTTTTATATATACTTTTATATAGTTTGATACCTCCAGTGGTGCTCATGGTGTTCAATGTTTTCAAAACCAGCCAGAGCAGCTGTGTATATTTGTTGCTAGCCCTTCCAGGTTTAATAGATACAGAACCAACTATGCAGATGTTGTGTTTTCTGGGTCAAGACCAAAAGACAAAGTGTACCAGAAATATTTAAAAATTCACTTAATGGGCCATATTTGCAGAGTTTAAAAATTACATAAAAGTACACTTCCTCCTTCTTCAAGTGACCAGCCAACATGCTGACCCCAAGATGAAATATTCACTTCTATTTCTCTGAAATCAGCACATTTACGGAACAAGCCACTCCTGACGTGCTGAAGGAAATCCAAGTAATCAGTTACAACTTGGGATACCCAAAACAGAAATCATGATTCACAGTAGTACTAGAGAGGGAACAGCAGATCAGATAAATGCTAAGACCTCCCAACTGTGTTAAGGGTTTCTATAGGAATTCAAAATCAAATGTTAGCTGTAAATGTAAATACAAATACGCGAAGATTATTTTTTTTCAATCTGATAAGTGCATGTTATAATAATTCAAGTACAATAGGTATCTGAGGAGCCGGGATAATTTGGGTGAAATCTGAGCAGTGAACTAGATGAATTCGCCCATGAATATTAAAACAGGCTGCCAGCTAGAACTTGAAATGGCCATCTGGTGATAAGTATATTGAGTCATCATACCATATGAGATGTTAAATGTACAAAGAATATTTTAGATGTTTGGTTAGAGAGGAAAAGTTTCAGAGGAGTAGCTGTGTTAGTCTGTAACTGAAAAAAATTAAAAAATAACAAATAGTCTTACAGCACCTTAGAGACTAACAAAATTTGTAGATGGTATCATGAGCTTTTGTGGACACAACCCACTTCTTCAGATGAATGGAGTTAAGGAGTCCACATTCCAAATAAATAGCAGAGAAAGAGAGGGGATGGGGAGGGGCATGAAGAGAAGGAAAAAGTAGGGAAAAAAGGGGGGGGGAATTGTCAATTAGCGTGTCCATGCTAAATGACGCCGATGAATGGCTATTAAGTGCTCTGAAGTACCCCGTGCTTGCTCTTGAGTGCCCAGGCAAGTTATAATGTTCTCCAGAAGGTTTGCTGGCACTTGATGGCATAAATCACATTGGTGGATGTGCAGTTATATGAGCTTCAGATGTGGTGGGTATTGTGGTTAGATCCTGTGATGATGTCACTTGTATAGATGTGTGGACAGAGTTGGTATGGGAGTTGATTGCAGGGGTGGGTTCCTGTGTGAGTATGATGAAGATGTGTTGTGTGGCTGCTGGAAAGAATTTGTTTGAGGTTAGGGGGTTGTCTGTAGGTGAGGATTGGCCTGTTCTCTGAGGCCTGTGAAAGTGAGGGGTCATTTTTCAGGACAGGCTGTAGATTGTTGATAACGTGCTTGAGAGGTTTAAGTTGAGGGCTGTAGGTGATGACCAGTGCTGTTCTGTGGTTTTCTCTGTTGGGCCTAATTGAATAAACTGAGGTGTGGGTACTCATCTGGCTGTGTCAATCTGTTTTTTCACTTCTCCGGGTGGGTATTTTAGTTTTATGAATGCTTGATATAGATCCTTTAGGGCTTTGTCTGCAATGCAGGGTTTTTGCGCAAGAAGCCTTTTGCAGAAGTGTTCTTGTGCAAAAGCGCATCTAGACCTCAAAGCGCATCACTTTTGCGCTGTGCTTTTGCACAAGAGAGCATCGACACTGCATGGATCTTGCACAAGAAAGCTTCTGTGAATGGCCATCAGAGCATCTGTGCTTTTTCAGATTTGCTCTTTTTGTGCAATAAACCACTGTGGAGCGTCCACACATGACTGTAGCATAAAAAGGAGTTATGCCTCATAGACCTACACTGCAAAAAGCCCTCTGTTCTGTCGATTGACTGTAGATTTTCTTGTGCAAAAACGCACTTGAGGTGAGGACGCTTTGCAGGGTTTTGCACAAAAACGGCCATTTTTGTGCAAAACCCTTGTGGTTTAGACATAGCCTATGTGTTTTTTTCTGTCTGCCTGTCTGTCTGTCTCTGTCTGTCTGTTTGTCCATGCATATTGGCCAACCTGGACAGTCTCGAAGAGAAAGGATTAATGGACACAAATCAGATATTCAAAAAGGTTATACACAGAAACCTGATGAGGAACATTTTAACTTGCCCGGGCACTCATTAATGCCGTGGTCACCAACAGGTCGATCGCGATCAACCAGTCGATAGCAAGGCCTTGACCAGTCGATCGCGAGGCGTCCTGTCCGCCCCACCCCCATTTCCCTCCCACTCCTGAGAAGCTGCACTATCTACCTCAAGTGAAAATGGAGGTAGTGTTGGCTTCCCAGGATGGACAGAAATCCCGCAGCTTAGCACCACTTCTGGCAATTCCGGAAGCAGCGCTAGCTGCTCTGCCGGGTGTACTGCGGGCGGGAGCATCGGCTCCCTGCACTGCACAGGAGGGGTGAGTCAGCCCCGGGGGAGGCGCACTCGGGGTTTCCCTGCGTGGGGGGAGGGAGTCGGCCCTGGGGCAGGCGCACATGAGGCTTCCCTGCACGGGGGGGGGGGGGTGTCGGCCACGGGGCAGGCACGTGCGTGGGGCTTCCCGGTGCGGGGGGTCAGCCCCGGGGCAGGCATGCGCAGGCTTTCTCTGTGCCGCGGGGGAGGGGGGTCAGGCCTGGAGGAGGCACACGCTGGCTTCCCGGGGGGGGGGAGGAATCCTGGGAGGAGGCAGATGCAGGGGACTCTCTGCCTCCACTGGCACACCGCCCCCTGTCCGCACTCCCCGCTCCCCACTCTCCTGTCCCCAGCCACAGAATTCTGTTCCCACTCCTCTGTCCCCAGCTACAGAACTCTGTCCCTATTCCTGTCCCCACTCCCCAAACTCTGTCCCCACTGGCACCCTGTCCCCTGCTGCAGAACCCTGTTCCCTTTCCCCTCCCAGCACCCTGTTCCCTTTCCCCTGCTCCCAGCCGCAGAACTCTGTCCCCAGAAAATGTATAATTATAAATGCTTCATTTTAGATTTAAATAGCATGAATAAAAAACAGACCATTTATTTCATAACTATAAACACATGATTTTAATTTTATATATCGCATAATTTAAAAATAAACTGTTTATCAGAGTGTGTAAGTAAGGGCTGGAGATCGCAAGTGATGGACAGGAGGAGAATAGAGAGGGTGGGGCTTCAAGGAAGGGGCGGGGCTTCAAGGAAGGGGCGGGGCGGTAGATCTTTGCCTGTTCTGAGATTTAAAAAGTGATCTTGGGTGTAAAAAGTTTGGAGACTACTGCATTAATGGATTTCTAAGTTACCATATTATTGAAAGACAATTTCAAAAACCAGTTTGAAAGGGTGGCTGCAGAGCTTAATTTGATTTACAAGTTTGATACCTGCAACAAGGACCTTGCGTGGATGGCCTGCCACATTCCACATCCTAATGACATAAAAAACCAAGCACAGGGTACTTAAGAGCACTGAGTACCCACTCTATCAACTTCATTTAGCATGGACACTCTAATTGACAATTTTCCCCCCTTCCCACTCCTCTTCTTTTTCCTTCTCTTCATCCCCCCATCCCTCTCTTTCTCTGCTATTTATTTGGAACCTGGACTCCTTAACTCCATTCATCTGAAGAAGTGGATTGTGCCCACGAAAGCTCATGATACCATCTATAAATTCTCTAAGATGCTGCAAGACTATTTGTTACTTTTTAAGTTTTTTGGTTAGAAATGAGTAGCTTTAAGATCATGTTAATTTACGTTGCAACAAAGCTTAACTATTTTTGGAGGCTAAGCCTCAAGTGTTACCATTTAGCATATCTCCACAAAGGAACTGAGCAAATCCTGTGGTCATTTAAACACATCCCAAGTAACCCTGTTGACTTCAGAAGAATTATTAGGGGTTTACCAGCATGCCAGTGGAAATGGAATTTGTCCCACCAACTTGATCTTCAAACCAATCTGTTCTTTAAGAATTAACATTGCAAAATCATTTTCAGATACTTTCTTTGCTAAGAATTGTGGTGATTTTAAAAGTCAAACACACGTTGGAGCTAATTCAGCACAAAGCCTAGTAGTGCTTACCAGCAATTTCACACATGCATCACATTTCTCAAATTACCTTTCTTATCTCTTTAAAAGTACCATGGCCTCTGATAGTGGGTGACACAACCATGAAAGTAATTCTTTGTTTGACTGCCAATCTCTAGCAACAAGGATTCTTGGCTTTGAAGCCTGATCAGATAATTCTCTTGAAAGGGAGAATAAATCCCAACAATTCATGTCTCAATGAAGTTAGCCTGATAAGAACTGTAGGCAAAGGGTCTCACAGACTAGCTATTGCATACTCATAATTCAGTATGTTCTTGCTACTCAAGTGCTAACAAAGCAAAGTGCTGGGTTGATGCTTCTTACTGAAAAATGCATAGCCATTTAGACAAGTTAAAAATATGGTATTCTGTTGATTTTAAAACTAATCCCATGATGATCATGCAAAAAAAGTGTCAAGTTGGTCATAGAAAAATTCCTGTATTTTTGTGATGCATAAATGTACTGTAATAAACTCCCAGTTGCAATGGTGCCATCTCTTTGGTGTTTGGTTCATTGGAGTGACTTGACAGAGGCAAAAATAAATACAGGTTGAACCTTTCTAGTCTGGCACTCTCTGGACAACTGTGGTCAGGCATGATGTTAGTTAGCCAGCTGTCCACTTATCATGGATGTGACCAAGTTTCTCACAGTCCCATAAAGGTTGTTTACAGCCATCAGTCCTGACTCTCAGTGTTCTGTGCTGTTATTTAGCTCTAATTTACCCCTATGTCTTCTAAGAGCCCAGTAAGCAGCACAAGTGTGATTAATGCTGCTAGACAATACTGTCCTCCCATGGTTTAGCAAATTCTCTGGTTTGGCACAGGTCAGATCCCGAGGGTGCCAGATTATAGAGGTTCAATCTGTATAGAATAAAAAAACATGTAGATGGTATCATGAACTTTCGTGGGCACAGCTCTGGTCATCTGAAGAAGTGGGCCATGCCCACGAAAGCTCATGATACCATCCACATGTTTTGTTAGTCTATAACCATGGTCCCCAACTCGGTGCCCGTGGGCGCCATGGCGCCCGCCGGGCTCTTTACATGTGCCCGTGGAGCAATCTGGGCTGGCAGGTGCCAGCCCCGGGCGCACGGCCGGTCCCGGCCCCGGGGGCGCCGCGCGTACCCTTGCCAGCTCCGGCGCCGGCCTTGGCCCCGCCCCCGGGAGCACCGCGCGTGCCCTTGCCGGCTCTGGCGCCGGCCTTGGCCCCGTCCCCGGGGGCGCCGCCCTGGCCCTGGTCCCGGCCCCGGCCTTGGCCCCGCGGCACTTACGGGGGGAGCGCCGGCCCCGGGCACGCGGCGCTTACGGGGGGGTGGGCACCGGCCCCGGGCGCGCGGCGCTTACGGGGGGGGCGCCGGCCCCGGGCGCGCGGCGCTTGCCAGGGGGCGCCTTCCCCGGGCGTGCGGCTATGGGGGGGGCCCCCGGCCCCGGCCCCGTGGCTATGGGGGGGCCCCGCCCCCGGGCATGCGGCTGGGGGGGGCCGCCCTGGGCGGGCAAGTGTCCCCGCCCCCTGGCACCCGGCGGGCGAACGGCCACGCCCCCTGGCGCCCACCAACCTGAAAAGGTTGGGGACCACTGGTCTATAAAGTGCTACCAGACCATTGGTTGTTTTTTTCCGTACAGACTAACTTGGCTACCGCCTGAAGCTAGTTGGAGTAGGTTTTTCCTGGATGAGGGTTTCCAGCTTATTCCCTCAAAAGAAAAAAGTAAGTGTGCATCAGGTCAAAGAATAGACCTATTCATCTCATGGGGGAGGAGGGAGAAGAAAGACCAGGGGAGGGAGCCACCTCTCCTCTCCAATTTCCATCAGTTAGGAAGTCCTGAGCTTACATAGGGCCAAACCATTTAAAAAGTTCTGAACTTACGCAGGGTTAACTATTCCATCTCCTTATGCTTAGTGACTTATATATGTGACTCTCTGCATACTGCTATTCCAGTGCATTGTGGGGCTTCTAGCTATCCACACACACAGCACAGCTTTCCAGAGCAGGAACATTGTAAGAGAATGAAGAACATAGTATCTGGTGCATAGTTGGTAGGATACTTGTATAGTTTGGTATTTCATATGTTGTTTGGTTTTAATAAATCCAAATGACGTATATGTAAAAAACTACAGGGTAACTGGGAAGGTCAACACAGGATTTTTTAGCACCTATTTCTATGATATGATGCTTGACTTGTAGTGTAACACCAATAATTTATTATAATGGCTGCTCTCAACAGTTGTCTTCCTCATGTTTGTGGAGCCCAATGTTCCTCAGAGAGCAGTGTCCTTGCACAGTTGAAAGTGAGTGTGGGTTCTGGTGCTCTAGCAGGGAAGCAGCTTGTTTATAACTTATTATTTTTGTTCTTGTTCATCTTCTGAACCTGCAATCTGCCCCCAGCCAAAGTCCAATGAACACAATTCAAAGGCCAAATGATATGTAATGAAAACAAAAAATGTGATTCAAAATGAGAGGGAGGGGGTTTCAGTTAGGTTTGTCCTCAGTGAGGATACTTGCCTTTGACATGTCTGCATACATCAGGCTCACAAATAAAAATGCAAATGTTGAGCTAGGCTCAAGTTGCAAAATTTTGATCAAGATATGAACTCCCCAAAGTTTAGCAGTGTTTGGATTTAAAGACCAGGACTATTTGCAAAATTCAGGTCTGAATCTGGAGTGTCACATTTGACATCACCCAGAATTTAGGGGATGTTTTGCTCCACAGCTTTGCTTCTAGCTCAGCCTTAATTATAGGTAGAAATCCAGTTTCTTCTAATAATTTATTTCTGATTTTAAAAATAAACCAAACTCCTTTGTGTTCCACCAAGGAAAAAAAGGCATTTAAGCTGTCCAAACTGATGCAATTTCCCTTTTAAATTTACTTTCGATCTTAGTTGTATCTATCCTGGCACTGTAGAGTTAAAAACAGGATATGCATCAGAAGGCCAATTTTAGATCTAGCACTGTTAATGAAAGTCATTGCTTTCTCACTTTGAACCTTAAAACTTGGAATTTCCATGGGCTGAACTCTCTGCCAAGAATAATATGATAAAGAATGGGAAATTTTGGGGAGTGAGAGAAGGATTTATTTATTTTGTATATAATATTCCATGATCCTTTTAACCAAATAAACTGTGTGTCTGAATAGAAGCTAATTAGAAATTACCTATTTTATCATATGTGCAAATACCTAAATTTTATTTTTTGTTTTTACAGTGCCTTTTCCCTAATCCGGATGCCAACAGATGTATTTTAGTTGAACTGGTAGAATAGAAAGTGGAACAACTAGGTTGTGCTGGTGAGGATAATGCACAAACCATCTACATCACTTTCGCACTTCTTGGAAGTTCCGTGGGGAGCAAAGGAAGTGAAATAGTCCAGATAAACTGTCTCTGAATTTTTAAATAGATGATATCTTACAATCTGGAATATAATTCCTCAGAAAGGATTAGATTCCAGATCCATGCATGAACCCTGCCTATGTATGTCGGGTCAGAATTAAGGTTGCCTAGGAGATCTAATTATCCTTAATTAGATCTACGTGTGGATCTCAGTAAAAATGGGAGGTGACAGGGGTCTAGCTGACTCAACAACAATGTACCACTTTTCCCGTTCCTGGAAACATACAAAGGGCAGTATTAGGGTTTGGGAGTGGAGACAGAAGACAGCCCTGCATTGGGAGGCAGCAGAAAGGTTGCACATCATCCGCACCCTGGCCCATGGCGACAAGTCTGAGAAAATAGCACAGCTACAATGAAGGCTGAAGGTCAGGGGGGGTAGAAGCACCAGTGGATGATGTCATTGAGATGGGACAGGTACTAAAAGTTATGCATATGCTTAAGTGGTTTGCTGGATTTGATTTTATCCATCTAAATATGGATTTTAGAGTCTATCTGTGTGTCTGCGAGTCCATTTGTTCAAGAACCCCTCCTAAATGGTAAGAGTTACGGCCACCAAATTTGGAAGGCAGCTTCCTCTTATCCTAACTTAAAGCAAGGTCAGGGCTTGGTTGTATAAAGAAAATGGGAAGTCCCTGGAATGGGACTGTTTTACATAACATGGAAAGAGAGGGGGCAGAGAATGGGGACACAATATTCACAGCAGCAGGCACAGAGGAGAGCTAGCCTGCACAGCGACCACTGGGGGCAGATGCACAACAAGACAGTGGCCAGTTGGGACTGGGACTTGCCATCAGGCCTGCCATCAAACTGAGTGAGTAACCCCCTACCCCAAACCTTTTCCTCTCCAGCCCTTGGCTGCAGAACTAGGGGGAAGGACAAAGCCCAGCCAGATGGGGTAGAAAGGCCCCTACTGACTGGCGGAGGACCTGGAGGAGACAGAAGAGTCCCCTTCCACCCAGGGCATCTGGGGGTGGAGGGTGGAGAGAAAAGGTCCCTGCTGGCTGGGGAGAGGGGGGAGAAAGAAAGCCTCGCCAGATTGGACCCCTCACCCTGAGTCAACCCCAAATTTCTGAAAATGGGTGAGTCAGCCCAATCAATCAATCAATCAATCAATCAATCAATCTTGGGTTCTTTTTCTTTGGCTTCTGTTTTATGATCTGTTAGGGTGAAACTGGAAAAATGAGCAGTCCTGTGTTACCTTAGAGCAGTGGTCACCAACCAGTAGATCGGGATTTACTGGTAGATCTTGGCGCCTCTTACAGGTGATCCTAACTGGTTTGCTCAAGAGGCTATCAAGTGCCAGCAGCTGCCCCTCCCCCCACTGCTGCACATCTCCTGCCTTTTGTCTTGGAGCTGCTTCTCCCCCCAGGAACCTCCTGTTTGCTGGGCAGGGCAGGGGAGGGAAAAGAGGGTGCTGATGTCAAGGTTCCCCTCTCCCACTCTGAATCCTTTCTCCTCTGAGCAGAGAGGGGCACAACAGGATTTGGGATGGAGTTTGCTGGCTGCTTACGGGAGTGGTCCAGGCCCACGGCAGGGGTGATCCTGCCTTAGCTCCACTGCATCACCACGCAGGAGCCACCTGAGGAAAGCAGGGCCCAGCTGGATCCCACATCCCACACTCCTACTCCAGTCATGAACTCCCTCCAACACCCTTAGCCGTTGTCCTAGCCCTGAGCATCCCTGCACCCAAACGCCACCCCAGAGCTTGCACCTAGAATCCCCTCCCCCACTGCAACTGCCTGCCCCAAGAGCAGCTCAGAGCCCCTCTCACACTCCAAATCCCTCAATCCAAGACCAGAGCCTGCACCCTAATCCTCTTCCCCAGCCTGATGAAAGTGAGTGAGGATGGGCAAGAGCAGGCAGATGGAGTGAACAGGGGCAAGGCCTCAGAGAAGGGGCAGAAAGGAGGCAGGGCAAGGGCAGGGCTGACCCACAATATTTTGGCACCTGAGGTGGGGTGATCAAATGATGCTCCCATGCCCCCTTTTCTCTTGCCTACCTGTTATTGTCTCTTGTTCCCTCCTTCCTCCAGCTCAGCACTCCACCATCTCTGCGCATCTAGAGCAGAGAGAATACATATGCACCAGCAGCAGACACAATTTTCTCTACTCTGGGTCCTAGTGGCACACCCTCCCTCCCCCCCGCCCCCCAGTCTTGCACCTGAGATGGACACCTCAGTTTGCCTCATGGTAAGGCCAGCCCTGGGCAAGGGTATATATATTTTGAGATAGGTCTTGGATTGCACTTAAATTCAGAAAGTGATCTTGTGGTTAAAAAGGTTGGAGATCACTGCCTTAGAGCCTAACAAATGTATTAGGTCATCAGCGTTCATGAGTAAAACCCACTTCATCTGATGAGGATTACATCTGAAAAGGTTCATAAAAATGAGCTATGAGGGAAGAGTGAAAGAACTGGGCTTGTTTAGTTTGGAAAGAAGGAGACTGAGAAGGGACATGATAGTGGTTTTCAGTTATCTAAAACGGTATCACAAAGAGGAGGGAGAAAAATTGTTCTCTTTGGCATCTGAGGTTAGGACAAGAAGCAATGGGCTTAAAGTACAGCAAGGGAGGTTTAGGTTGGACATTAGGAAAAACTTCCTGTCATGGTGGTTAAAACCGGAATAAATTGCCTAGGGAGGTTGTGGAATCTCCATCACTGGAGATATTTAAGAGCAGGCTAGAAAAACATCTATCGGGGAGGGTCTAGACCAGAGGTTCCCAAACTTTTTTGGTCCCCAAACCCCCTTGGCTTTTAGTAAACCTTCCTGTACCCCCTATTCAATATGAAAGGAAATAAATTCTAGACTCGAGAATCCACAACTTTTTTTCACTAACACTACTACTTTTGGACTATTTCAGTTAGGATAATCTAGTTATTTACCAAATATTCTCCAACCCCCCTTGACAAGCTTCTCATACCCCCTTGGTGTGGGTGTACCCCAAGTTGGGAACCCCTGGTCTAGACTGTGCTTAGTCCTGCCGTGAGGGCAGAGGACCGGACATGATGACCTCTCAAGGTCCCTTCCAGTTCTAGTGTTCTATGGTTCTATAATTTAAAAGCATTTCTCCACAACCATGAAGGATAGAAACATATTTTGAAAAAAAATCCTGAGAGTTTTTCACATAATCGATAGACTTCAAATGCTGGGACTTAAATAAAACAAATGTCACGAGCATAGTAATACAATTGTGAGAGTGTTAACATGGGAAGTGCTGTATAATTTCATGGTCCCTGTCCAATAGGATTTAAGCCTTTAGTTATGGCCAGTTCTGAAATTTTAAGACAAAAATTATAAAGAGACTAACTAATCCTTTTTACATGCAGATTACAATAATATTTGATTAAATAAATCAGTCACCTGTGATTTTTTTTAATGTCTTGAGCAAATTGTCCACTTGAACTCCATCAGGTGGCTGTTCAGCAAAACTATAGAAGCATAAACTGAAGCTACTGTTGAATATTTAGTACAGAAGCAGCTTCCCTTTGTTTCTCTCTAGGGGCCAAAAAATCTCATATCAGTTTCATTTCCCTGAAAAGGAGCTGTTTTCAGATCAGAGATAAAATGCCTATGTAGTTTGTAAATGAACCCCTTTCCAAGTCACACCAACCATCTGAAATTCCCCTCCAAACCTTTAGTAAAGCAAATTTCAATGATTGGAAATAGTGGAAAGACACATCAGTCCCAGATTTTAACTCTTTAAGTCTTTTCTCCATGCAACTTGCTAGCAATAGGATTGGAAGAAAAACATCCTGCAAATTGATATAAAGAACTGAAATCTTGTGTCAGGTTGTTGCTCTTCAGATTTGCAAACAGGCTGTTGAAAATGTTTTGAGATAAAGTTGATTCTCCAGCTCTCTTTACAATGCCACAGCCTTCCAGCATTTTCCTGGTCTCCTGCATTAATTCCAAATGGGGTTAGAACCTTTAGATTTATCTGGGGTGAAAGCAACTTACATTTCTTACAGTTAGGGTATGTCTAGACTACATAGCTCCATCGACAGGGCCATGTAGATGAGTTTACTAAACATAGGAAAATGAAGCATTTACATCAAAATGGCCACCGTGCTGTGCCAATCAGCTGTTTGACGGCACAGCGGGGCAGTCTGGACGCGCCCCGTTCGACAATGGAAGCCTTTGTCGACCACTCCAGTAAACCTCATTTCACGAGGCATACCGGAGCAGGCGACAAAGGCTTTCGTTGTCGACTGCGGCACGTCCAGACTGCCCCGCTGTGCTGTCAAACAGCTGATCGGCACAGCGTGGTGGCCATTTTGATGTAAATGAAGCAGCGATTATTTAAATTGCCTCTTCATTTGCCTATGTCTAGTAAACCCATCTACATGGCTCCGTCGACGGAGCCATGTAGTCTAGACATACCCTAATTGTCCTATCGCAACTTGCCCCCCTCATCCTTGGGGAGGTGTATATTCTTAGGAGGCATTGTTTTTAAATTGGTTTCTACTATAAATTGTGCACCTGACACAACTAAACTAATAATAGTGGAGGAGGTTGTCCCAATTTCTATTTTTGCACTGAATATAAAATTGCTCTTCTTCAGTGTAAGGATCCACTTTTACCATCAGGGCTGGCTCTAGGTTTTTTGCCACCCCAAGCAAAAACGTTTTTGGATGTTCCCTTCCCCCTTTTTTTGTTGGCTTTTACACATGTTTGCACTTTGCAATGGGTTTTTTTGTTTTTGTTTTTTTGACTGTTTCAAATAAAAAAAAAAGAAAACTGAAAATTTGTAGTTAGTGAAATAAAACAGTTTCCTACTAGTGTACTCATATAATTTTAACAAAATCACAATTACAAACAATTTGGGTTCAACTATACACTGTAGTGAAAAACGTTAGTATCTTCCGATGCACCCAGTTTCTCATAAATTAAAAAAATGTATATGAACTGAATTTTTCTGTTTTTTATACTTGCGTAGCCTTTTAATAATTCAGTAAAATCTAAATTTTTTGCAGTGGTACTTTCAATTGAAAATAATACGTGTCCTGACAAACGATTTTGAGACATGGTGGATCTCAAATAATTTTTTAGTAATTTCAGTTTAGAGAAACTGCGCTCACCAGAAGCCACTGATACTGGTAATGTTAAAAGAATGAGTAATGCTATAGCAGTGTTTGGAGTGAAAAAATCATTTCTTGCTATAAATTCTAATACATTTAGAGGAGAATTTTTAGGACTTATTAGCTCAGATAAAGCTATTAATTCATCATACAATTCTATTCCATCAAGGTCAGCAGTGTTATCAGTACTGAGCACTAAATGTAGGTCCTGGCAGTGCTTCATGAGGTCTTCTTTAGAAAACTGATTTTTAATATTTCCAATATCGTATAAAAATTCAAAAGTTTCACAAAGACCATGCAACTGATAAAATCTTTCTTCAGTGGAAGTTATAGATACATCCAAAATACAACAGAAACATTCAACTTTAAACCTTTCTTTTGGATCGAGACTAGGATCATCATGAGCCTCATAACACAACTGTCTTGGTTTTTTTCAAGGACGAATGAATTGTTGAGGTGCAAACGTCGGTTCAAAATCAGTTGCTCCACCAGTACTTTCAGCTTCTCCAGTTCCTGCAGGGCCTTGTCCACTGTGGTCCACGTGGCTGTGCCCAGGGCACAGGGGCTCAAGCGGTGCCCGGCCCCCCTGTAGCCGCCACAGCCCTGGCCAAAGGGGAGACCGTGCTTCCTGCACCGGGGCCATCCCCTGCAAACCCACTCCAGCCCCCCATGGCAGGGCTGACCCGAAGTAGGCGGCAGAGCTGGGCAGCAGCAGGAGGCAGAGGGTGGCCAGCAGGCTCTGGGCACGCATGGTGCCAGCGCTGCACAGCGGGTAGTGGTATCTCCCATGGCCCTTTAAAATCGGCGGGGTGGGGCAGGGCAGGGCATTGCCAGGGGTGGCTGCTTACTTGGAAATGCTGCTCCTGGAAATGTGCTGCCCCAAGCACATGCTTGATTTGCTGGTGCCTAGAGCCAGCCCTGTTTACCATTTACAAATGAGGCCCAGCCAGTACATTTACATCATGTCAGACCAGAACAGAATCTGTTCCACCTGACAAGTAAAAACTGAAACCTGAAGAGGATTTGTAATGCAAAATACATGTAATTAAAGGGTTAGAGTTACAGTGAGCATATGCAGAGAAAGAGCCAAAGAGGGCTGAAAGCCAGCTTTATTCATAGAATAGTAAATCTGTGACCCCGGAAAAGTGGTTCTCAACCTGCAGATCACAGGCTGCTTGAGGCCCAGTCAGCACATAGCAGCAGTGTGGCGCGGAATCACAGGTCCGATGATGCATACCCAAGGGGGGAAGGACAGAACCAGGTGGACAGTTTTATCAAATAAAAGATATTTATTTATGACAGTGGTGAATTTATAGTATTCTAAGATTTTTAATAGACCGTGTTAATAATGAATTTACAGTATTTAGTATATTCTATGATTTCTAGTTAAACGTGTCAGAGATATAAGGATGGGAACGGCAAGGGGAATAGTCTCTAATCTTAAAATATCCAGCTACCCTAATTAAATAACAGTGATAACTACAAACTCTATGTGCTACCCAAAACAACTACAACACTAAGCTTATACAACAAGAAAAAATCAAAATCATACATACCAACTTACACAGCACACGGAACATTTCACAGATATCGGTTCGGTTGCGAAGGCCTTGGTTACGCCCAAGAGTCGGGGGAGGTGGCTGGTCGGTTGATCAGGCCGGCAGCACTTTGAAGTATACGAGAAGGCACACGCACGGTGGTACGTGTGTTGCGAAGACCTCCTAGAGCGAACTGTGCGATGGGTATTTATCCCCAAATCTGCACATTGCTTTCCCGCGCTTGCATATTACCATATATGGCCCAATGGTCACCAAGTGGGGGGTCTGTGTCCCAGGGGATGGGCCGAAACTGTGCAGCTTTCATGCGACCAGGTAAGCCCCGCAGTTCTCACGCCAAGGTGACGGGTGGGAGAGTCTAAGGCTATTTTCCCCTTTTCACACCTTCCCTTTTTCTAGAGGCAATGGTATGCAGGAAGGGTGCGGCCAGTTTCTCTCAAGGAGTACTGCAGCCCACTATAGCAAGAGCAGTCTGGCCAAACTTTTTTACTGGGGGGGGGCAGTTTCTTTTCTCTAACACTGTGCATGTAGGGTTGCCAGGTGTCCGGTATTCACCCAGACAGTCCAGTATTTTAGGCTCCTGACCGGTAAAAAAATTCAGAGAATACTGGACACCTGAGATATCTGGTATTCTCTGAATTTTTCCCCGGTCAGGAGGAAATGGAATGGAAAATGCCGGGCACCTGACAACCCTGCAAACATTCAGCACCCGGCCTCCCCCCAAGCCTGCCTCTGGCCCCAACACCCACAGCCCCCCAACCCCAGCCCCCATGCTTACCTGGTTCGAAGGCTGCCGGCACAAAATGGCTGCCGGCCAAAAGACCTAGGGGAAGCAATGCTTTCCCTGGGTCTTAGTGCTCAATCTCTCCCCTGTTCCTATCACTGCACTTAAAGGGGGCATGCTATTTTAATGCTGTTTTATTTTAAAAAAGTTTTTTGGCTTAGGGTTAGACTCCTTGGAGTCTTTTTTTTTTCCTCAACAACTCCCCCCCCCCTTTTTTTCCCCCTTCAATTTTTTCCCGGTGTTTTTTTGGGGGGAGGGGAGTGTTTGGTATTTTTGTTTCAACCATCTGGCAACCCTAAGTGCATGCAATGTTCTCAAGGCCATGCAGGTAGTATGTATATATATATTGTGATAGGGAAGGTCAAAAGGCCTGTTACAAGGGAAAAGAGGCAGCTGAGACCGGGCAGCTGTAAATTAATTAAGAGTCAGGTGAGCTGAATCAGGATGCCACAAGGCCTCTTTAAAAGCCTTCCCTAGGACAGACACAAAAGACAGGACTATGTAGCACTTTAAAGACTAACAAGATGATTTATTAGGTGATAAGCTTTCGTGGGCAAGACCCACTTCCTCAGATCAAATCCAGAGAGGACAGAGAGAGAAGGAACATGGAGAAGAGTAAACAACCCAGTGATAAGGAGACTCAGAGTGGAGGAGCCACCATCCCTGCTAATGGCTACAGGGGTAGGTGAGGGGTCGAGTAAGGAGTGTTGGAGGGCTCCTTACCCCTACGGGTCTAGAAGAGGGCTTCCTGGTCTGCTGTGACTGGCCCAGGGCTTCACCCCAATACACCCTCCTTCAGGGGCGGATGAGAGTTTTGTGGAGCCCCCCTTTGGAGACAAAATAGAAAAAAGGCATCAAATGCGCAAATTGAAGGCTATTTTTCATATTAAATGTGAATTGGGTAAATTTGATAGAAACTTAATTAAGTTGGATAATTTTTATTTTAATTATATTGTAATTCATTCTTAAACATAATTCTGCATGAATAATTAAACATTTTAATTTGTATTTAAGTCTACTATAGCTGTTTAGCTCTTTTGGCAGCACATTCTTCAATTATGTCAGTAAAGTCCATTTCTTTACACAGGTCGTTTTCAATCGATATAATCAAAAGACCTACAAAACGCTCCTGGCTCACAGTAGATTCTCTTTGGCTGCCCATGGCTGGTATTTGCCAGGCAGCGTTGGGTGTTCTGCAGCCAGGCAGCATTTGGACCTTCGGGGGCCAGGTGGAGTGTGGGTGTTGATATTGGGGAAGGGGCAGAAGGCATGTGGGTGTTGAGGCTTGGGGGGGGGTAGGCAGTGTTGGGTGTTGGGGGGAGGCAGCATGTGGCTGTTGGGATTGGGGGGGACAGGCAGTGTGTGGGTGCTGGGATTTGGGGGGCAGCCAGTGTGTGGGTGCTAGGATTTGGGGAGCAGGCAGCGAGTGGTTGGGGGGCAGGCAGGGTGTGGCTACGTGGAGGATGGCGCACAGATGGGCCATAGGGAGGACCAGTGGGCAGGGGTGTCTGACTCATCAGACAGGCCAAAATTACCATTTCAGCCTCTTGAACAGCTCCTGGCTGGGTGGGGGCAGCTGGCAACTCCCCCTGATCCCAGAGACGTGTGTGTGTGTGTGTGTGTGTGTGTGTGTGTGTGTGTGTGTGTGTGTGTGTATGGGGGGGGGTGCTGTCTGTGGAGCTGATCGCGCTGCGCCCATGAGTGGGGGGAGGTGGGAACTGGTGGGAGGAGATGGGGTCTCCCTGGCGGGTCGGTCGCTCTACCCCTGGGCGCGGTGGGAAAGGGGTCAGGGCTCCCCCCGGGGGAGAAACCGCGCCACCCCCAGCCTCTCTCTGGGTGGGACAGGAGAATGGAATAAAGGGATACTCGGGCGCCATGGCCAGGCGTCGCCCTTCGCCTCCATGGCAACGAGCCGCCACCTCGCGCACCACTGGCTAACGAAGCCGCTTGTGAACTCGCAGCAAAAGGCAGCGGCGGAGGCGGCTCCAGCAGGTAAGGGAAGCAGCGGCAGATACACAGCAGGGCGAGCGGGGCTGGCACAGGGCCTATTGAAGCGCGGGGCCCGGGGCAGCCGCCCCGCTCGCCCTGCCCTATATCCGCCGCTGCCCTCCTTTATGCTGAGGGCCAGGAAGGCCCAGGGATAAAAACTCTGCAGACGAGGGCCCTGCTGCAGCCTTCAAAAGGTGGGATAGTGGATGGAACAAGGGTCAGGGTCTCAGGAGGGAGGTTGACCCTGCCACTATATATATATATATATATATATATATATATATATATATATATATATATATATATATATATATATATATATATATTTTGTGGGAATGTGGCCCACATAACACACAGAGATCCACTTACGTTGCTCACAATGGTAAATAGTGATAGAAATGTAGCTGTGTTAAATAGTAAATGGTAAATACTCTATTGCTCTATGGAAATGTTGTTGTGTCTATTTAACCTGATCATGACCTAGGCACTACGAATTCAAGCCCTACTGTGAGTAGAAATCTGAAATAAAAAAGTATCTTCTTACAGTTCATCTCTGCCAGAGAGGTTTTGTATTTGGGGGAAGTGTAATCTGAATACAGCAGAATATTCAGAAAGCTCTACAATCATTTTTATAATAGATTCCATGTGCAAACATTTGCAGGGAGGGGAGGGAAAGTTAGGGACCTCAGGACTATGAGGGGAGGGATTGGGGTGCAGTGAGGGAAGGGGGATAAATGGGGATGGGAGATAAGGGAAGGGAAAACAGCTGTGGGAATAGGTTGGGGACGGGAAACATGGAAGCAAGACGGGGAAAATTGGATCAGGTGCACTTGTCAGCTTCACATCCTCCCTTGATCTGGTGTCCCCTGGAGGGGGAGACTATGAGAGGAGGGGGGCTGGGGCCAGGTAATCTTACCTGCCCACAAGGGAGCTGTGGGCTGTCTGTGTGGGGGCACTGCTGCAGGGAAACCAGCAGGAATGCTAGAGACTCCTTGTAAATAGGTCTTTAATTGCTCTTTAAATAGCCCATTAACAGCTCTTTAAAATAGCTCCCCTTCTCTAAGTCCCTGCCACCTCTTTACATAAGTCCAGGCTGGTTCCCTAAATATCCCCTCTATTGTCTTTTGCCACAACTTGGGCAGCTCATGCCAGAGCTACGCACTGGGGGGCACCCTCTTATTTTCACGTCTAGATTTATATTCTTTGGCCATCCTGCATATCATCTCTAGCCGTGGTCCCAGATGCAAGGTAAACTCTTGATTTTTTTGACACAATGTTAAGAGCTGCATACAAAAATGTAAAGAGCTGCACACAAGGAAGCCATCTGCAGTACACAAGTGTTATTGGTCCTACAAAACCCAAGAACGAGGCTACATTTACCTGAGCACTAACTAGTAGCCCCTTTATCTTTTAATCACATATATGCAGACACCTCTTTACTACTGCAGTCCTTTAATGATTAACACATGTGGGCTCATTATACTCTACCTACTGAGTGTCAGAATTCCTGCAAGTGTTTTCCGTGGTGCCCATCTTCATTGTGAATTTGTAAATCCCCCTCTCTTTTTTACCTTACCCCAGATTTTAATTCAGATGACATGTGGGATCTGAACCTTTCAGGCTTATGCCTAATAACTGTCAACTAATAGAGATCTAGTCCTGCACCAAGCAAAAATGGTGCTTCCTTGACTTAATGTGCCTATGGTAAGCACTGTGTTGGGATGGCAGTGGCAGCAATAATGTACCTTTTCTTTTTAAAACAGGAACCAAACAGGCTCTTATGAAAGTCAGTTGGACATCAGGATTTTCCTGTATTGAGGAATCACTGCCTCTGGTGAGTCTTGCACTTCCTCTAATTACAATATGTAAAATTGGCACTGCTCTGATACCAGCAACATATTTGCCCAGATTTCCGTACAGTTACCTTTGCTGTCTCTGCTAAATATATTACTGATGTCGAGTTGGCTCAGAACCCATCATAGCAGCTCAGGGCTTGACTCAGCTCCCATCAAAGTCAATCAAAGGTGTCCCAATGAGTTTAATGGCAGTTGGATCAGGCTGACCCTTCCCATTCCAGTGTTATTTGACAAAAGAGCCCACTGCCTTTGTAGCTTTTGCTGGCAAAGCCCTCAGAGTACAGACATTCCCTACCCCAGTGGTTTTCAAACTTTTTGTCTCATGACCCAGTTGAAGAAAATTGATGCTGCAACCCAACATAATTGAACTAGAGTATGGACTCCAGGGTGGGGCTGAGGATGGGAGCTTTGAGACATTGGAGAGGGCTCCAGCTTTGGAGAGGGGCAGAGCTCGGGTAGGAGGGGCTTTCTTTGAACGGCTCCCGGTCAGTGCTGCAGCAGAGGTGCTAAGGCAGGCTTCCTGCCTCTCCTGGCACTGTAGACCATGCTGCCCTCAAACAGTGACCAGTTTCTAGCCAATGGGCAGGGCTGGCTTTAGGAAGTGCGGGGCCCAATTCAAACAGTTTTGATGGGGCCCCAGAAGCCAGGATTTTTTGTTGAGTCACAGCCCCTTTAAATCCCCAGCTACGGGGCAGAGTCATGTCCTGCCTTCCTGCCCCCCACCCAACTCCACCAGGCACGCAGGTGCTGCCATTTTGTCTGGGCTTTGCACAGGTCATGCAAGGGAGGGAAAGAACCCCTCCCCCATAAGGCCAATGAGACTAAATGTCTGAGCTAATAAACGACTGTGCCCCACGCTATACAAAGCTACACACACTCGGCTTTAGGAAGTGCGGGGCCTGATCTGAACAGTTTCAATGGGGCCCTGGCAGGAATGACTAAAAAAAAAAACACGTAAAAAACCTCCCTGTCATTTCTTCCATGTATTATTTACTTTCCATGACTATATAAATAATAACAAAATTATATATTACGTACATTGCCTCATATATTATAAATATCAAGTTGGTTAAGAGGAACTTTATTGTACACCTCACCTATATGTTTTTTAAACTTTATCTTCCTTGCTTTTTGTTCAGCAAAATCTTTCAGTATATTGCCTAACTCTAAGCTCTCGATTACTTCACATTCAATTGACATGATTGCCAAACTGTTTAATCGGTTTTCCTGCATTGTTGATCACAGATATGTTTTAATTAGATTTAGCTTGGAGAAGCTCCTCTCTCCTGAGGCTACAGTTACCGGGATAGTCAGTAAGATTCGAATTGCTATAAATTAACTTGGGAATGCTGTTGATCAGTTATTATATGTGAGAAATTGAAGCATTTTTAGGGGGGTTCTACAATCAGACGGAAGAATTGGCTTAAATGCTTCCAGTTCTTCACAAAGCATGTAGCCATTTACGTCAACTGATTTTACAGTTGAAACTTGTTCATTTTCCTGCACTAGTTTCACATCTGTCAATGCGAATTCCAGATCTGCAGCAGATTTTCGTATTGTGTACTTGGGAAGATTTTTGAATTTGCACAAAAATCCAAATAAACTCACATGCTTTTGTAACTGTTCAAACCTTGGTTCAAGTAACTGTAAAGCTTTGTCTAATACTTGATTGAAGCATTGCACTCTGTAAGCTTCTTTTGGATCAGAAAAAGGCTTGTCTGCAGACTTGTACTCAAATTGTTTTTTTCGTTTGCACAAGCATTTAGTCTGGAATATTGGAGTCACATCTAGATCTTTAGCAAGTTCATTGGCACCCTTCTCTCTGTATGTTTTTAACCAGTTACAAAGCTTTTTGAATGAAGAAATTCCTGAAGACATATCCATTGTATCACTCTGTAGCTCTTTGCTCACAGAATTCACTTGAAAAAGTAAATCATGACAGAAAACTAGTGAAACCAAAAACTTATAATCCTACATTTGAATAGCCAGCGATTCAGCTTCACTTTTTACTTGAGCATCATCAATTGTTTCTGCTACCTCTACAAGTACATCATAAAACTGCCCTGCTTGGTACCACAGAGCTTTGACGCTTTGCATTCTACATTCCTATCGTGTTTCGCAAAGAGGCTTTACAGAAAGGCCAATAACATGTTTTCTAAAAATAGTCCATCTTTTAGTAGATGCAGAAAAAAGGACATAAATATGCTGCAAGGCTCCAAAGAATCTCTTCGCATCTGGACATATTTTGGTCATGTCTCCCAAAATGAGATTATAGCTGTGACATGCACATGTGTAAAAAAAGTTCTTGGGTTTGTTTTTAAAAGTCATGCTTGTACACCTGATGTTTCCCTTCATATTTGCGCCATTGTCATAGCCCTGCCCACGGATATTTGCAATGTCCAATTCCAGGTCTTTGAGTTCACTTAAAAGGATATTGTACAAATATTCACCTGTGCTGCTTTCTACTGCTACGAACTTAATGAAATGTTCATATACTTCTGCCGGAATATTTGGTGATACATCATCAGCCACATACCTGTCAATGACATTTGTTCCTGATGACTAATATCAGAAGTGCAGTCGAGTATCATAGCAAAATACTTAGCAGCCTTAATTTGAGCTATTATTTCGTGTTTAACAGCATTCCCTACGAAAGTAATAAGTTCATTTTGAATGTTTTTTCCTAAATAATGGTCATGTATTTCTTTCTTCTTGATTCTTTGTAAATGTTCCTGCATCACTGGGTAAAACTTTCCCAGTAATTCAATAACTCCAAGAAAATTTCCATGGTATGATGTTCTCAGCCGTTCATCAGGCCCACGAAATGGTAAGTTTTGTTCTGCTAGCAACTGAACGACAGCGACTAGTCTCAAACTTGATACCAGTGTTTTGCTTCTTGGTCGATAAGTTTTTGTTGTATTGAGTCAATGTTTTTTTCAGCAGATAACCTTTGCTGAAGGTCGCAGCAACTAAGCATAGCTTATAAATGTCCTTTTGAGTTTTTGTGCTCGGCCAATCTTGTATGAATATTAGACCAGTCATTAAAACCATTAGATGCTAATGAACTTGTCACATTATAGCAAAAAATCTTACAGTAATAACAAAAGATCTTGTCGGCTGACACTGAGTACATCACCCATGGACGAGCAACAATTTCACCATTTGAAAGTTCCTTTTGCAATGAAACTTTGAAAAGTGTTTCCCAATCTTATTTTTAGGGAAATCTTCTACAATAATTTTAGG
This sequence comes from Pelodiscus sinensis, assembly GCF_049634645.1. Taxonomy (NCBI): domain Eukaryota; kingdom Metazoa; phylum Chordata; order Testudines; family Trionychidae; genus Pelodiscus; species Pelodiscus sinensis. The sequence continues at coordinate 39,272,156 of NC_134719.1, read as the reverse complement.
CGGCCCTTGTTTTACTAAATACTCCCTGATACGCTGGCTAATGTATTCTGGCCAAGTTGCAGAATCATCAGATATTTCTATATGGTCAGCAGAGTCGAAGTTGCCTTTCTGCTCTGGATCTAAACCATTTGCATCTTTATTATCAGAAAAACATTCTTGACCCTCAGTACCTTCAGCATCAGTTACAACCCTTTTTGTAGTCTTCTCTTCACCTTGACTGTCTTGAGTGTCTTCTTCAGACTGATTTAGCTCTTCAAATTCTTCTTCACTGTTGTTCTGTCTGTGTCGTATGTTCTACTGGATAATTTTCAACCATATCTGCATCTTCACTGAGCTCTTCTGGCTCAACAGTAGAATCAGGTCTGCTAAAATACTTGTTTAAAGCATCCTTTTGCTTCTGTCTTTCAACTGCCTTTGTCTTGTATATGGCTCTTTTCTTACTCCCACTTTCTACCAATGTCTCTTGATCTCTTACCCTTATTGATAGAAGTTACCGTATTCTAAAAGAATATTAATTGTAGATTTTCACTTTCATATTAGGAAAATTTATGTATTGATAGTTGTTTAACTGATTTTCTTCAATGTTTATTTTATTAAAATTTATAAAATATTTCCTTATTTTTATATTAGATCAAATTAAGACAATAGGCCTAATCAGTTTTAAGATATATATTTGCAACAGTAATAAACTTAAGTCTTAAAGCAGCAAGCGAATAGCATAGTTAATTTATGATACCTGCGAGCACCTGCCCCGGGGCCAAACCCTCCTCCTGTGGCGCAGCCAAACCCCCACGCAAGTTTGCCCCAGGGCCAAACCCTCCAAACCCTGGAGCCGACCCCTCCCCCCGCGGTGCAGGAAAATTCCTGCACTTGACTCACTCCTCCTATGGCGCAGAGAAGCCGCTGCACTCCTCCTCCAGGGACGACGCCCCTTCCCACAGTACACCCAGCATGCCACAGAGCTGTGGGAGGGAAGCAGCCAGCACACTTCTGGAACCCCCGGAAGTGGCGCAAAGCTGCAGGCAGGACTTTCATCCACCCCGCGGGAAGCCGGCACTATGATAGAGATAGGTAGTGGGGCTTCTGGAGGGTGGGGGGGAATTGGAGGGGGGGGGTCCGAACACTTCACGATCAACTGGTTGAGGCCTCGCAATTGACCAGTCGATCGTGATCAACCGGTTAGTGACATGGCTATAGGGCGCGGGGCCCTCTTAGGCACGGGGCCTGATTCGGTGGAATTGGCCTAAAGCCGGCCCTGCCTGTGGGAGTGTGGAGCTAGTGCTCAGGGCAGGAGCAGTGTGTGGAGCCCTGTGCACTCTCTCCCTCCCCCCCACCTAGAAGCTGGGCCTGCTGCCGGCCATTTCTGGGGCGTAGCACAGTCTGCAATGCCAGGCCAGGCAGGTAGCCAGCCTTAGCACTCCCACTGGTCACCTGATCCCCCTGCAGAAAAGACCCAGTGACATTTCACAATCCAGTATAGGGGCACAACCCATCGTTGGAAAGCCATTGCCTTACCACTTTTATGCTGTCTTGAGGATGTGCCCTTCCTGGAACTCTAAATTCTAACTATCTTCACAGTCCAAACTTCAGAGTCACAATAAACCACAATAAACTCCCTCCTCTCTTGTGGTCACAAAGCCCATATCTGAAGTTTTACTAAGATAATATATAACCTCTCTCCTCTCTTGTGATGACACAGCCTGTATCAGCAATATTACTAAATAGGGAATTTTACTTCCACTTCGAAAACTGTTTTTTTTGGTTGAGTCAAAGCACCACTGCCTAACCTGTACACTGCACAGATTCTGTGCTCTGTGATTTGAGAGCGTTCCAGCATAGAAGGACTCCACTCCCTAATCTTTTCTCTTCTTCCCTTTCCTGAGAGTATTTTTTTTGTGATAACAACAAACTCCTTGGTCTTCACTTCTGATTAGGGTTTCTGAGCTTCTTCCTTCTTCCATGGTTCTCTTGTTAATTCATGGATTGTATATTTTAACTCTGCCATATTTGTGGTTTCATCCACATTTCTAAAATTGTTTCTTTGTGGCTGCAATTTTTGCATCCTATCCATTATTACTCCTTTCCTGTTAGTGAGTTTATTATTGGTCATGTTTATATACATAGTTGCTAACTCTCTCATTGAATACAGTATTGGGTAGGGATGATAGAGAGCAATCAACTAGTCGATTATCTGGTAGTTGACCGGAGTTTTGACCACTTGTTCCCCCCACCTTGCTGCTTCTGTGAGCAGCAAGTGGGCAGGGAATAGGATCCAGTGATGGAGGAGTCAACTTAAAAGGTGGTTTCTCCCCAGCACCGTCTCTGTGGTGCTGCCTGCCCCTCCCTCCCATTTCCTCTATCAGAGGCAGCAGAAGCAGGGGGGAAGAGGGATAGGGGAGGCTGCTCTGGCAGCAGCCCCTGTCTGTGGGCGGTTCCAGCAAGGAGTTGGGCTCCCCTACAGACAGGAGCTGCTGCCTCCAAGCAGCCCCTGTTCGCAGCAGCCCATACTTGTTGCCACAAAGAGGGGCTGCTAGACTCATCATAAGCTGGGACTGAGCACAGTCATTTTAGTGCCCCAGCAGGTGTATTAACTTGAATTATAGAATCTACCTTTAGGGAAGATTAGAGGGCAGCTGCAGTCAGGAGAGAACCTGGAAAATGGCTCCTGCTAAAGTTATGATCTCTAGGGACCAGCAGGAGTGCATTACATGAGAAGTTTTCTTTATATCTGATGTTACTGCTTTCACCTGAATGGGGTAAAATGAAACTGCTATTATAATGTGTTAACAACAAAACCTAATTGTCTCAAAAAGTAGGACTTCTCAGTGGTCCCTTCTTTTGCTAACTGTTTTTTATATTTAGGCTGTGTCTACACTGGCAGGTTATTCCAGAAAATCAGCCGCTTTTCTGGAAAAACTTGCCAGCTGTCTACACTGGCCGCTTGAATTTCCGCAAAAGCACTGATGATCGAATGTAAAATCATCAGTGTTTTTCCGGAAAAACTATGCTGCTCCCGTTCGGGCAAAAGTCTTTTTCTGGAAAACTGTTCCGGAAAAGGGCCAGTGTAGACAGCACAGTAGTGTTTTCCGCAAAAAAGCCCTGATCGCGAAAATGACGATCAGGGCTTTTTTGCGGGAAACGCATCTAGATTGGCCACGGACGCTTTTCCAGAAAAAGTGCTTTTTCTGGAAGAGTGTCCTGCCAATCTAGACGCGCTTTTCCGAAAATGCTTTTAACGGAAAACTTTTCCGTTAAAAGCATTTCCGGAAAATCATGCCAGTGTAGACGTAGCCTTAGAGTTTATAGGTTTGTGTTTATTTTATCAATATTTTCTCATTTTATGTTGATTATTACTTGATACCTGGATTAGGACCAAAGATGAAATAGCAATACCTAATGACCATATGTTACTGCAATTAGCTTATCAGTTAAATGATGACATATCAGAATTTAATTACCCATAGAAATTTTTAAAGTATGTTTTAGATTTTTGCCCTGGTTTTCTTGCCACTTGGCAATTGAGGACATACTCTGTGACTTAAAAAAAAGGAACTTTACAAAAATTAGTAAGCAATATCTATTTTATACTCTGCAAACTCTGTCACAGATTTTTTGCATTGGTGGCATTTTTCTAGTTTAAATTGGATCAGAAAATCTGCCTTTACTTTGTTTCTAATGACATGTTCCTACGAGCCAGCATTTGTCCCTAAAAATATCTTTTGCTCCAAACTGGCTTCATGTAACCACTGGACAGAAAACACTTAAAATATGACCATTGTGTTCATTCCTTCCCATAACATGTTGACACTCTCCCTATTAATGAGTCAGAGCATGAAAACTGGAAGATTTCAATTTAAATGGCTTCTTTTAAAAGAAAAAAATGTTTTTAATCCTCCTACAGTTTAACAATCTGGCCTTTTTTAGCTGTTTTGATTCCATTATTTAAAGACAACGTAAGATTGCAGAAATTGGTTGACAATGTAGGGGAAAATAAATTATTGGCATCCAAGGGAAAAAAAGCCATTTTAGGGGTAATTGCCCTGGAGCTACCATTAAAAATAATGAATCTGTTCTGTTGTCCTGGAAGAACCAACAGACTCAGTCCAACAGTCATTCTGCTCATCTGTAGGTGAATGGTCTGACCTTCGAAGACTGGATCTGGATCTGAGGTGTTGGGATCCAGGATTCTGATTTTAAATCATCTCTAGTCCTACACTACCTGACTTAGAGCCATTTCACCTTATGGGTCAGACCCCAAAATCACAGGAATTTGGGTAGCTTTGTTCATGGGAGTGTTGTCTCATTGATTTCAAAGGGACAATTCACTTGAGTAAAATTATTTGAGTGTTTGTAGGATTGTCTCCATAAAACCCAATCATGCATAAATAATGCATTCCAGTAACTTTAACTGAGTATCTTTACCTATGTGTAACTTTAACTATGGGCTTCAGTGCAACAGCTCACATGAATAACTTTCACATGACTATCTACTTGCATGATCGAGTCCTTATTTTGCTTATTATACCTGTAATATGTAGTAACAATGATGAAATCATTTGTTATCCTTGACTTTAAAAGACTTTCCTCTCAGAACTGTTGTTATATGCTCCATCGCTGATACATTTATTTTGCCAGTTCAGTTTTGGAATTTATTTTTAAAAAGAGACATTGTAGTCCTGTATCTGAAAGCAGCAGAGGGCACTGAATCCATCTACACAGCTTACAAGGGATTTTCCTAACTGCACTTTGGGTTTCCCCATTCAGGGATTTCCTACTCTCCGCCTCAGTCAGATTGGTTATAAATAGCTGAGTAACTCTTATAGCTGTCATTTTCAGAGCTGAAGACTCAGGCTGTATTTTTTCAGAGAGAACAGAGATCTAGGACATGAGTTTCCTTGCTTTTTTCATCGTACAGCATTTGCAAAAATTTAGACAAATGGGAAGAATAATTCCATCAGCAACAGTGCTTTTACTGGTGTTTGTGACTTGTGAGTTGTTTTTTGTTACTAAGTAATTTGTTTTTTTACTTTATTTTATAATAGTCTTTACTACAAATGATTTTACATTTAAGTAAATACAAATTTGTCATTCTTAATTAAAATGTCTTGTTTAAATACCAGCAACAATTTAATTCAGCGCTGACTATTCTGTAGTAAAGCAGTCATTTTGTAATTTAGTTTGCTAAGAAATTTATTGCACTGCAGAATCCGAGAATTATTTAGGTTAGAAAAGATCTCTACATGTCACTTTAGGGTTGATTTTATTATCCTTGAAGCATCCCTGATAGATATAGGATAGTACTAATATCTGCAGGGAAGGTGATTCTATAACCATCCTTGACAATTTATTGATCTATTAGTCTGCTGCAAAGTTATAGAAGTAGATTCCAACTATTTTAGCTAGGGTAGCTCGATTGATTTCAATGGATTTACATTTTTCACCAGTTGAAGATCAGATTCAATGTCATCTAAATCTTAATTTTTGTTTTAAAAAACATTTTGTAGACTTATTTTGGAGATGTAAAGAACTATGTAAGTACTAAATATTAGTTGTTTAATTTTCCCTTCACAACTGAAAAGTAGCAGTTTAAAAGTAGCAAAACAAGAGGTAGGCTTTAATAATCTCAGATAACACCCCAGATTACCAATGAAAGAGAACATGAGCTATTAGAACAACGTGACTGCATTTTTCTCCCTTTTTCAGCTAATGCTTTTGAAATTCATCTTACACCTGAACACAAAGTTGCTGTTCAGCTTGGAAAAAAACTTGAGTTGATCTGCCATTCTCGTGACTGTGAGTCCCCAGAATTCTCCTGGAGAACCCAGTTTGACAACCCCTTAGGTGGGACAACTAACAATACGAGGAGCAGCTCTGTCTTGACTATGGATCCTGTTGATCTTAAGAATGAACATGAATATGTCTGCAGTGCAACTTGTGACAATGTGAAAAAAGAAAAAAACATCAAGGTTGATGTTTACTGTAAGTGATTTATTCCCTTTCTATGTGACATTGGTGCAATGCTTATTCATAATAAATCTGATTAATCATTTTTAAAACTGCAATGAGAGAGAGAGGATCTCTCCAAAAGTTGTCTTTTTTACCTATCTCTAGTACCAAGTAACTAGTGGTGTTCTTTTAGCTTTTTCCAGCGATCCAGTCATTGAGTTCAGCACACCATTGTATGTCGGAGAAAAAGCCAGTATCACCTGTATAGTACACAGAGTGTATCCTTCTGACCGTTTGGAGATGCACCTGGAGAAAGATGGATCTGTTCTTGCAAAGAAAGACTTTTCTGCAGAAGAAATTACCGAAACCACAGAGATAAAAAGTCTGACATGGACTTTTATCCCCACCTTTGAAGACATTGGGAAAGAGATTACCTGTGTGGCTGAATTACCAATTGATGACATGGAATTTGAGCCCAAAAAAAGACACATTTCACAGAGATTGAGTGTAAACTGTAAGTATATTTATATTAGAGATTTCAAACCATAGAAAATTTTATGTTAGGATTCATGGGTGAAGGCTACAAAGTTAGGCATATAAACAATAGATCTCCTGATCCACATTGGATCTCACACTCATGTTAATACACGATAAAAGATCAAGGATTTGATATGGCCCTTAAGTAGTATCCTCTCTGGGCACAGTGCTGTAATCCTGTCATGTGATGGGTCACCATTGACTTCAGTAAGCATTTTACACATGAAACACCCTGGGTTATTAAAGTTAACTGTTGCATTGAGTGAAAACGGTGAAAAAATACACACGTCAGTCTTCCTCCCCATTGTGGCTCACTATGACTCTCGTTTTCTTTCCTAGTTGGTGCAAAACACGCATAATCCGAATCAGAGAGCACAATAGTTACATGAGTAGAAGTGCTTGAATGCTCATGTGATTTCCATTTTAGTCACTTGGATCCATATGCAGATCCATCTGCACATCAAGGGGCAGAATTTGGCTTGAAGCAGTTTCTCTTGTTGATTCTTCACTGAGCTCCTTGTGGAAACTGTTCCACAGTACTATTGACATCCCTGTTTTGGATATGTTTCCCAGGGTCGGAAGTGTTTCCTTGTGATCATCTAGCCTCAGAGACATGGATATTATGTCTCATTAATTTAGCTCCTTGAACTTTTCTCTTCTGTTTTCTTCCAGTTGGTCCACAAAACACTAACATCACTGTGTCTCCAAGCAACACAGTTACACAGGGGGAAACTCTGATGCTTACTTGTAGGACTACAAGTAATCCGTCGGCTAGGATTGTTTGGAGAAAAGAGCTGTCAGATTCAAGTGTTCAGCACATTATAGACAATGAGACCCTTATCATCCCACATACCCTGATGAGTGATTCTGGGCTCTTCATCTGTGAAGCCATTAATGATGCAATGAATAAAACAGAGAGAACAACGGTGGTCATTTCTGTACAAGGTATGAGCCTGCAAGACTCTGATGTGGCCGGTTTGATGAAGCATAACATTTCAGCTAAGCTACATATAACTCTTGAATGAACAAGAGATTGAAGACCCTGAAATAATGAAACGGAGAAGTTTTTACTATTGTATATGCAGGAGTCAGCTTCAGATATGCCACTGCTATATTGGAGTCATGTTTGTCGTTGGAGTGACTGATATTTTTTTTGTCATTACAATGACTGATGTTTCATTGCTTCTGTCCTTACTCTCAGGTTGACAGAAACACATGCACAATTCCCCCATTTAATGGCTCAGTGTTGGAAAAATTTCCCTCATGTCCTCTGGGTGACTTACCCCAAACGACATTTAAGCACGCCCTCCAAAACAGGGTCTTAACAGCCTCTCTAGCTCCATGTGACTAAGGTTGTCACCCACCTAGCCACATAAGGACAATAACCTCCTTTAAGACTGGCATGTCACTGCACAAGTAGCTGTGTCTAGGACATTGCCCAGGAGCCCTGTGTTGCTCCCAAAATCTGCCCACTAATGACGTTTCCAGGTGGTTTATGCATGCAGCCAACCACTGTGCCATGACATTACCTTATGAAATCTGCTGACTTACCTGACATTTAAATACACTTTGTGTCAAATGTTCTTTTTGCAATCTCTCTCTTAGAGACCATTTCCTCCAGCAAAGCTTAAAACAGGCTGAATTATAGGTATCTTATGTTCTGAGGTGTCCTCTGATGTCTGCTTCATTGACTACCTCTTTGAAATCTCATCTGAAAACTCATCCTTTCACCTGCACCTATGCCTTTTAATTAATTTATCCTTTGCTTTATTGTAATTGTATTACATAATGTTGTTGTTATAGGTCCAGTCCTGTAAGTCCTGCCTTTAGCAAAACTCAAATTCCAGTTCAATTCCATAGATAGTACAATTCCTGGCCAAAGCTCCAAAGGGCTGTCATTCTAGCCCCTGAGGCCCCACTCCTGTAGTGAGTATCCTGTGGAGAGGCCCCTGCATCCTCATGGAACTCTTTGCAGGATCAATGTTAGTCTTTGTAAGTGACAGCAGGCACAAATGTGACAATGTAGGGATCTGCCACTTTGTCTGCTGGCACAAATCAAATATACTGAACTCTAACTTCTACTAGTATCCACAAATCCAGGGGGTTAAATCTCCAAATTTAATATTTCAGCCCACAGTTAATTCTGGGTACACAATTAGAGGTTTTCTTTTTTTTAAAAAAAAAGCTCCTCATGTTATACTTCATATGTATAAAAATGATGTTAATCAGAGCTTCCAAGTTGTTAATTACAGACACCCCAAAAGATGCAACTTGGTCATTTTATTTTGCATTTTCAATTTACTCGAGCCTGATCTTGCCCATAGGGCAGATTCTCTTCGGATTGGTAGTGCTGCCTACTATATACAATGGTATAATTTGTTATTAGCATTATTGTTCCTACAGGTAGTCTCTAACGGCCTCGATCCAGATCAGGAAGCCAAAACAAATGGGCCTCATCAACACTCTTACTACCCACTACTACTTTGCTAACTATTTCTCCTTTAACAGAAAGTCTTTCCTTTTTTTTCTGCAGCGGCACCAAGAATTACTGAGTTCTCCATACAGCCCTCCACAGCTGTTGAAGAAGGAGATAATGTTACCATTCTGTGTTCAGTTGAAAGCAACCCGGCTGCCAGGATTGTCTTAAGAAGAAAATCAGACAGTGAAGACACTGTGCTTTATAGCGAGCATGGAATTGTCCATATACCAAGTGTGACGTTCCTCCACGCAGGCACCTATGAATGTGAAGCAAAGAATGCACTGGGGGAAAGCAAAATGGCAGCAGCATTAAGTGTGGAATGTAAGTGTCACATGCATTGCCTATGACCCAATAGGATAGTTCTTTCAGTGAACTGCTCGTCGTTTACTTCCATGCTGGCTATACTCCTCAGAACAAATCCAAGGTGAAGAAATGACATGCACCTGTTAGGAACAGCCCATAGTAAAGGGAGACCTGGAGCAGCCCATTGTCTCTAAGACAGAATGCCCCCTTGGAATTCCAGAGGGACCTGGAAGGGGTGCCATAATTTGGGTACAGTGTATTCCTCCCTCCCTGTGTGGCTGGGCAGCATGAAGTGCCAAACAGAGCCATGCTTTTGCCTAATTACTTTTTGGTGAGTTGCTTCCTGGGGGGAGTAATACAGTGACATCCACTGCAGTCCCCTGAGTGCTGGAGCTGGGGCTGAGTGGACTTGTGGGGGCCGTACAACAGGAGAGGGGAGTTGTCCTGATGTGCAGTGCATAAGGGCTAGTCCCCATTGAGCCCTCAGAGGGGTGGCTGTCTCACAGCAAGGACTGATCGGGGACTGACACTGAACTTGTCCTCCCATCCATATAAGCAGACGCTCATGGTCAGGACTGAAGCACACTGGCTAAGATGGCCTTGCATGGAAGCTCAGAAGCTATCTGTGCAATATTTGATTAAAGGATAAATAGAGGATTTCAGTGTCCAGGGCTGACAATCTAGCACCTATCATTGCTCACGTTATTAATAACTGACTATGCATCCTTTTGTTTTAGATGGACCAAGAAACACGACGGTCTCTGTCACCCCCTCCAACTCAGTGAAAGAAGGGGAAGCGGTGACAATGACATGCAGTAGCAATGGTAATCCATCTCCAGAGATCTCCTGGGCTAAGCAATTGACCAACGGAAAGTCACAGTTTCTTTCTAAAGATGCAACTTTAACTATAAATAATGTCAAGGCTGATGACTGGGGGCTTTATGAGTGTGTAGGAGTGAACCAGTTTGGAAGAGAGAAAAAAACTGTGGAATTAATCGTTCAAGGTGAGTACAGACTGATAACACTGTAAACCTTGCTTCTCCATGTTAGGGCTAATCTTTACAGCCCTGCAAATCCATAAAGATACACTTTATAGGAGCAGGTGTCTGCATCTGCAGATGTAGATGCGGATATCTGTTTCTCTTTTTTGTGGATGCACATGCAGATGCGGATACAAATATTGTATTTGTGCAGGGCTCTGCTAATCTTGCTCTGGCTAAAGTCTGAGAATTTTTTCCTTGAATTCCGTGAGGTCAAAAATGGCCCTCAGTCAATAAGTGTAAAAAGACCCCAGTGCATATAGCTTATGCAAAGATCTGAGTCACGGGAGCCCCATCAGGTGCATCGACACAGCCGGTGGAGCCTGCAGAAAGCCTGAGTGGACAGACTCGAGCTCACAAGGCCTGAGCTGCTGCACTAAAACTAAATGGCTGTTTTTAGTTCTTCAGATTCTAGACTGTGCTGTTATTCTTTGTCATTCCCTAAGATTTTAATATTGTGTGTGTCATGTAGTGAGTTAGCCAGCATCTTGTTGTATATAACTGGAAGGAACAGAGCAAAAGTGAGAACTGTTCTCCAGAAAGGGTATATCTAAACCAGTGGTCTCCAACCTTTTTACACCCAAGATCACTTTTTAAGTCTCAGAAGAGGCGAAGATCTACTGCCCCGCCCCTTCCTTGAAGCCCCGCCTACATTACATGAGGAAATCTAATGTAAATGTACTGCGCAGGTGTGCAGCTCAGAGAGGGCTCAAGAGCTACTCTTAGAGCCCCTGAGATCTGCCGGTAAATCTACGCGGTTTAAATAATCGCGGCTTCATTTAAATTGACATGACTGCCGCGCTGAGCCAACAAACAGCTGATCAGCTGTTTGTCGACTCAGCGAGCTAGTCTGAACGCTCCCGCGCCGACATGAAAGCCCTTTATTGACCTCCCCAGTAAACCTCATCCAACGAGGCATAATGGGGAGGTCGATAAAGGGCTTTCAGGTCGGTGTGGGAGTGTCCAGACTAGCGCGCTGAGCCGACAAACAGCTGGTTAGCTGTTTGTCGGCTCAGCGCGGCAGCCATTTAAATTTAAATGAAGCCGCGATTATTTAAATCGTGGCTTCATTTCCCTTTGCCGATCAGCCTAATCTACATGGCTCCATCGATGGAGCCATGTAGTTTAGACACACCCAAAGATGCAAACATCAGAAAACAATTGTTCTCAAAAATATTTTAACTGTGCCTTGTACTAGAGTCCCTCAAAACAGAATTTCAGATTGTGGAATCCCAATGATTTTCTCAGAGAAAAGTCACGTGTCTGCAATCTGGGCAAACATGCTTTTTTAGACATTATCTTTTTCCTTGGTGTGCCTGTAGAATGAGGACTTCAGGTCATTTTCTGCAGAATGGCCTCTTAGTTTGGTCCCCAGCCTGTAGCAATGCAAGGTTTTCTTCCACCTTAAGTGGAAGACTCTGGATCTGCTGTTGTGAGACTCATAAGATTTCCTTTGGGCCAATCCTTCAAATTGTCTAATTCGCTCTGGACCCTCTCCCTTCCCCCCAGCATATCTGCTCTCCCTCCAGGTTACAGTTATCTGCCAATTTGCTTTGGGTGCATTCTATCCCATCATCCAGATCATTAATGAAGATGTTGAACAAAACTGGCCCAGGACCAACCCTTAGAGCACTCTACTTGATATCGGCTTCCAACTGGATATTGAGCCCAGCAATTTAGCCAGCTTTCTATCCACCTTATGGCCCCATTCATACAAACTAAACTTGCTGGCAAAATACTGTGGGAGATCATATCAAAAGCTCTGTTAAAGTATTTCATGTCCATGGCCTTCCCCATATCACAGAGTCACTTATCTAATCATAAAAGGCAATCAAGTTGGTCGGGCATGTCTTGCCCTTGAAGAATCCTTGTTTATGTTCCTGTTCATCTTCCTCTTCTACAAGTGCTTTAAAATGGATTTCTTGAGGAGTTGCTCCAAGATTATTCCAGGGACTGTGGTGAAGATGAACAGTGGATCCTCCTGGATCCTCCTCCCTCCTTTGTTTAAGGATGGGCACCTCATTTCCCTTTTTCCAGTCATCCAAGACCTCCTCTGATCACCATGACTTTTCAACGAAAATAGCCAATGACTCTGCAATTACATCAGTTAATTTGCTCAGTGCCCTCCAATAGTCCTTCCTCTCAGCAGTGTTGTGTGAAGACTAGAGAAAGTACCATTAGCTTAGTGATTAAATAGATTCTAAAGAAAAGCTTATGATCAATAATTCAACTGAATTAAGGCCATGGCAACCTGCTATAGATTTTAAGTCTCTACATTTGCATTTGAATCTTATTCTACATTTTCTTTCTTTTTAATTCCTTCCCAAAATACTGCAGAGTTAATATATCCATCAGACAATGTTGATGAAGGGGAAAACGCCACTATTATGAGTACAACTTCTAGTAATCCACTTCCACAAATTAGCCTGCCAAAAGTCCAGTCAAGCAACACAACGATCCTTTCATCACAGAATGGCTCATCTACACTTTATAGTGACACTGAAAATTACACAAGCACATACCTGATTGCTATTGACAATGAGGCTGGAAATAACACTGACGTGATTGATACAGTTGTCATAGGTATGCATATACCTTGCTTTGAACTTTCTTGTATTGTTACCTTCTAATGAATGAAAGGCTCGTGTTGGGTCAGTTAATGTACTGTTCACCCGCACATAGTTAGACCATGGTTAGTAGTAAAAAACCTAACCAAACAATTCACTAGTGAAAATCAGTAATGTAATAGGCACCTATACAACAGTGACACTATTAGCTCTACTACCCTAAAGTAGCACAGTGGCTCAAGGGAGATGAAGTGGGGCAATGCTTGCCTTCTCCCCCTCTCTGCACCAGTCTGTAGCACGAGATTGGCACACAGAGAGAAGCACAAAGGAGATACAGGCGTGTCCTGCTGTGTGGTGGGGAGCTGCTGGTGGCAGTCTGTCTGCTGGAGGAACAATTCCTCTTGGTCCTCCTTGAAGAAGTCAGCGTATAGCACTCTGTATTATGTACTATGCAAAGCAAGCCCAAAGCCACTAAGATTAACAAACCCAAGACCAAGAGACTGAACAATGATTAAGTTGATTAGGGAGGGTGTTTATGGAAGAGAAGAAGTGGGTTTAAAACAGGGATTTGAAAGAGGATGAAGAACGCACTGCAGATGAGAACCGAGAGAGAGTTCCAGTTGAAGTCAATCGGAGCTGTCTAACTGCAGTAGCTGGGGCACTGCTCCACTCAGAAATATGAGTAACTATAACCACAATAAAATCAATTTACTGATTGAGAGCTGTTAAGATTAGAGAGAGTTCTTTCAGATCCATGTGAAACAGCTGCTCCAGTGCCCCACAGTATGTCACACACATGTTTGTGTGTATTTTGGAGCTCCAGGGGAGAACATCATGAAATACAGTACGGGGAGGCACTTTAAGACCTCCTGAATTAGTGAGTATAAGTGGAGCTCAAGAAAACTAGAGCTCCTCTATGTCAATCTTGGTTTTATCAACACCACTGGGCACAGAGAACTGTCTTATAAAAAGTGTGAACGCAGAGTAGGGGAAGTCAGACGAATATGGCAAGAGAAAGATGAAGAGATTAGAAGAAGGGTAGGAAGGAGCACTGGGAAGAAATGGGATCAGATGTGGATGTCCCAAGATTACAGAGGGCTTTGTACATGTCAACAAGACCTTAAGTGTGATGCAGTAAGAAGGGAAAGTAATCCAATTAAAGAATTCACAGAGGTTATTTAATATACTCAGAGGTAGAAGAGAAGAAAATGCCTTAATAGTACCATTGTCTTTACAGTGATGTGAATACATCTCCGTGTGTCAGTTTTTAATCACCTTTTTCTGTCTCTTCCGCCCCTTCTTTTTTTGCAGCAATAGTGAAAAAAAAAGATTATATTATTCCTGTGATTGTTGTGCTCTCTTGTCTATCAGCAATGGCAGTGCCTGCACTTTCAATATTGGTTTACGTGTCAAGGAAAGCAAAGATAAATGGATCCTACAGCATTGTGAATGCACCAAAACCATGCGTTTAATCACATGATGAACTTGCATGAAATATTAGGTCATAGAATGAAGAAAGTGACTTTCTGTAACACTGTCATGTGAAAAACTTGAAAATGATCTGTACTGTGATAAGTACTACAGCCTTTACGTTCAAGGCAAAAATAAGACACTGCCTTAAAACAGGTGAATCACTTCCATCTTGAAGCATGTTCAACTAGAAGAGTTTTTGGAAGATCTAGGTTTGTAGATAGTATATCATTTGCTGTACATATGTATTATAAACAAATTCGAATATCCTATTACAGCTGTACATAGAAATGTGGGGATTTCTTGAGAGATAATACTTTTTGAACTGATTATACTTTCTTCCTTATTTAATAGTGAGCATTTTAAATATAATTTGTGAAAATAATATTTGTGAGTGGTGCTTTCCCGTCTGGGTCCTCCTCTTATTTATGGCAGCATATCTCCATTGGCTTCAACAAAACTGAGAAGAGACTTTTAGTTTTACATTTCTAATTCATTCTCACAAATTTAAAACTTTAACTTTTGTTTAATCAACATACCAAAGCTTCTCAAAAGCATGTAACATTTACATATTTTATTCAGTGAGTCTGTGTTTGGGCTTAAGGTAAAATCAAGTGTTGTAGCAATGGTATGGTATTTATTTAGGGTGTTGTCACTTTATAATAAATAGCCATGTTTCTATTGACTCCACTGTGAATGGAATCAGGTCCATTATTCAGAAATTAACTGTAAATAGATATGCTTTATAGACATTCACACTAAGATAAATCTACTTGGGTTATTGCTGTTAATCATAAATGGTAATAAGGTTCCAATATACATCTTCAACTATTATTGCATTGACACAGAATGTATTAGACTCTTCATAGGTATAATTCTTTAACATCTTTACGTTAAGTTTCTATTCTTGATACAGTATTTCTCTTCATATAAATATTTTATTCAGTTAAAATTCCCAGCTGATGCCAGTGCAATAGTAAAATGCAAAATGTATGTTTGTTCTATTCTCAAGTGTTAATTTTTATTTCTTTGAACAGCAAAATGGTCAAAACTCTGAAATTAAGTGGTGTATTGATATGCTGAAAGTATAATTGTTTTCTATCTGGTATGGAATGTGTGCTTTTCTATTTTGTGTATGGAATTTGTGGCAACAATGGAATTCTGGGCACAGATTGGCTGTATAAGGGAAAACAGACAGGACAGAGTTAATGTGCACATACCTATAGATGGCACCTTCTCTGTCCTCCCCCTCTCCCCAACGCTCCCCCCCCCCTAAAAAAAAAAAAAAGCAGCAGCAGCATTGGACCTAGTAAGTATTATGGGTTATTTATCACAAAGCAGTATATAGTTCCTGGGTACTAGACATTTCGGCAGGAGAATAAGTGAAGTGATCCCATCCTGTTAATCTATCGTAAAACACATCTAACGTGTTTCTTCTGCCAGTCCTGAAGAGAGAGAGATTTTTTCCCTAGTCTAGAAATCATGTGTTAAAGCAGGATTCAGGATCTGGAATGCAGATCCAGGGGAGTAAAAAGACTGCCCAGGTTATCTTCTTAGTAGTTTGGGCCTGTCTGGGCCTTTAAGAGTTTAATTTGCCCCCTAACACTTCACACCAGTTTTCTCCCTTCTACTCGGAAAGGGAGAATTTATACCGAAACCCCTGATTTACCTATCACATTGATGTTTATTATAATGAATTCCCCATCCTCCTTAGTAATGCTTTTTGGGGGAAAAAACAGAGTATTCCATAATTCAAAAGAATCTGCAAGAAACAAACTCATGTGTACACATTTCAGTATCAATGAGTTCACAAGTATGAAATACATTTAAAAGGCACAAGGTGATTTCAGACGCACAATGTGATTTCAAGCTCCTTGACCATTTGGAGCTTGGTGTACTCAGCCAGGGAGGACCTAAATCTTTGGGTACATGGGATTTCTACAAATGACTTCACAGAGCGTCGAAGGTTAAGCTATTGTGGCAGCATAAAATATTATGCTTATAACACAAGCATTCACTTTTGCAGGTGCAAAGGAGGTACTTAGCCACTTAGTCTAACTTCACTGTAGCTTGGAGCAAGGATCCTACTCCAAGTAGAGCATGAACTTGGCCAGCTTGGGTCTGGCCCACGAAAGCTCATCATCTAATAAACCATCTTGTTAGTCTTTAAAGTGCTACATTGTCCTGCATTTTGCTTCAGCTACCCCAGACTAACACAGCTACATTTCTATCACTATTCTAAAAATATGTGTAATTGTTGCTGCTTGATGGTAGCTTGGAGTCCCCAGTTCACTCAGCACCCTGGGTCTGTGCTCAGGTGGCCAGCCAGAGTTTCCTAGAGCTACAGCATCTACACAATTATGTTTGTTTAGCACATTAGCTCTAGCTCTGCCAGAAGCTGACTCCCAGCTGTGGTGAAGATTTACCTTTAAGTGCTAGCATTTGTGCCCTCAGTTCATTGTGAGCTCAAAAATGTGGGTATAACTTCTGTGATATTGATAGCAACAACAGCAGCATGCTGGGCAGGGGCACTAGCCTCCTATAACCATTTGAACTCCAGGGTGATGTGACCTGAAATGGATTTATTCATTGTGAGACAAACACAAGCCATATCTGAATGTAAATAACCACTTCTGAGAACACCACTAACTGCCAAATACAGTCGATCTAATCTGTGGTCCTGCATTGGAATAGTTAAAGTTGTATCAATGACTTGTTGAAGAAGAGAGAGAAACACATAAACCACAATGACCTAGCTACTGGATTTAACTGTGTTAAAGCAAAATATTGTGAATTCTCAGAGCCATGTTATCTTCATTTTAAGTGAGAGCCTAGGTCACTTGCAGAAATTATGCCCACAGTAAGATGAAGGAACTTTTATTCCCAATCCAGACATAAGGTTCGAGGCACCTGTAAAACCCAGTGTCTGTTAAATTCTTGTAGGCTGTGTCTAGACTGGCCAGTTTTTCTGGAAAATCAGCCGCTTTTCCGGAAAAACTTGCCAGCTGTCTACACTGGCTGCTTGAATTTCTGCAAAAGCACTGACTTCCTACTATAAGAAATCAGTGCTTTTTGCGGAAATACTATGCTGCTCCCGTTCGGGCAAAAGTCCCTTTTGTGCAAAACTATTGCACAAAAGGGCCAGTGGAGACAGCTGAGATTTGTTTTCCGCAAAAAAGCCCTGATCGCGAAAATGGCGATCAGGGCTTTTTTGCGGAAAAGCACATCTAGATTGGCCACGGACACTTTTCCGCAAAAAGTGTTTTTGCGGAAAAGCATCCGTGCCAATCTAGATGCTCTGTTCTGAAAATGCTTTTAATGGAAAACTTTTCCGTAAAAAGCATTTGCGGAAAATCATGCCAGTCTAGACTTAGCCGTAGGGTATAAAGCGGTGCAACAGTTACATCCCTGACTCGTCCTCTATGCAATAAGGGGATCTTGTGATAAATGCACCAGAACAGGACTTGAACTCTGCCTTCAGTTCATAGTTCTACAATAGACTTCCAGTGTGACTCACTCTTCATCTGTAAAATGGAGCTATTTCAGTACCCAGAAGTGTTTGGTTCATTACTATGGGGAGTAGCCAGACACTTTGCTAACAGAAGCTGTGTGAGCCACACAGAGTCCTGCCAAACGGACCATAGAGCCTCTCAACAGAGGCTACTTCAGCCTACTAGAGGAAGCAGTCCTTCATATTCCACTGCACTTTGTTCTGTGTGTGTAGAGAACCTAACTTTTGCATTGCAGCAGGAACTGTCTCTATCCTGCCGTTAACTTCTGCCATTAAGGGTATGTCTAGACTACATTGTTTTTTTGAAAAAACTGCCCGCTTTTTGAAAAAAAACTTCTCCTGCATCCACACTGCAATCACATTCTTTCGAAATTAATTCAAAAGAAGGCAGGTTTTTTTTGACATTTCAAATTATGAGGAAGAACACCTTTTTAGAAAGAGCTCTTTTGAAAAAAGGCATGTGTGGACACAGAACAGGGACTTTTTTAGAAAGAAGAGGCAGCTGAATAGCAACCAAGGCTTCCTTTAGAGAGAGTGTCCACGCAGTCTGAATGCTTTCTTTCAAAAAAGCAGATCAGTTTTGAGGTGTAGACGCTCTCTTTCGGAAAAAGCTTTTTTGAAACTGGGATCTGTGATGCATAGGGGTGCAGGTGCCAGTGTGCCTTGACCTCTGCCCACCCCACTCACACAGCAAAGCCATACTGGAACCAAAGACAGGTTTGCCTATTTCATTCCTGCTGTGCCAAGGAAAAGCCAGTCCAAATATCTCCAAATTTGAGGGTCCATATATGTTATGTAATCTGCTGTCCTGCTCAGCTACTTAGCTTGAGCTCATTTCTGTTGAGTACTGCAGACCACATCTGATGTAATGCAATATCCTCATCTGGGGCAATAACCTACTGGAGGGAACAACAGCTTGAAACTCATTTTAGGGGTGAGGATGGATTATATTTAAAAATAGCGTAACACTTTAGCTGTTATTGTTTTCTTGTGGTTTGTACATAGTTCGGTTGTAATGAAGGACTATTTAGCTACTCACACTCTAGCAAAATACTTGGACAGGAAAGTGAGGCTGTAAAATGTGTTTCAACCTCATGAACAAGATATTGAGGCACTCTTATCTGAACTGTGCACAACACATGGCTTTGCAGAGACAATGCAGGTTTTGTATATATGTTCTAGGATTAAGGATAGGAAGGCGCCATGCTCTACACATGCACAAAGTACCAGCCCACTGCCATGTTGTTGTTAGATTTTTTTTTTTTGGTTTCTGCTCATAATGGAGGTTTTGGTGCTGATAAGCACACATGGGTGGGGAAGGCAATTAGATTCTGTTTGTGGTCGCCCAACGTACTCCTAGATTGTCAGAGAAAACAGGGTGGCCTTGGCACAAACCGTTTCCCCCAGGTTTTGTGTTTGAATTAAAAAAATAGAATCTGAAGAATGTGATGGAAGATTCCTCTGCTAATACTGTATACCAGTCAAGCCTATGGGTCTATTACTGCAGCAGAGACAATGCACAAGTTACTTGATTTCCGTTATATGAAGTTTTATTTGCAAGTAGAAATGATTTAGGTGTCATTCCAAACATGACATACCTACAACATATTCTTATAACACATACTGTAGACATGAAGGCTACATCTACACTAGCATGATTTTCCAGAAATGCTTTTAATGGAAAAGTTTTCCGTTAAAAGCATTTTCGGAAAAGCGTGTCTAGATTGGCAGGACGCTTTTCCGCAAAAGCACTTTTTGCGGGAAAAGCGTCCATGACCTATCTAGATGCGCTTTGCTGCAAAAAAGCCCCGATCGCCATTTTTGCGATCAGGGCTTTTTTGCAGAAAACAAATCTCAGCTGTCTACACTGGCCCTTTTGCGCAAAAGTTTTTCAGAAAAAGACTTTTGCCCGAACAGGAGCAGCATAGTATTTCCGCAAAAGCACTGACAATCTTACATGAGATCATCAGTGCTTTTGCGGAAATTCAAGCAGCCAGTGTAGACAGCTGGCAAGTTTTTCCAGAAAAGCGGCTGCTTTTCTGGAAAAAGTGGACAGTCTAGACACAGCCTTACTCTGTTAGATCTGAAAGCTAATTTAGGGGCTTCTCAGGTCCCTGCCCCATGGACCACGAGGGAATGAGGTTGGATAGATTGTAGGCATAGCCAGCCACTATATACATTGCAAAAATATATATATACATGGCGACTAATCCATGAAGAGGAGGAATGAGCAGGATTGCTCCCTCTATTCTCCAGCCCATATTCACTGTTAGCTGAATGCAACTGGTCATTGTAGATGCATGGGGCTTGCTTCTGGGTGGAAAGTGAGAATTCCATTCCCAAAAATCTCTGTCATGGGCAAAGCTCTCTTACTATGGTGGTGAGAGCCTGATAGACAGACTTGGTGTGATGGGGCATCTGCCCCACACTGGCCCTTTAAGGGTTAAAACCCAGCCAGGGAGAGGGCTGGGATGGTGGAGCCAGCAGCTGTGGCAGGTATTAGCCAATTAGGGCCCAGCTGAGGGCAGTATAAATAAAGGCTCCTGGAGGGGAGGAAGGACTCAGAGTCTCTTGTTCCTGCTATAGAGCAGGAGGGACCTAGATGTTAGGGAAGCAAGAGGCTTCCTGACTTAGGCAGGGCTGGGAAAGGCAGGCAGAGCTGGGGAAGCTCTGGTCAGACATGCTCCCTGGCTGCAGGATTTGAAGCAAGGCTTGATGCTGCTAAGGCTACACACAGGCCGCCAGGTTAAGCAAAGGCAGCAAGTCCACATCCCTTTGCTAATGATGAGCGGCCATTACAGCATGGCTGCATCTAGACAGGCATGATTTTGCGGAAATACTTTGAACGGAAACGTTTTTCCGTTCAAAGTATTTCCGAAAGCATCTGTGGCCAGTCTAGATGCGGTTTTGTGCAAGAAAGCCTCGATCGCCATTTTAGCCATCGGGGCTTTTTTTGCCCAAAACAGTTGTTCCCTGTCTAGACGGGCTCTCTTGCACAAGTATTCTTGCACCAGAGGGCCTTTTCCCAAGCGGGAGCATGAAAGTATTTGCACAAGAAGCACTGATTTTGTACATTACAAAGTCAGTGTTCTTGCGCATATTCAAGCGGCCAGTGTAGACAGCTGGTAAGTTTTTGTGCAAAAGCAGCTGCTTTTGCGCAAAATCTTGCCAGTCTAGACACACCTAGTGCAGTTTGCTCCCAAGGAAAGGGGCTAGATGAAGACTGGCAGTGAGTCACTGAGGCAAGGCAGGCACAGGGAGTTGCCAGAGGGAGAGGACCCGAGCGCGTGGGGGCTCTGTGAAAGGGCAGTCCCCAGAGGGGAGGTCCCATGGTCTGGGAGGGACAATAGGTAACAATGGCTGATACACCAGCTGCAAGGGGGTGCTCCAGAGCTGACAAGCGAATTCTCAGTGTCCAGCAGGAGGTGCCCATGGCAGTGAATCCTGCTGTGTTACACTTGGGCTCTGGTTGCAGAGTGAGGGATCATCTCCTCTGTAGCCAGTTTTTCTAAACAATTGTAATTGATACAACTGTAACAATCATTGTAAACATTTTAATAATTCTCTTCCTTGCCAATTAATATTAACTTAATGAACTGAGAGTAATAGGGTTGTAGTCCCAGAATCCGAGACAACAGAAGTAAAACTGAGTTCAATATCTTGTTGGGAACAGTAGGGTATATGCCAAAGATGTTCGAGATCATATCAACAAATAGAAATAATATAGTTCTGAGGATGTCTTTGGTATCATTCCTGGCATATGCTCATATATTTTTATACTCACCCTTCCTTGGAGGTCTGGTGGTAAGAGACAAAGGACCAGCCCTGTCCTCGCATACCCGATATGCTAATCTGCTTAAGCCAATGTAGGCTCCTTGAATTACTGCTAAGCAAAATAAAAGGCTAAAATAGCTCTGTGGGCTACATCTCCACTTAACCTTGTGGAAACCCCTCATCTGAATTTGGCACAGCTAGTCAGTCCTCTTTGGGAATGGGGAAGGGGAGACATGACATGAGTACTGGCATTGGTAGATGGCTAAAGATGTGGCCATTTGAGAGAAAGGAATTGAGATTATTCACTACATCTCAGAAGTTCACGAATGGAATAATGACAAAATCAGACTGACCAAAATTGAAGAAAACAATTGGCTCCCTGATTTTTAAAAGTGCTGTGCACCGTCATACATTAATGTCAATGAGAAATCAGGTGCTCCTTGTTATGTTTGTTGAGACAATGGGACCCTGATCCTGGCATGCTACCCTGGTACAAATAAATAAGAATTTTATTATAATCACTTCTCATTTATATGATTTATAAATGGGTTCATACAAAATTGTGAAAATGATTGATTGAAATTCCATCTGAAGTGATTTCGTGCCTGCTACATTTCTTTTTTAAAATTTTTATGTCACAAAGTAAGGTTTTCACATTGAAAGGACTGTGACAATCCAGATTTTCATATTTTCCTGATAATAATGATTTTTCACCTGAATGGAAAACTGAATTTCAGAGTTTGGAATTCATCTTGAACATTGATACAATGACTGAAATGAGTTCAATTGTCAAAGAAGAAAATGAAATGCTATAGGTTTTCATAAAAATCAGTATTTGTGAATTTGCAGAATAAGATGAGGACCTCATATTCCATTTTATACAGCCCCATTCAAAAATGTAGTGATAACCATGATAAACTTTGACAATGATTTTGTTGGATGCTGTTCAACTATTTGGAGTCATCAGATCTGCTTCTTTCTAGCTCTACTGATAACAGATCTCTCTAAAGTTATTGCTCAGTTCTTTGTGCCAAACTCCCTTTGACTTATATGAAAACTCCTAATTGTGGAAAGAATTGAATATTAAGCATATAATCAGTACTTTTGCAATGTAACTAGATTTGTTTCTTAGTGCAGGCTCATTACGTTGAGCTTTAATCTCATTTTCAAAAGCAGGAAGCAGGCTTATGCATGTGCTCAATTATTTGTTTTTCTGACTCAGGGGCCTTAAAGCCTTGCTTTTTTCAATGTTTGCCTTAGCAACCAGTTACCTGGCCAAGTAACAAGTTGAAAATGAAGCTAAATTGAGCAGCGGCGGCGGTTCCCGCGCTTCTGAGGCTTTGCCACAGCAAAGCCTCAGAAGTGGGGGAACTCGCCACGGCTGCGGCTTTGCTTGCGGTGCCCCATGTCTGCTGGGGACCGTCTCCAGCAGACCAGGGGCACCGGGAGCAAAGCCGCAGCGGCGGCGGGTTCCACACCAGAGCAAAGCCTCAGAGGCAGGCACCCCGCCGCTGCGGCTTTGCTCCCCATGTCCCTGGTCTGCTGGGGGGAGGCGTAGCTAGTGTGCCCCCCCCCCCCCAGCAGACCAGGCTTTTGTTGTGGACCCTGGGGCAGAGCAGCTGGGGCGCTGCCAGTTGGTCCCGCAGCGCCTCTGGGCACTACTGGACCAACCCGGCAGCACCCCAGCTGCTCTGCCCGGGCGTCCTGAGTCAGCCGCTGCTGGTCAGTTTCAGCAGCGGCTGAATCAGGACGCCTGGGGCAGAGCAGCTGGGGTGCTGCTGGGTTGGTCCAGTAGCACTGAGGAGCGGCGCTACTGGAGCAACCCAGCAGCACCCCAGCTGCTCTGCCCCAGACGTCCCCAAGTCAGCCGTTGCTGAAACTGACCAGCGCTGATTACAGGAAGCCCGAGGCACAGTTGCTCTGCCCTGGGCTTCCTGGAATCAGCGGCTGATCAGTTTCATTATTCACCATTCTATTCCTTTTGCAGCTTTCCATTGTTAGCATTTTTGGCCACCACTGTACATTGAATGAAATTCTTTGATGTTACTTTACCTAATAGGTCGGTTAGCACCATTATAAATTACACCACATAATAAAATATATTACTGTATAATAACCACTGAATGTCTGTGATGCTGGCAGGGCAGATGACAGTTCTTGCAAAGAACTGGCAAACTCACAGCTGGTGACCAGTCTAGTTCATTTATATGTTAGTGTTGCTCAAAACAGGCATCATATTACATTCTTATAAGAACTTGTTTAGTGTTTTGACTCCACAGAATATTTGTAAGTTGCTGTTCGCATTCACCTTGTTTGCAATGTCTTGCTATAAGGAAATACATAAAATCTTTTCTTTCTGTAACCCATCTGCCAGTAGCAGTTGGCAGTCAGAAGGGCTAGCTTCTGTATCTAGGGGGTTCTTTCAACAATGTAACCAAACTGGCTTGAGCCCCCATCCAGTAAACTGGGAACACTTCAGCCTACCCACTGGCAATTCTTCCCCTCTCACAAGCACTGAGATGGAGATAGAAAGAGTCTATTTAATATGTTAATCTATCTTTAATCTACAGAAACACACACAGAAACAAATCAAACCTGTATGCAAGATACCATCCCCAGAGTCCGCAGGGCAGCGTATTATGCTTCAAGATCTTTAGTTCAACCCCCAACTCATACAGTGTGCTCCCCCCTCCCCACTTCAAACACACCACTCAGGGTTCTGTCCAGTCAGTGCAGACCCAGAGTTCATCATCATGATGTCTCCTCTCATTGAGCATGTGGCAATGCCGCCCACTTGCTGCTCCTGCTGGCCCCTCCCTGCCTGCCAGCCAGCCATTATTCCACTGGCCGCCCTGCTGGCAGCCACCTGCTGTTCCCACTGGCCTTTTGATAGATTTTGCTCTGGGCGAAACCTACTGATTTCAGCCCTCTGTGATTTCAGCTCTTGGCTCAAAACACAGTCCAGCCCCAAAAATTCTAGCATCCACAGGAATAAATTTTAAAATAGAATCATAGAATCATAGAATACTAGGACTGGAAGGGACCTGGAGAGGTCATCGAGTCCAGTCCCCTGCCCTCATGGCAGGACCAAATACTGTCTAGACCAATAATAAAGAGACTCCTTATGGTGTCCGTTCTAGTTCTATAATTAGAATGGGGGTGCAGGGGAAACAGGTTGAACCTGTCTTACAACTTATGCCTAGGGGGCATGCAGCCTGCTGATTCATAGTTCTGCCCTCCCCCCAGTTGACTTCACAGAGTTTTGGCAAAGGAAGCCTCTTCCATCTGAGATTCTTTACACTGACCGTTTCTCTCCTTTGAACTGAGTTAAACACAGTCTGATTTTTCTGCATTCCCCCAGTAATTGCAAGCGTTGCTGGTCATATCTTATAATTCCTGAATTTAGGGTTCACACAGTTTGTGACTCCACAACAGCCAAATTGGTTATAATGAGCACAACACCATTCTAACAGTTGAATATCTAGCAGGCCTAAGCAAACTGAGTGAACCATATTTACATAACCACACCCAGTATTTCTTTCCTGTTCCAGCTGGCTGTAATGGAAGCATTGATTCAGACCCTGCTTACATTTCTAACTGTGAAAATGTCTGCTGTAAACCTTGAAACGTGGGAACAGTGTTTTCCCACTCTCTCTCCCTCCAAAGAACAATCAAAATCAGATGGACCTTTAAGGAACATTGTAATACAAACAATTAGTTAGTAGTACTTTGGGAATACTATGTATAAGGAAGCTTGTCCTATAGACTAGGAAGATTAATGAAGACAATAAAGACACAGAAAGATGTCAATTTCTTTGTTGTTTGAACTCTCACCAGGCCAGAGAAACCAAAATGAAGAACTCCTCAAACAGCCTGTTGGATCTGTGTTGCAGGACACTTTGAATGGACAGGTCACTACAATTCTGTCACTCATGGGCTTTGGACTGCAATTCATGTATGGGTGTATGTTTGCTGGCTTTAATCTGCAAATAACTCATTTCATTTTCTTAGCTAATAAACCTTTAGATCAGTGGTTCCAACCTATTTACACTCAAGATCACTTTTTAAATCTCAGAACAAGCGAAGATCTACCGCCCCACCCTTCCAGCAAGACCCCGCCCCTTCCTTAAAGCCCCACCCTCTCTATTCTCCTCCTCTCCATCACTTGCTATTCCCAGCCTTTATACACTCTACACTACCACTTTGTTTTCCCGATTCTTCTGTAGGAAGAGGTTTTTCCAACATTTGGCATGTCTAGACTGGACTAAATATCAGAAAAAAACCTTCTTTTGGAATCCCCCTTATTCCTCATGGAATGAGGAACATAGGGGTTACCAAAAGAGCATGTTTGCTCTTCCACTAAAAAAAGCAAAAGAACATTCCTGGATGCGGAAGAGTTTTTCCGTGATATCTCTAGAATCCTGGAAAAACTCCTGCAGTCTAGCCGTATTCTCACTGGGTTGAGACAGGATGTGTGGGCTCTGGAGTGGGAATGAGGGATTTGGGTGTGGGAAGGGGTGAGAGGTGCAAGCTCTGGGAGGAAATTTGGATTCAGAAGAGGGGGAGAAGGAGATGCTGGCTTGGGGAGGGGCTCCAGGCTGGGGAGTCAGATGGAGGGTTGCGGTACTAAGCAAGCCACAGGCTTGTGGCTGGGAGGATGCAGGAATTTTGGTTGGGGTATGTGAGGGGCTCAAGGCAGGGAGTTTCAGTGTGTGAGGGGCTCAGATCTAGGGACTGGAGGGGTGCAGGAGTGTTATAATGCTGCGGCCAGATGAGGGCTTGGCCCCAATTGGCGGTTTATTGGCAGACTTCATTTTTAAATAAAATACTATGTTAAACACACAAAGTTTCTGCATTGTCTTTATTTATGAGAAGGACAGGGAACCTGTTTTGAGTTAGGGGGTCACTGACCCACAGAAAAGTCAGTTGGGCCACACAAGGGAGATGCAAAAAAAACCCCCAAAACCCCCAAGCCTCACTATTGTGGCCCCAACTGAGCTGGTGGGAGCAGGAGACATGGTAGTGGGAGCTGGGGATAGAGTGCTGGGGTGGGGGCAGGGTTCTGTAGCCAGGGAAAGGGGACAGGGTGCCGGGAGGGGGGGGGGAAGGGAGACAGGATGCTGGGGGGGGGGGAGGGAATCCCCTGCACCAGCCTCCTCCCAGGACTCCACCTGCTACCCCTCCTCCATAGAGGAGGGAAATCCCTGTGCATGCCTCTTCCAGGTCTGACCCCCCCTGCATGGCACAGGGAAACCCCCAAGTATGCCTCCTTGAGGGCCATCGCACCCCTCCTGCAGCACAGGGAAGCCCCCGCGCTCCTCCTCCACGGCCGATGCCCCCTCCCGCAGAGAGCCTGGCATGCCACAGACGTGGGGGAGGGGAGCAGCCAGCACACTTACGGAATCCCCGGAAGTGGTGTGAAGCTGCAGGACTTCCATCCACCCCGTGGGAAGCCAGCACTACCTCCATTGTCACTGGAGGTAAGCAGTGGGGCTTCTCAGGGGTGGGGGGAAAATTGGGATCGCGAGGCCTCGCGATTGACCAGTTGATCGTGATCGACCGGTTGGTGATCATGGCTTTAGATAGTTTACTACAGGACTGGCAATGGGCATTGTGTTTGATTTAAGATCTAGGGTACCAAACAATTTGACATAAATGACAGGTCTTTTTGGACTGTATGAAACCTGAATGTGGCATGACTTTTGGTGTAGGTGACCATTCATTGCTAAATCCCATTTGGGTGACAAGATAGAGTCCCCTTAGGTCAGTGGTCACTAACCAGTAGATCAAGATCTACTGGTAGATCTTGGCGCCGTTGACAGGTGATTCTGACAGGTTTGGCTGGGAGCCTATCAAGTGCCAGCACTTTATCTGCCCCTCTTAGCACTGTGGTTTTACTCCTCACTTCTGCCTTGGATCTGCCCCCCACCCTCGGGAGCCTCTTGCTTGTTGTGCAGGGCACAGGAAGAAGAGGAAAGGGGTACTGATGTCAGGGTGCTCCTCCCTCCATCCTGTACCCCATCTCCACACAGCTGGGGTGGGCAGGGATGGAGAGAATTTACTGGCTGCTTTTGGGAGTGGTGTAGGGCAAGGATGGGGGTAAGCCTGCTTTAGTCCCCTGCACCACCACCCAGAAGCCACCTGTGGTAAGTGGTGCCCAGCTGGCGCCTGCATTCCGAACCCTAGCCCCAGTCCTGAACCTCACCTGTACCCCAAACTCCTGCCCTAGCCCTGAGTCCCTCTGCACCCACACTCCCTCCCAGAGCCTGCCCTCTGAACTTCTTCCTGCACCTCAACTCCCTGCCCCAGACTCAGCTGAGAACCCCTCCCATACTCCAAATCCTTAGCCCAAGATCAGAGTCTACACCCCAGCCTTCTGCCCCCAGCTTGATAAAAGTGAGGGAAGATGGCAGAGGGAGGGAGGATAGAATGAGCAGGAGCAGAGCCTCTGAGAAAGGGTGGGAAGGAAGTGGGGCAACGATGTTTGGGTTTGTGGTAGATCCAGATCACACTTACATTCAGAAAGTGATCTCATGATTAAAAAGGTTGGAGACCATGACCTTAGATTCTCCAGTCTGTGATGCCATGGTGAGACTTTTATAGTGATCCAGGTATTCACATTTGTCACTGGCCCGGTGAAATCTTATTACAGAAGACCGCTAGGTTAGGGTGTTTGATCTGTTTTTAAGAGTCTGCCTTGAGATGGACATTCAGGGTCATAAACTTCTCCGGACAGCATAACAACACCACACACTGAGAATTTCCCAAAGGAAACTGGAGACAATTAACTTCTTTCAGCAAATAAATAATAACCTAAAAATAGAGCATGACCTGGATTTTCCAAATTCCTGACAGGTTATTTGTTATTTCCCTTAAGTGTTTTTAAATGTATTACCATATGTATAACTTCCTGAGACTTAGTGCTATTTAGTGCACTATTCCAGCCTGGGTATTAAGAACAATTAGTAATTCCAGAGACCTCTTCTGAATTTAGGTGACCTCTTAATATTATCTTAAATATCAAGGGCCAGTTTCAGTTTGGGTAAGTGGCTACAAACTCCACTGAACATGATGGGAGTTGATTGTTCAGCACATTTGATAATTAATGCCTATCTATCTGAGTTAAACTTCCAAAATCACTGAACACTTGAAAATCTTGATCAGTTGGGCACAAAGAATATTCTTATTTGTTAAGCTTCTTGATGTAAGGTCCCTCTGACTAGGAAAACACTTACACATGCATGTAGGCTCATTGAAATCAATTGGACTATGCACCTGCTTAAATTATTTACTGGCTGAGAACCCTGGCACCTTTCCTCTGAGGCTCTCAAAGCACTTTACAAACATTAATCTCACATCACAACAGTGAGGTAGGGAAATATTAGGGATAGTTGAAATTGATTGTTATGGCCTGTGTATTGACCATATACAGAATAACATTAAAGAACTGAAAATCCCAGCCTGATGCAGCGAAACACTATGCAAAAACATACTGGGTGTGTCTAAACTACATGGCTCCATTGATGGAGCCATGTAGATTGGCTGATCGGCAGAGAGAAATGAAGCTGCAATTTAAATAATCGTGGCTTCATTTAAATTTAAATGGCTGTTGCGCTCTGCCGACCAGCTGCTGATCAGCTGTTTGTCGGCAGATCGGGGCAGTCTGGACGCGCTGCGGTTGACAAGGAAGACTTTGTCGATTGGCGCAGGTAAACCTGGTTTCACGAGGCATACCTGCGCTGGTCGACAAAGGCTTCCTTGTCAACCGCGGCGCATCCAGACTGCCCTGATCTGCCGACAAACAGCTGATCATCAGCTGGTCGGCAGAGCGTGGCATCCATTTAAATTTAAATGAAGCTGTGATTATTTAAATCACAGCTTCATTTCCCTCTGCCGATCAGCCTAATCTACATGGCTCCATTGACGGAGCTATGTAGTTTAGATACACCTCCTGTAAACTAGTGTGTCTACTCCATGAAACATCCAATTATAAATTAGCAAACTCCATCTAAATCTAGCAATGGAGGAAGCCTCCAAAGTTTCTGAGTTCAGAGGTTTAGCTGAAGTACCCAAACATACAGAAGACTCCTGCAAACAATAAAGCACTCAGTCCCCATGCAGTTCTTCTTCAGTCCCATCTCATGGCAGCATCTTGAGGCCTGATTCTGCAATAACGAGGTCAATAGGTGCAGAATTGAGTCATTGGTGAGGAAGGTCTGGTGACTTGCTCATACCCTCCTTTGATGAATGTACCGCCCTTCCATCTAGGGCACGTTCAAATATAGGTCGGACCACCCTAGTCTGGTACCCTCGGGACCTGATCAGTCCTGGATGAGGGATTTTGCCAGACCAGGGGAGGTAATTTTTGGACCCCTTCCTCCCGCCCCCATGACCCAGCTGCTGGCCTCCTGGTCAGCTCTCCACCTCCTGCTGGCCCCACTGCCCTGTTTACCAAGCTGGGCAGCCATTGCTGCCATGACTTCGGGACCCATCAGGCTGCTGCACACTGGGGCTCTGGGCAGCTGCACACTGCACACCGGGGCTCCCTGGGCAGCCATGGACACCATGCACTGGGGCTTCCTGGGCAGCAGCGCACACCACGTGCTGGGGCTTCCTGCCTCACCATGTGTAGCACACACCAGGTCTCCCAACCCCGCTGGGCAGCCCTGCTGCCATGTGCTTAGCAGCCCCACTGTCAGCGCCCAGTGGGCAGCCCACTGCTCTGCTTGCCCTGCATGGATTCTTGCTGCTGGACCTCCATGAGGACTCTCTGTGCCAGACCATGGATATTGCCAGAATAGAGAATCCCTGTACAGACCCCACACTGAAGGGCTGGGAGTAGCCCAGGCCCAGCTGGCTGAAAAAGCCCCACCCCTCCAGCCCTGCTGGGCCTGCTCCTAGCAGAGCCAGAGTATAAATGCAGAGGGAGCCCTGCAGCTGGAGGGTAGAAGGGCACAGGCAGCAACCCCAGTGTTCCTGCAACAGCTGAGGCCAGAGCGAGGGCCAGCATCGGACTCCAGGAGTAAAGCCAGCAGCCAACCCCGCCTGAGGGACCGGACCACCTACAACCCCAGCACCAGCCCTGGTAAGAACAGATGCCGAGGCAGATAGACTATCGGGGTACCAGGGCAGTAGGAAGCAGCCCAGGACAAGGGATTGCTATCACAGCTCAATGTGTATCATCTGGATTGCCTGCCGAGCAGGTAGGAGCAATAGTCCCTGCCTAAAGGGCCCTGGGCTGGAACCTGGTGGAGAGGGAGGGCCTGGGTCCCCCTACTACGCCTTTCCACCCCCTGGGCAATCACCCCCAGCTGGGAGAGGTTTTTCCCGGGGCTAGGCCACTGGTGCCATATCTGCCCTGATAGAGGGGCCTGGACTTTGTATTGAGACTGAGGGTTACCGTATATGCCCTGATAGAGGGGCCTGGACTTTGTATTGAGACTGGGAGTTACTGTATACGCTCTGATTGAGGAGCCAGAATGGGGACAAAGAGACCTTAGAAGGGGGGTGGGTGCATACCCCACGCCAGGGGTGTACCTCTCGGTACCTGGTTAAGAGAGTGCCAATCTACAGGTTTTTATATATTTCCATTCCTGATACCTGATTTGTGTCCATTGATTCTTTTACATAGCGATTGTCCAGTTTGGCCAATGGGCTACCTGTAGGAGAACACTTTAATCTCCCTGGACACACAGTAGCAGATTTAAAGGTACCATCCTGCAACAAAAAAACTTCAACAACAGACTTCAAAGAGAAACTGCTGAGCTACAGTTCATCTGCAAATCTGATACCATCAGTTTAGGATTAAACAAAGATTGTGAATGTCTAGCCAACTACGAAAGCAGTTTCTCCTCTCTTGGTGTTCACACTTCCACATCAGCTGCTAGAAGTGGGCTTCATCCTCCCTGATTGAATTGACCTTGTTATCTCTAGCCTTACTCTTGATTGGAACTCTATACCTGCCTCTGAAATTTCCACTACATGCATCTGACGAAGTGGGTCTTTGCCCTCGAAAGCTTATGCTCCAATAAATCTGTTAGGGTATGTCTACACTACAAAGTTAATTCAAAATAACAGCAGTTATTTTGCTTTAATTTTAATAGCGTCCACACAGCCAAACTGCTATTTTGAAATAGATTCGAAATAGTGAAGCCCTTATTTCGAATGTGGTAAACCTCATTCTATGAGGAATAACACCAAATTCGAAATAGCTAATTCGAAATAAGTGCTGTGTAGACACTTATTTCAAATTAGGGGGCCTCCAGCCCTTCCCAGGGAGCCCTGGTGGCCACTCTGGGCACAACCAGGAAAACTTATCTGCTCCCCCCGAGCCCTGGAGCCCTTAAAGTGCTTGTGCCAGTTGCAAGCCTGCCAGCACACAGCCAGCAGTCCGTGCACCTGGCACAGCATGAGCCAGCAGCCCGCTGCCACACAGGCCTCCATCACTCCCCAGGACCAGGCTGGTGGCTCCCAGGAGCCTGCCAATGGCCGCAAAAGGTGGACGCTTTCCTGATCTAGTGCGGAGATCGTGGACCTCATTGAGATTTGTGGGGAGGCCTCCAATGCCCACGATCTCCGCACTAGGCTCAGGAATGTGTCCGTCTACAGCCGCATGGCTGCCAGCCTGGCCACCAGAGGCCACATGCGCAGCCAGGAGCAGGTGCACAGCAAAATCAACTATGGCAGGCCTATGCCAGGGCCTCCGACCAAAGGGCTGACCCTGAGGCCTGCCCGCAGTTCGAGGCCCTGGACCGCATCCTGGGGGGGTCAGACGGTCCTTGCCCCCCTAGTCATCATCGACCCCAGGGCAGAGGGCCCTGCCCCTGACACAGGGGAAGAGGAGGAGTATGGCAGCCAGGAGCCTGCAGGGAAATAGTTAATTCGAATTAAGCTAATTTGAAATAACGCATCTAGACACAAACTAATTCAAAATAGCATTTTTCTAATTTGAAATAGCGTATCCACATTGAGTGGACCCCGAATCAGAGGTAAGGCTGGCCAGAACCAATGCCGGCAAGGAATCAGGATCGGACTTAGTGTGTGGGGCTGCTGCCTCAGGCTACCCGAGGCCTGTGCTTAAAGGGACCGTACCCCCCATCCTGGACAGATAGTTCTCAGGTTTTTCTGCTTGCTGGTCTACTTTGCTGAGGGACAGCAAAGCATTTGTGTCTCAGAGTGCTCTGCTTGCCCTCACTCGGGACATCACGGCACTCTGCAACATGGAACCAGACCTGTCCCTGGGCACGCCGGTGCATCTCATGGGGTCGTTGCCATCAGCCCCACCGCACTTGCTGCAGGCTGCCATCCGGGAGGTCCATCAGGGGGCTGTCAGGATCCAGGAGGCCCTGAGGGAGAGCGTCCACCCCTCAGAGCCACCCCTGTCCTCATTCCTCCTTCACGTCCTTCCACTTACCCCCCTCTAGCCTCCCTTCCTGATGTCAAATAAGATACACGTTTTTCATAAACATGAACTGTCTTTATTTAACAAAACTGGGGAGGGGGAACGAAACGCTGGGGAGACTGGGGAAAGGAGGCAGGAGAGGGGAGGAGAGAGGATGGGAGAGGGGTGGGAGAAAACTGGGAGGAGGGAGATGGAAGGGGGAAGAAGGGGGAGGGGAAGCTCAGCGCTCAGGGGTGGGGGTCTTGTTGGGCCACATGTCTCCCAGCATGGTGGGTGCGGGGGCCTTGGTGTCCCTAGGGGGATGAGGAGGAGGGTGTGGAGGTTGAGGAGGTTGAGGAGGAAGTGGTGGGAGGGGGGCAGGAGTGGGAAGAGGAACAGTAGCTGGGGGGGGGCAGCAGGCGCTGGGGAGGCACGGGGCAGCACGCTCTGCAGCAGGGCCTGCAGGTGTGAGCATATGGCACGGTCCTGGGCAAGCTGCTCCCGGAGGAGCTGCAGGTCCTTCTGCACCCAGGCCTGGAAGGTGCAGGGCTTGCAGGGCCCTCAGGTGCTGGTCCCGGTATCCCTGCCGCGTGCTGGTGGTCCGGAGGAGCCCTAGAGTGCAGAAGCATGTCCCAGGCGGGGTGGTGCGCCCTGCACGTGCAGCTGGTGCGGCTGTGGAGAAAGAAGGGGAGTGGTCATTTCTTCCTAGGGACACAGTGGATGATGCACAGCGCCCCCTGCGAGGTGCAGATGACCGTGCCCTGCACCGTCAGAGCCACTGGGCTTGCACAGAGGCCATGGTAGGGATGGATGTCTGGCTCTCACTGGAGTGGGAGCTGTCCCAAGACCGCACCCACGCCCCTGTGCCGTGTATAGTGCGGCCGAGGCGGGGAGAGAGGGGGGAGATGTCCCCTGCCTCTGTGTAGAGGGTGTGTGTGAAGAAGGCGTCCCGGGGCCAGGAGTGTGTCAGGTCCCTTCACACATGCTTGTGCCTATTGGGCCATGGCCCCTGGGTGTCACCTAGCTGGAGCCACCTGCCCAAGGGTGGCATGGCACATGCTTGCACTTGCACAGGTGGCTGCGTGATCTGTGGGAGGCATGGCCCACGCGTGCGGTCCCTGGTCTCCCTCTCCGACTCCCCCCCCCGGGTAGGGGACAGTGCTGGCACTTACTTGGTATGGCCTCCCTGGACGACCCTGCTGACTCTGGTGCCGGGACAGCTGGTGATGGCCCCTCTGCTGCACCCAGGTCAGGGTCCTCAGCTCCCGGCTCGCTGCCTCCTTGGCTGGTACAGACCGCCCCGTCCCACCCCGCAGGACTTGGTCGAGGGTGGGGAAGTAGGGGCAGGTGGCAGCCCCTGCTGCACGCCTGCCACAACTCTTTAATCTTGAGGCGCACCTGCTCCATGGTGGCTGCTATGCAGCCGTAGACGGCTGCATTCCGCTGCCTAGTGCAGAGATCATGGACGTTGGGGGCCTCCCTGCAAATCTCAATGAGGTCCATGATCTCCGCACCAGTCCACGAGGGTGTGCGCCATCTATGGCCCCTGGCTGGCCCATGGGTGCTGGGGGACTTGGTGGGGGACGGCTGGCTGCCACTGCATGGCATTGTGCAGCCACTGGGTAAGGGTCTGCGGCTGCTGGCAGGCCTGGCTCTTGCACGTGTCCAGTGGCCAGATGCTTCCCCTTTATTCCTATCAAGATAAATAGGAGAAATCATTTCTCTATTTCCATTCAGTTGTAATATCACCTCAGAGAAGCTTTTTAATGTATTAATCACTAGAATCTATAAACTATTTAAGCAAAAGTTTGCACTATTTAGAACTTTGTCACTTGCCAATGAAGTCAATTCACTTAATACATTATGACTTTGATTTTTAATAAGACATTATATTAATATAAATGCATTCATAATTTATTTTAATGCTGCTTTGTTACCAAGTTTTTCTCATAATTGATGGCTGGAGTGAAATGGTATGGATAATACAAATGACCTAACTCAGCCCAAATTTGTAATGGGACACAAAGCCAAATCCTTTTCAAGGTTTAAATCAATTTCCATCCAACTTTTTATACATAAAGAAAAAATAAGACTTGATCCTTTAATTATTGATCCCTATGGGATGAAAAAGAGTCATTGTGAAGCTAAATAATTTTATTTTAAAAATTACTAAAAATACTTAGTCCAGAGAAACAAGAAATGGCAGGCAAAGTTTTACCAAGTTTTTCTCCTGTTAATCACCAAATTAGGCCACGTATTGCTAAAGAAGAGATAGGACTGAACATTGGTAAACAGGTGAATAATGGGATTCAATTCGATTTAAGATTTTTAACATAGGTAACTGGCCTATCTTATTTTGCTTGGTCTTAATCCTTTTATATTGTCAACACTCAGTTGTACAGAGCATCAACTGGGCTGTTGACCCCTACTATGAGAAGACTATGCTAAATAAAGCACCATTGGGCTTTTCAGAAGGAAGGTAACATCTAAATGGAAATATCATTGTTCATTCATTATTAAATAGTTATGAAATATTTTAAATGGTATAACCATGGGCAATGGTAAAAAACTGTAAAAACAAAAGTTCAAACATTAGAAATATTTCCAAAATAGCCAGGACATTTGGGCATCATAACAAGGTACTGAGAATTGGATTCCTGAACCTGCCACTTTCTGCATGCTCTTGATACCCTCTTGTTACCTGCTCTTCTCAATCCTCTAATTAAACCACATGCCTCTGAGGTGGAAAAGTATTAATGTCAATCACTTTGAAACTCTCCAAAGGGAGGTGCTTTTGGAATAAAAGCATGAACTCCCTGAGGAGAGCCTGTGGTAGTTGAGGCACTGTTTGAGAGAGAATAAGATAGAACAGTGTAGGAGTAATGTGCTGGGAAAGAGATATTTTTGGAGAGGCAGGGAAGACTGGGCAAGTGATTGGTTTTGCTATTTTTTCTGTCTTGGTGGCTTTTGCACATCCTGCAATTCTATGAGAATGATTCTTGCTCACTTTCAGCACAATCAGAAGAACCAGGAAGCCTGGCAATTACACCAAACTGATCTCATGAGATTTCCATCCCAATCTGAGTGGTGTGAATACATTTCAGAAACATTTTCTAAAGGATCCCAAGCCCTTCTTTAATTCACCACCCATCACAAACAGGAAAAAAAAAGACTTCCTCCATGTAAATAGTCCATGTCTGTGATACAATGACTAGTTCTTACTGAGCACCTGTGAGGTACTAGCAGAGCTGGTTCAAACAGTCCTGCAGCTGCAGGTGAATCCATAAGTAGTAGTGGGTCATTTACTGCACATGTTTGCTTCAGTGTCATGTGATTTGGAGAACAAGTTGTTTTTGTGCATACACAGAGCATTCTGGTGGTAGTAACTGGAGTCCTCAGGGAAGTGAGGTGGCCCAGTTGGGGTCACAGCATGTTAGCTCCTCGTCTTATATCCTAGGCTATTTTGATCCACCATTCCATTAACTCCCATCACAAACACACATGAATTCTGCACTTCTAGACAAGCATAAGCCCTGCTCCAAAGAACTGACCCTCAGTTCAGCTGGCATAATACAGAGCTGTAGGATGGGTTTAAGGTGAAAATCATACCCTGAATTTTGGGGCTTCCAGCTGTTGAAGAGAGTGGGAAATCAGATGACTTTGAAGGGCCCAAGATTTGCATGAAGCAGCTATAGATGATGGAACTAGCTAAAGCATTATTTTAGCAATGCTGAAATAGTATAGCATCTATTAAAATGTTGGGGAAATGTGAGCAGGGAGGGGAGTGTTATGGCCCCCCCTTTATGAAAATTGTCTTATGAATAACTCAGAAATTCTTTATGCAAAACATGTCATGTAACATCAATTTTAAAGTGACAACTTTTAATCTGCATATCCTATTTTTGTGCATGTATCATTTGTGAAGTTAGAAATACGAACTATGAATCTGGTTTAAATGTGCCAATGAGGGTCATTAGTGATATTTTAGGAACTTAATGACTCAGTATTTAAACCAATGGCCTGTGAATAGTCTTGTTTTTCCTGTAAGCCCAAATTGTGGCTGGTCCTGGTAACACATGTGACCAAGCCACTTGGTACACGACTCTATCTTGAACCTGGTATTTTTCCATGGAATAGGGAAAGATAAACAAAGGGCTCCTGCTCTGGGTGAAGGTCTGTTTAAGGAATGGAAAGCAATTGGGTCTTTGTCATCAGCTGTCCTCTGAAATTCCCTTGCCCACACTAAGAGGATGCAAGTGAAGAAGCCTGGTAACAAAGAGGTCTAAAAAAAGACCCAGGCCAGAGTAAAGATTTACTTGGACTTGAAGCTTTTTACCTGAGATAAGAGCAGCTGTTTAAGGTAAGAATTTGCATATAATTTTCTTAGTGGATTAGAACTAGCTGGTGTCTTTTGTTTAACCTAGTAAGTTACTTTGATCTGTCTGTTTTCACTTGTAACCACTTAAATTCTTTTTAGAAAATACATAATAAAAACACTCTTGTTTTCTTTCAAGCCCAGTATAAAAAATTGTTACCCGGAGGAGGAGGGAGCAACCACTGTGCATATCTCCCTTTCATTGATAAAGGGGGCTAACCTTATGACCTTTCCGTGTAAAATTTTTACTTAGGGCAAGACAGATTTGTTTGTGGTTTTGGTCCTTTCTTTGGGCTGTGTTCCCGAATGTTGAGCCTTTATAGCTGAGCCCTCCCGAGCTGAGCTGATTCAGTATTTGTGTTGCTCCTCAGAGGAGCAATAACCACAACTTTGTGTCTTGGCTGCAAGAGACCAGAGCTTCTGGCCCAGCAGGACAGGAAAGTGGAGAGCCCTAGAAGGCAGGAAGACATCAATAGCTTGATCAGCTCACGAGGGGGCCACCACCAAGGGGATTTCTGTGATCCAACCCATCACAGGAGGTCTAGGAGGGAGGAAAAACAAGAGGAAAAGAGAAAATAAGTGAATTTGGAAGCATGGCAGAGATGATCAGAAAAGTACCTGGAAAGATTAGAGAAAGGGGAGGATTAAATTAAAAGACCTGACCCTGCAAGATGAGAGCTGCAATTCAGCCTGAGCCTTCACGTTACAGAAAAACACAAAAACAGCCCTACTGGGTCAGGCCAAAGGTCCATCTAGCTCAGTTTCCTATCTTCCAACAATAGCCAATGCCACGTATATATTTCAGAGGGAATGAACAGAACAGGGAATCATCAAGTGGTCCATCCCGTCGCCCATTCCCACCTTCTGACAGAGACTAGAGCATCGTTCCTGCCCCTCCTAGCTAATAATAGTCTCTATGCAAAAGGATAAATGAACACAAATTAGACATCAGGAAAGGTAATGCAAATAAACCTTTATGGGAACACCCTAGCCGCTCTTGACATTCAGTAATGGATTTGAAAGTAGACATCCTTCTACAAAAAAATTCAAACCCCAATTACACAGGGAGACAGCTGAAATGGAGTTCATCTGAAAATTCAATACAATCAATTCAGTACTGAGTAAGGATCTTAACTGCTTAATGCACTACAAAGGCAATTTGCCCTCTCTTGGTATTCACATCTCCACATCAACTAAGAATGAGCCACATATGCCATGACTTGATAAGCCTCATTAACATAATATATTGCAAACGAGTATTCCTGTGGCACCTTTGAGATTTATTGGGGCATAAGCTTTTGTGCATAAAACCCACTTCATCAGATGAATTGGAGTGGAAGTTACAGAGGCAGGGGTATACTCACAAAAGTTTATGCACTAATGAATCTCTAAGGTGCCACAGGACTCCTCATTGTTTTTGCAGATACAGACTAATATGGCTCCCCCTCTGAGACTTTTTCAGATGGTAAGAGACATGTTTGCTTAATCTTCCAGCACAAACAATTTCACAGGTTTAGCTTTCTCTTTCAAATAGCTCCTCACCAGCACTATGTATTGTTTGCAAAGGCCTTTTGAGGTCAGAGGCCTGGCAAGTTTGGAATGAGGAGAAAGAAGCTTAATTAATTTGAGGTAGGTTCATCAATTAAGCAATGGTAAAAATGGCTAAATTTAAAATGAATTTTGAATAGCACGAGCTGATAAAGCTAACTGTTGTGGCCCAGTGTTGCACTCTCTGTCTGGGCAAAAATTCCTGTTGAGGTCAATGGTTGTTGGGTCTCTGTGAAGATGATGAGGTATGCCCCAATACCTCTTACTGAACATGCTTGGCTTTGTGGAACATAATTCTTCATCTAACTCACATTTGTGATCTCTGACCATACAGCCTTGTGTTACCATGCCACAACATACAGACTTTCCTAGTCAGAAAGTCGGTGACATTGCTTACAAAAATGTATTTACCAGCCTAGAGAATGCTTGCAATCTTGTTTCAGATATGAGAGCTTTATACAGCATCACCAGACCACTTAAACACAGAGAGGCCATGTGGTAATCCTCAGTTCTCCATAATGACTACCCCAAGACCTTTATCTAAGGTCTGTCAACAAATGTCAATATTTCTTAATCACTATGGGGGGTGAATATTTCCCTTATTTCCAGTGTAATTTCAGAATACATCCACAGTAACTCTAGCATATGTGTTATACCTGCCCTCTGACCTGACAGTACTTTGCTGGTTTTGCATCCACTCCTGGACTGCTCACAAACAGCCTCTAGTATATAAATCACTCTAGCTATGTCTGGGCCTGCCAGTCAGACCCAGGCATTTGCTCCCTTAAATTACACTGAAGGGTGACTCCAGTACACTTTTTCCCCAGACATGTGGCTATGGTCCAGGAGAAATTTCTTTTAATAAAGGATAGACTTTCTTGTATAACATTCTAGTCATCCCAAACGGAGTTTCCCAAACCCTTCAAACACACTGGGTTAGACAAAATCTTTGTAGTTAATAAACTTGTTTTATTGTTTTAAGTGAATACAAGTCAGAAATGGTTACAAGAGCAATAAAAATAAAATGCAACTAATGCATCACTTAAACTATGTGGTAATCAAAGAAAAGTTTCTTGTGCCATGTGTACTTATTAGTCTTATTGGCCCAATTTCTAAGTCAGGAAGTTATGATTTAAGTATTTGAGTACTTCTGTGTAATGGCTGCTTCCTTAGTTCCTTCTGGTGTAGTCAATCAATGGCCTTTCAGGTGTTTAGCCCTCATTTTTAAAGTGTCAGACCCCCTTTTAGAAAATAACATTTCCGGCTGAGTTTCAGGAGAGACAAAGTGTATAGGAGATAATATTTCCTGCTGGTTTTTTCACCTGTTGGAACTCCCTTTGTGCTTGATGATTGTGCAGCTTATTTTGTAATTTGACGCTGTCTTCACAGTACCAAATTTCAAAATAAACCACTATTCCAAAACTTCCTTTAATCCATGTGGAACAAGGTTTATTGGGATGTTGGAATAGCAAGCCCATTATATTTCAAAATAATGGGCTTGTTTCAAAGACACAGAATAGCTATTTCAGGATACCGGAAGTATCCTGAAATAGCGCTGCAGTGTAGACGTACCCAACGGTTCCCCATTCTTAAAATAGTCATCAACTCAGCCCTAGCTAGTTTCTCAAAATTATAAAGGGGAGAAAAGCTAAATGTTTAACCTAATGCATCTGAGTGTTTTAAGGAATGCGAGGGAGGAGAATTGAATGTGCTTAATGCTTTTAAAGCTTTTTGTTGTGTATCACTCGGAAGCAAATGTTTTGCTAGAGATGAATAAAACCTTAGCTGGGGAAGATTGACAGAAAGTCGCAATACATTAGCATATTTTCCGCTGTTTCTTTTTGCGCAAGGGGTTTTTGTGCAAAACAGACACATCCACACTGCCTGTTTTTGTGCAAAAACCTTACGCAAAAGGCATCAGAGGAGATTATGTAAATGAAGTGTGACAATATGCTAATCAGTGCTTCATTTACATTGCCTCTTCTGGCAAAAACTCATAGTACAGACATAGCCTATTATGTAAAGCCTTTCTCTGCTACTAGCTTCACAAGATGTTTTTTACGATTATTCTAGGGGTTCATCTAGACTACGCCATCTGCCGATCTCACTTTTGAAAGTAGAGCTTTTGAAACAAAGTAGCTTGGATGTGGCTTTTTCAGTGAACTCCCCCCTTTTTCGAAAAGCCACTTTTCCTCAAAAAATGAGGTTTACGTGGCTTTTTGAAAAAGGGGGATTTGCTGAAAAAGCCGTATCCAAACTACTTTAACTTTTAAAAGCAAGATCGGAAGACAATATGCAAATTCCCACTTAATTTGCATATCTTCTTTCGGCCCTTCTGCGTAATCTAGATGAGCCCCAATTGGTGTCCAGTAGTTTCCTTATCTCACTGCACTAGTCAGATCAGTGACTCTGTAACATTTGGAATGTGTTAGCAACATCAAGATCTGGAGCCATGAACTGCATTTTCCATCTACCTGTCCTGGCTGATGTTGTGCAGACCCTTGTGGAGGGCAGGAATTAGAGGGAATGCAGACAGAAACAACTTGGCACTGAGCTGTCAAACACCTCCTCTCCCTCCCCCCCAGCTTTGGGAAAGGCCAGGACAACCCCCTTCCATTCCAGGCTCCTTGCTCCACCCCCAACCCACTCTGGCACAACACCTCCCTGTCCCACCTCTTCTCCCAGCCTAGGCAGTCCAGGGTACTAGCAGGATCGCAGGCTCAGTAATCCTAAATAATTCCTAAATAGCGCATTGCTACTTCTGTACAAACCACCAGTTCTCTGGCCCACCAACCCTGCTGCTGGTCAGGGCAGCAGGGGGGAGGGAGGAAATGGGCCCATGTGCACCCCCATGCATCACCTCTGTATACCAATCTCCTGTGTAGTGCAAATGTTAAACTATCCCAATGAAGATCTGTTTAACATCTGTTTTAGAGCAACATATATTTTGGTGAAAAGATATGTTAGCTGCATGTATGCTTCCCTTCAAGCTTCTCCACTTGAGAGTAAGTATTTTCTGGGCTTTTCCCCATACTAGCCCAAAAAACAAGAGCCTGGAATGGTGTTTGAGAGGTGCTCCTGATACCAACTGTCAAACTAGGTTTCAATTAATCCAGTATTGGTTTGTTGCCTGCTGCCACCACCAGGCCATTCATATAACCTTGAGAACTATTTCTGTTGGGTTAAAAAATTAATCCTGTTCATTTTCTGTGTGTGGCTGATTTCTGAGAGAAAGGGAGCTCTCTAGAGAGGCAGATATTGTTTACCAGACACATATTAGCTCTTTCTTGGCTTCAGGGGGCATCCTTCAATCCTAAATTCAGTGCTTTAAAGCCAATCAAAAGGCACAGTGAAGCAACTACTGCATATGTGTTGCAACTTTAAAAATCATGTGCCATGGATTAGGAATGTAAAAAGTTGTTTGAAAAGATAACTTTAGTAGTTACACAGTTACATGCACTGGAAGGCACTGCAGAATAAACTCCAGGAGATGGTTCACACTGATAATCCTGAATAGGGATAAATGGTCTCCCACCAGCCTAGAGTTAGGCACATAGGTATTTTTGAGGGATGAAGTGTAGGCCTCATACTTCTCCTCAGCATTCCATACTAGCTAGCTCAGTCAGCTCACCATTAGCTGCTGGCTTCTGTGAATTGCATGCTTAGCTGCTTAACTCTCACCATGCATCGTACAGGGACCATGAGCAGCTACTGTAGGCTAAGGATTCTCCTGTGGGGTATCAGGTGTTGTAAAACTTGAGTCCTTCTGTGGATCTAGCCCTTTTACAGTGTCTCAATTCCCCAAGTGTAAAATGGAGAACATCATACCATCCCCTCCTTTATCGGTCTTATGCATTTTAGTACAGCAGTTTTTTTGGAGCAGTGACTTTTTTGTTCCTGTATATGCAGTACCTAGATCAATGGCTTACAGCAGAAGTAGCTAAA
Source organism: Pelodiscus sinensis (assembly GCF_049634645.1). Lineage (NCBI taxonomy): Eukaryota > Metazoa > Chordata > Testudines > Trionychidae > Pelodiscus > Pelodiscus sinensis. The sequence goes on along the minus strand of NC_134719.1, from coordinate 39,229,281 downwards.
TTCAACTAGGTCACTATTGGTTGCACTTTATACTGTCTCTGCAGTGAGTTAGTCAATGTTTTTGTATATAAAATAGATAGTTTTAAGGAATGCATATTTTGATCAAAAGGAGCAACATATGCTAGCCACGAGGAGTCTGATTTTAGTGCTCAGATACTGTACTGTGCTGATGAGTGGCAGTAGAAATTCCTAAAACAGAAATGAGTGGACATTACAAATGCATTTTTAGAGAATGTATGCATTTTATTTCAGATCCAATCAAATTACTAGATAAATTTGTTAAGTAGAGAGACATGGGCACAGAATAAGCAAAGGCAAAACCAGGATATATTATATAAGGTGAATACTGAAGAATTAGTCTTAAAACTAGATGGGCGGAGAATGTCAAAAATCACATTTCAAGTGTCTGGGTTCCAGAATCCAGGGAAATGTGGGTGGAAATTAGAGTTAGGATAATAAATGCCTGGCTCAAATGTAGAGAGATAACTAATGTAAGTATATGACAGGAAGCTACCATAAGATTACATGAGGAATGTGGATTTTACAGACGTGTTCAGAATAACACCCATAAATGGAAAAAAAATGGAATACAGGCTCACGAGGTTTGGTCCCATAATGCACAGTCCTGAGACCTACAGGGAAAGACAGTGCAACAAATCAAAACTGTAGGAAAAAGACGGGGGCCAGCCCAGGAAGACAGGGTGGGATGTCTTAAAGTACATTTACTTTTGTAGTGGCATGTAGAATACAGACACTAGATTTCTAGATAGCATGGGTATTAAGAGTATAGATGGTATGGCATAGGTTTGGCAAGTACAGTGCCCTACACTCCTGAACCCTAGGGGGCGTTACATAGCGGCGGGAGTCAGCATATGGTATGACAGGATATGGCACTCAAGAGAGCACTTTGGAAGGAGCAGACTTGTAGAGCTGACCCCATTTGATGGGACTAGCTCAAGGATAACTGAAAAGGAGTTCTAGATGGAGTTTGCAAAACTTTAATTCACAACTACTAAACTGACCTCAGTTTAACACAAGCTGCTGGAGAGATCAGAAGCAAAAATATCCAATTACAGCACACTGAAATTGCTTTATTTTTCCATATCATTTTCAGCAAAATGACTACAGAAACAGAATACTTTAGAGACACAGATTGATAGTTTATTTTCTGTTCATCTATTCCATAACAAATATGTAAAGGATCCCCTATGATAAACCTACATGTTTTCAGAGGAATGACTGTGTCATTTAAGTAACTTTAAAAGTTGTAACTGCAGTTACCAACTCATGATATTCTGAAAGGTATTCAGCTGTGGTTTCAGCTCTCCCAAACACTTGCATTTGATTCCATTTACTATCTTGTCTGTACTCATTTTGCTGTTAATCAAAAGCAGGACAGGAAGTGTTCTCAGCATACCAAGAAATAACCAGATCATCTCTGAATTTGAATCAAACCAATTATATATAATAAATAATCCCTGTTCCTCAGTGTAAATATGTCAACTGAAATGTAGTGCAATACATCAGAGGTATATTTTTTTCCTTTAAAGAAAAACTACAAGTTTGAGTTTATCATCCCCATTCCTTGGCACTCAATAAGGTAGGCATCTTTAGTAGAATCTTCATCTTCTGATTTTGACACCGTAAATTTGGCCTGCAACCATGAAGACAAAGTATTAGAAAACTTAACAGCCCCTGAACATGTGTTTATTAAACAGATGAGTGTATATAACAACATCATTAATGCCACTGAAAATATTTTAATTAAGGTTGTGAAATAAGGAATTTAAAATTGAACTCTAAACACACTGCTCTTTACTCATTACATTGAGGGTTATTTGCCAATAATTATGAGCTATGGTGTTCTGTACGCCCATATCCCAAGACCAAATTCATGTCACATATACCAGGAAAAAGCCAACAGATGGTGATGCTACAAAGGTATACACGTTAAGGACTTGACTACACAGGGATTTAGTTCATGGCAAACAAGGGACTTAATGCACAGTGTCGACTGTCAGCCAAATCCACCCACGGAGTTAGGACAGGTCTACACTTAAATGGTGCAGTGGAACTCGTGTAGCATTTCAGTGAAGGCTTCTCCAGTCAGCACAGGTATTCCACCTCTGTGAGAGACAGTAGCTTATATGGAGATATACCTATCTCATAGAACTGGAAGGGACCTTGAGAGGACATCAAGTCCAGTCCCCTGCCCTAATGGCAGGATCAAGTACCATCCCTGATAGATTTGCCCAGATCCCTAAATGAAATGGCCTCCTCAAAGACTGAGCTCACAACTCAGGGTTTAGCAGACCAATGCTCAAACCACTGAGCTATCCCTCCCCCTTCCTCATGGTACTTCCTGTCCAGCTATGTCAAATGGAGAAGCCCCCTGTCAATACTACACTGTAAACACAGACCATGAGGTCAGTAGAACTACACTGCTCAGGTGCGGGGATTTTTCTTACTCCCACGCAATGTAGCTGTATCACTGTAAGTTTGTAGTGCAAACCCAACCTTAATGCGCAGAAGGCTAGTGTGTCGTGGACTTATGCTTTGACTCACTCCCCACTAAGCCCATGTGTACAGAAGACCTAAGTCGCAGATGAAGGCCCACTGATAGTGCTCTTCTCCATTCTCCAGACTTACCTTTGTTAGCTGTTCTGCAAAATGTATAGCAGTTTGAGTATGAAGTGTAATTGGTCCACTTTTCACTCTAGATACCCCATTGGCTAATGCCATGAAAATAATCAGCTTAAGAAGAAATAAATATAATTAGTTTTTTAATAATTACATAAAAGAATCGAAGCAGTACACAAGAGAACTGAAAACAACTAGGTTTACTTCTTCCGTGTATATTCGAGTGGCAGCAGCCATTCCATAATGGTAACACAGTTGCACTCTTTATTCTGGCACCTTTGCTAAAATACACACACACACACCAAAATTCACACCTGACATCAGATTGATAGGTGATACCTGGGGCTGTGCCCAACATTGGGACTGAAGTTTTTGAATAATGACACACTCAAAGAGGTATCCACCACCAGATGTGTAGTGGTCTGACTTGAATTAGGAATATCACTCTGACACATTGACTGTCACATTACATTTAGTGCATCAGCAGCTCTACAGGCCAGGGTGCAGCAGGAATGTCCCTCTGTTATTCTCTCTGCTACTCCCACCTAGTTACCTCTTGAGGCACTTAAGAAGAGAGTCCTGCTCTTACAAACCTTCGATCTCTTGTGTGGAGTGAGCTATAGGAGGCTAGTTCACAACTCTCCTTGGACCTCAGGAGGCTTGACAGGTATCATGTGTTTCCCCATGGACCTTAAATAGCTTGTTTAAACTTCTTAACAAGCATGTGTGGTTGGTGAAGGTAGGGGTGGGAGAGGCCCCACCCCTGTGGGATCCAAGCCACCTCCCCAAGCACTGAGGTAGGTGCAAGGCCCAAGCCTCCCTGGCTCTGAGCACTGAGGAAGGCACATGGCCCAAGCCTCCCAGTCATGGAACACAGGGAGGGTAGACAGCACACGGCTCCCGCCTCCATGGCTCCGGAGCATGGGGAGGGTGGACAGTGCGCAGCTCCAGTGTCCCAGGTCGGCACACTGGAGAAGGAGGAGAGCGGGCCGCTCCAGCCTCCCAGCCAGGTGCATGAGGAGAGCAGTAGCTGGGGGCAGCAACATTCCACCCCCGAATGCTAACAGTAGGTGTACTGGGGGAGTAGTGTTGGGGAAAATGGCTGGCGGTTTGGGAAGGCAAAGCCTTCCCCTGCCTAGCATACCGGCCACCCATGCTAACAAGTTCATTTTGGCTTATCAGGGCTGCTATTTCTACTCATGCTGCGAGGTTCCCTCCATAGAGTCTTCTAACACTTACAAGATCGGAACCAGAAAAGGCTGCTTACTAGCCCCTCCCCTATGATTTCAGGATGACTGGGTTTGGGAGACCCCTGAATGTCTCCCAAACCTATGGCTCTGGTGGCTATTGAAATGTAACTGTGGATTGCTGTGGAAAGGCAATCTGTTTGACTTGAGACTTTTGTTTTGCTCTCTTGAATTACATTCAATACACAGTCAACCCCAGTTGCTGTGCTTGCTGCCTTAACTTTACCTTGAAGTCGGTGTGCAGGCTTCTTACCTGGTCTTGCAGATAGTCATCCACTGCTCCCCCATGCCTAAGATTTCCAAGCAGCATTTCTGCAGCTTCAATTCCAACCCTGTCAGCATTCTTACCTAGGGAGAGAGTTCAGGAGGATTAAGCAGCTCCAAAAAATTTTAATTGTACAACGTGAAAAAACAAGAAACAGAAGGCTTGGATTGTACCTTTATTGCCACATTCTTGTCCGAAATAGTCACCTGGCACCCTCTGAGTACCATGATCCATCATCCCACTAGTGCATCTGAGCAAGTATAATACAGACTCCCTAAGCACTGGGAAACTTCTAGGCCACCTTACACTTTGAGAAGAAGCTTTAGCCAAACAAGATGCAACTTAAAAACAAATTCACTCCTAAATCTCTAACACAATCTCTGCTCTATGTAGTATAGCATAAATCCTTCACCAGATGAACTGGAGTGGAATGTGTAGGCTGTAAAAAATCCAGAAGTTTTCCCAAATCAGTGATCTCTAACAATCTATTAAAATAAGTGGATAAATTCACAGCTATGCTGATTTTTCTCTAGCATGGTGAACCAAACATGGATGTAAAAACGTAGCCTATTTTTAATGAAAGTATAAGATGTTAGAAAGCAAAACTAAAATCTGCAAATTTCTGTTGACCATGATCATATGGATGTAATATTTACTAGGAAATTACATGCACAAAAAATGGATATAATTCATACAATCCTCACCTCTTTTACCTAGAGATGATCCAGCAAACAGACACCCTGTTGAAGTCTCTGCAACAATACTAAAAAGAAAAACTTAGTATAATATCAGTTTCCAGATTAATGCCTGATTGCTACCATTGCAAACTGAGTTATGATATCAAGACAAAAACAGCTGGTATGATCAGTGTGGAAGGTTATTTAAAAAGTTAGAGAATCCAGATATTATATCTCTATAGTAAAATACCCACATTGCACACACTGTAAATATTAGCTGCTTGATTATACCTAAACTAGTAAGCGTATTATGAATGTGTTGTCTTTAAATATATACATTTAATGCGGCTTTAATATCTTTATTTTTCTATTTCAATTCCTTTAAAAAGTGACCTGCAAAGAAGATGTTTGTTCCCTCTTTTGCATCTGCATGATATGGAATGGGCTTGTACTTATTCCAAAGAAACATACAATATTTCTACTTTTACATGATAATTACTAGTTCGGGTCTCTGTTTTTGCTGGAGAAGTCTGTGAATGGATAAAAAAAATCACTGAGATAACCTAAAACTAAAAATCCCTTCCTCTGTCAAGTACTAAAGTTTGTCAAAAACTTAGAAATAAAGTTTTAGTTTGTTTTTGTTAATACATTTAATTAAAATTCCTGAGAAATTCTTAACAGAAAAACTCTTTGCTAAAGATTTAAACACATCTCTTCCTGCAGATGATTAAATAAAAATATTTATAAATGTTTTGGCTTATTACAAAGTGCCCTAATTAACTATTCTTAATAAAAAGGAAAGAGATATTGTGCTTTTTTGTTTACTACATCACATTCTCAACTAAGAACACAGTAAGATAAGTATAAAAGAAGTTTGTGTCTTGTCTCACATTATTCCACTTCCAGTTCCAAAGGCTTGATTATCAGCTTCTCGAACAGGCTGAATATTAACGTAAAGATCCCTGATTTCTTTTCTGATACATCTCACTGCTGCCGATGCCATGTCTTTTGCTAGCTGGCATGGTAAAATAAAAAGGAAGCAGGTATAGTAGTTAAAATAAACTTCTGATCTAACATTTCCTCTGTATGCTTAACCATATGAACACATACTTGAATATCATTCTTCCAAGACATAAAGAGAGTAGCATTTAAAATTAATTTTAGCTCTTGTATTACAGGCAGTCCCCGGGTTACGTACAAGATAGGGACTGTAGGTTTGTTCTTAAGTTGAATTTGTATGCAAGTCGGAACTGGTACATATTGTAGGGGAAACTCTAGCCAAACATTTCTCCAGAGCTCAGTTTTATTCTCCCACACCTAACTTCCCTCAGTCTTTTATTCTCAAGCTGAGGTGTCTGCTGAGAAGCCACTCCACGTCTCCCTGGCCTGCTGGGGGGAGGGTGCGCTAGCTTCGCGTCTCCCTGGTCTGCTGGGGGGGAAGCAGCTAGTGCGGGGTTGCCTCACCCCGTTTGTAAGTAGGGAGCCGATGAAAGTCGGATCCATGTAACCCGGGGACTGCCTGTATTGCCAACTTCTGCAAGCTGATATCTACCTGATATCTAACCTCTTCTCATTTCTCTCAGTGTGCAATTTTGGCTCAAAGTTTAGGTAATATTCAGTCCCAGACCAATGACAGATTTTAAAGCTGTATATGGGGCTTCCATAGCAATAGAAATTCAGAATTTTCCCCTATGCTATAAGGTATTTTCTTTCTAGCCCTGAAAAATCTTGAGAGATCTGATCTTAAAAATCACAATTTTATGAAGCAGAGACCTATCTTGTGTCCCAGTTTACAAGCACTTTAGGACAGAAACTGTACCTACCTCTGTGCTATAAGCTTTCCAAACACTTTTTCATATGTTCACAGATTTTAAGATCAGAAAGGCCATTAGGTTCATGTAGCCTGACCGCTTGTATAATACAGGCTAGACATCTTCAACAAAAGAACTCTGCATCAAATTCATTACTTCTAGTCACGCTCAAGCCTATCTTTTAGAAAGGCATCCAATCATGAATATCTGCCAAAGCTTCTGAATGTTTACAACTTGGACAATGTTTTTCTCTTCCCATTTTGGGTCTTACCATAACTTAATAAGAACAAGAACAAGTAACATTTTAGAATTCCCTAAATTTGTATTTGTTATAATTTTCCTCTCCTTGAAAGCTCGGTACAGTTGGATGCCTGGGTTTACAAGATGAAGAACTACAGAAAAAAAATACCAATAAATGTACATAACTTATAAAGACTGCATAATATACAAATACTAGTCTAGTATTTATTATATACAATTATAGACCTTTATACCAAGAAATATTACGGCCACTCACTTTAATGGGCAAGGCTCCGGCAACAAATGCTCTTCCATGTATCTTTGTCACAGTGCCACGTTCAGTTAAATTTATTGGGCTTAACTGTTTGACTGGTGACATTCGAACTATTACTTCACCACCACCTTGGGGGTAGTAGCCCCTATTAAAATGGCAATTAGATATGGTTAAATGCAAAGAAAAGGGATCCATAACATTGCAAACTAAATTATTCCTAGAAGTATGAAAACTGAAAATGGATTTAGGACATCTGATTGCTTTACCATGCCATTTTAGACCAGTCAAGTGGCTTAGAAATGTAAGCGATGTATTTTTTAGAAATGTGTACAGAGTAAATTAATTTTAATTGATGTAATTTAAATCACTGATTTTAATCAGCAAGCAGAAAATTTAAATAAAACTTTTTAATTGTATAGTGCATAAACTTTTCAATTGTTAAAATGTTGATTTGCAACTAAATAAGGCTTTTATATTATATTTGATGCTTTTTTTTTTCAGCTAACCCGGAGGACATATTAAATCTATTTAAGCATTATACAGCTTAACTCACATTTATTCAGGTTCATTTTATATTATATTTTGTTTTGTCAGAAAATGATGAATGATATAATTCTTATTTAGCAAATGGGTTTTTTTTTACTTGTAATAATTGTGTGTCAAATTATGCCTAAAAGCAGACATTAAGTTTCTTGGGGTAGAGACTGTATCTCATGCAGCTAGCAAGGTAAACACTACGGATGTAAGCGACTAGTTGACTAGCTGATAAGCAGAAGCTTATTGGAAAGTTAACTAGTGATCGACTAGTCACTTTCCCCCCCTCCCTTGCTGCTTCTATCAGGGAGAGGCAGCAAGCAGGGGAGCAGAAGTGGGACTTCCACTTTTGAACTGTAGCAAGAACCCAACAGGGTTCTTGCTACAGTTCAAATACAGAGATGCCCTTATAGACTATTTAATTAGTTAATTAATCTGAATTTAACATCCCTACTAAATACTATAAGAAATTAAAATAATACTCTATGCTTAAGTAACATTTTCATTTAAGGTTTCTGAAGTAATTTACAAAGATTAGACAACCATGAGTAGATAAATCTTCTTATCTTTTTTTCATAGGTGGGTAAACTGAATTTCACAAGGCCTTAGCAGGCCTGATACAACTTCCACTGAGGTAAACAAAAAACTGTCTTTACCTTTAGTGTATTCTGACAGTCTGGACAAAGCACCCCAATGTAAAGGAATCATATTCCACTTACAAACAGGCCACTGGCACATAGTATTTCAGAAGCCAAGAACATTCAACTTACCTCCTTTTTATGTCACAGTCAAATGTCATAGTGAACTTTTCAAGTATTGGTTTAAGGACCTGAGGAGTAAACATACTTTAAAAATAGAGAACTGTTTTGTGTTTAACATGTCCCACCCACCTACTCAACCCTTAGAGAAAAGAAAATATATATTTTTTCTACTGTGAAGATCTCAAAATACACTGTAGAAAATGGTCAGTGTCAGGCAAAATGAATTAGAGCAGGATCTGCACATTTTAGTCTGCATACCATTTTGTAAGAGACTTTTATGGGCCTTCTTCCTTCCTCCCCTATTAATACTTAGCATTTCTAGCATAGAAAGACTGTTTTAATTCAAATGATCTTCAGCAACTAAAATAAAGGAAGAGAAATAGGCAAGTAGAGGCAGCCTTCTTTATGTTTCAAGGAATTATATGAGGCGTCAGTTGCCTTTAAGCATATTCTCTAGCAGGGGTCGGCAACCTATAGCTCGCAAGCCAAATATGGCTCTCTAGGAGCCCCAACTCAGCCCCCCCTTACTCTCCCTGCAGCAGGGAGCCAGCGCTGATGTGGCAGCCTTATGCCCTCTGCAAGACTGGAACACTAGTGGGGGGAGGGAGAGGAGAAAGCCCCAAGGCTCCCAGATCTGGCATGCAGGGAACAAACAGCACTAAAAATAACTTGGTGCAACAGCATTTTCCTCCTCTCCCCCACCCCCCGGTGTGGGGGAAACCAGGAACCAAAGATGGCTCCCCGCATACTGGTAATTTGTTGCCTTGGGACACACTTCCTGCAGTCTCCCCTACCAATCCTTCCTGGAGGTTTCCTGATGGGGAATAGGAGCAGTGGAAGGTGTGTTATAGGGTGCTTGCTGCGCTGCACGTAAACAAGTAAGTGTCACCCACTCACCCCCTCAGCCAGACAGCCTGCCTCCTGCGCCCAGCCCCATGTCCAGACACCCTTTGCCCTCTGCTCCCTGCCCAAAATTCCCACACCCCTGCATCCTGGCCAGATACCCCCTGTCCTCTGTCCAAAATCCCTCCTGCCCTCTGCCCCCAGGTCAGGAACTCTCTGCCCCCTGGCCAAACAGCCAGCACCCAGCCCACTCCTGCCCTCCACCTAGGCAGCCTGCCCCCTTGGCGAGACCTCACACTCGCCCCATCTCATACACCCCACCTCCTGCACAGATCCTGTACTCCCATGCCTATCTCATTCACTGACAGCCCTGCCCCACACAGTTAATGCCTTATTTTTGGCCCCAACCTAGAGCCTGGGGGGGAGGCACAAAATCTACTACCTTGGAACCCCAGAAGAGTAAATCTGGCCTGAGGCCTTGAACCTCAGTCCTCCCTGTCCCTCCCCCCCACTATGGGGCTGGAGCACCAGGGGAGTGAGGTGTTTCGATTGGGAGGGGAGCACACTAGTGAGGGTTGAGGGTTTTAGAGGGTTTTTTTGCTTTTCACTTGTGTGGTCCCCAACTGAGTTTTCAGTGGTGGCCCCTGACCCAAAAAAGGTTCCCCACCTGTGCCATAAATAAAGACAAAGTTGAAACATTTTGTGTTGGACATAATATTTTACTTTGTTTAAAAATGAAGCTTGGCCAACAAGCCCCCAGTTGTGGCTCAGCCCCCATCTAGCCACAGCATCAAAACTCCTGCCCCCCCCATACACCAACCCTATGGCCATCATACACCTGAACCCCCTGCTCTGAGCCCCTTCTTACTCCCATATCCCCAGCCTCCTGTACCTCCAAAAATCCCAACCCCTGCCATAACACTCCTGCACCTCCACACACCCCTTGTGCCCTGAGTCCATCATGCACCCCATTCTGCTGCCGTGAGCCCCTCATACACTCTAACCCAGCCCCCTGCCATAAGAATGACAGAAGACAGCCTAAATGTGTGCATGATGCTGGATTTGACCAGTTATGATGTAAACTTCAAAGATCTGTGTAGAAAGATACAGCAGCAGAAGTCCCATTAAATAAAGTCTGTGATTACAATGTTTCATTTGTGCTATTACTCATTATGTCAATTATCAATAATATTAAGTTGTGTATTTTCAGTCATGCAAATTGGCATTCTTTGTTGCCACGTGTTCTGAATTTTGATGTAGTTTGGCTCTTCAGTTTGAAAAGGTTGCTGACCCTTGTGCTATAAAATCAATATTAATAGTACAATATTCCTATACTAACCACACTTCAGTTGGATAGTTTAGTTTTTAAAGCAGAGGTGGGAAACCTAAAGTCTATGGGCCAAATGAGGCCCTGGCCTGCCTAGATCTGGTCCCCAAGGCTCAGGGCTCCCTCCCCCAGCACTGGGGAGCCTGCGCTGGTGCTCCATTCCCCTCTTGCGGGGCTGGAGGACCCAAAATTTACTTGCTTGGGTCCTCCAAGCTCTGCTGTACGAGAGGAATGTGTAGAATGTTTTTCTCCTTCTCACTCGGGGCCATGTCAGTGAAGGTTTTGGATTTTCCCCCCACTTTTCACTTGTATGCAGCTCCCACCTGATTTTTCTGTGGGTCAGCAGCACCCAACATAAAAAAATGTTCTCCACCCCTGGTTTAAAGAAAACTTAGGTTGTTGTATTTTATTTCATGCTTGAAACAGCAAAAAAGAAACAAACTGCTTTGATTACTCTACAATTCCCATTAATGATATGAAGCAGCAAAAGGAACCTAGATACGTTACTTGTGCACCTGAAAGATTTAGCTAGTCAAAGAAGCTGATCCATACCATCACTGTGTAGTCTATCTGTGGAGCCATCTCAGCATTAGTCCCACCTTTTAAACGAAGCTCTGAAGGGGAAGCAGCAAAGAGCACGCAGGGCATTGCTACCTGCATTAGTAGGCACACACTCCTAAAATGGAATTGGAAAACACAAAGGTGATGTAAAATCCAGCTAAACCACAAAATGTCAGACAGAAAGCAAAGAGCCTGAAGATAATCATTACTGAAATTACATTTACATTCCTCTAACACATATTACCCTGCCAAAATCCTAACAAGTACCTTTTTGTCACTGTTGTTTCTTTACAAGACTAAAAATAAAGAACTTTCCCTACAAATTTTGTTTTATCTTTGATCAATCTAGTTTTCCAAACTCACTCTTGAGATGGAAATTAACATAGGTTTCCTGTTTATTTCTCTTGTACATTTTCATTACTAAACATATTGGCTAACAACCATAAGGTTAGCAGCAGTCCCCTCAGCATGAATTTCTTTCAATTTTTGTGGTCATTTTTGCCATAACCTGAAAACTACTGAAGAATAGTGAACACTAACTATTACATCAGTTAACAATAGGTATTAAAATACACATACCCTGCTGTTTTGGTATTTGCTATGTGGGTTCCACCTTTGATCTTCCCAGGAGTGAAGGTTATTTCTGTTGAACCAATTTCTCCACCCTCCAGCTGCCCATCACATAAATCTCGAATCATCTCTAGTCCAGACAGATGTTGAGGTCTTCAAGTCAAGACATACATTAAGACATACATCAGATTGCCTACTCACGCACTTTACATTACAATTACGAACTGAACAATAGTACAATTTGAAAAACAACGAATAGTCTAGTAGCCCCTTAAAGACTAACAAAACATGTAGATGGTATCATGAGCTTTTGTGGGCACAACCCACTTCTTCAGATGACGGATGACCCACAACTACTTCGGAGACAATTTGTATCTTCAAGTCAGTGGCACAGCCATGGGCACCCGCATGGCACCACAATATGCCTACGTCTTTATGGCTAACCTTGAACGTTTCCTCAGCTCTAGCCTTCTAACATCCTTACTCTACTTACGCTACGTTGATGACATCATCATATGGACCCACAGGAAAGAAACCTTGAAGAATTTCACCGGGATTTCAACAACTTCCACCCCACCATCAACCTCAGCCTGGATCAGTCCACACAAGAAATCCACTTCCTTGACACTACAGTATAATTAAATAATGGACAAATTTCCACCACCCTATACTAGAAACCTACCGACCCTACACTCACTTTCATGCCTCTAGCTTCCATCCCAGACACATTTCTCGATCTATTGTATACAGCTGTCATCTGAACAAGTGGATTGTGCCCACGAAAGCTCATGGTACCAGCTACATGTTTTGTTAATCTTTAAGCTGCTACTAGACTATTTGTTGTTTTTCCTGTTACAGACTAACCCGGCTACCCCTCTGAAGCTTTTGAATAGTACAATTACAAGCTTCACCCCTAATCAATGCAGAAGAAATTCAAACTCATTCCCACAGAGTTTCTTGGCTGTCTGTAATCAAATAGGAACAAGACAAGAAGCAGAGTAGGATTTTAAATTAGTGGATATCCTGTTTCTCCTCCACAGAAGCAAAACAGCGTAGAAAGGTGGGTGCAGCAGGAATTCCTTGCCCTCCCTGCAAGAACATGTTCAAACTTGAGCCAAGATGCAGTCAGAAATGTGATGAACTTCATTCTAGTTCCTTAATACATAGAGCCAGAGAGAAGGATTGGCATAGAATCAGAGGCGGTCACTTGACGCAAGAAGAATCTCAGAGTTACATACCCAACAGGGTGATCGGAGTAGGGATATAAAGTGTTCACCAGTTACCTAGTAAGAATCACCCTTACCGGGTGATGCTTACCAAGTAATGGTTAACCAGTGGCCGGGCTGGACTAGAGCATCCTCTGCTGCACATTGGGACAGGCTGGAGGCTCTCCTGCCCACCTGAGGCTATCTAGACCCTAGTTAATCAATTAAAATGATATCATTTAACTGGTTAACATTTTTAAGGGATATTTACATCCTTAGATCAGAGGTCGCCTGCAATACCAGCCCACAAAGCAAGAGTTGAAAAAAAATGTCAAGGAAATAAAATAGGAAAACAAGGTCAAAACTTTTTTAGAAGTGTGCAAATATACTCAAAGACAAGGCAGGTGAACTTCATCAAAATGATTTTAATTTAATATGACTAGTTTCAAACTGACACTGTCAATTAAATACAAAAACAATTGGAGGTGTATACAACTGCTAGATGGCAATTTAAAAAAAAAACAAATATGACCACTTTTTGTTGTTTCAGGTTTTGTTTCTCAAATTATTGCCAAGTGTCCTACACAAACCTACATGGTTTCGGCACCAGCCAAATAAAAAGTCATTCACCATCAGCTCCTTAAACAGTAGGTAAAAGCATTCACACCTTCATGCCTTGGGATAGAGAAACTCACTATTTGGAGGGCATTTTTATAGACAGGTTTTTAGTCTCTCTTGGTAGGGATGGAATTTTTTACTGTACATTGACCAAACATTTTACAGTTTTGATCATTACAGATTGCAAATCATCATATTATGTTCTTCTAATATAGTGTTACTGTCAGGGTACCTGACAGGAAAGGGAATCAAGCAGCTAGACCCAAGTGGAGGGTCATGGGGACAGATGCTCTCCTGGGTGATGCAAATTCAAATACTCTTTCCATGACAAAATACTGGTGATGTAAAGTATATATTTGAGGCTAATACATTTACATGAAGTACAACAGTAAGCAGGTTAGGTCTTTACAGAGTTTCAGGAGTTCAGTCCAGTATCCTTTCCTGACACAAAGCCCTTATCTGCTTCGATCTTTTGCTAAAAATCTCTTAATATTGCAGGAGCAATCGTGTAGTTCTAGTGAAAAGGAAGGAATACGAGTATAATCTGGCTAGAGCCTGATGGTGTTTTCAGTATTGGGCCCTGGAAACCTCAATATAGGTAGTGTTAGGTAATGTGGTACAGGTTGGACCTCCCTGGTCTCGCACCCCTGGGACATGAGCTGTCCCAGATGAAGGAGTTTGCTGGACCAGGAGATGTCAGTGCTCCCTTGCTGGCTTCCCCACTCCTGAGCTCTTCTCCTGGGGGCTCCCTGCCCTGCCACTGGCCCCCCTAACACTAGCCCGGCACGGCTCCCCACTCAGCTGCCCACCTGCTGCTCCAGGGTCTCCCGTGGTTCCTGGTGGAGACCACTTGGATGTTGCTGGCCCTGCTGCCGCAGGGTGTTCCCTGGAGGTTCCCTAGCCAGGGCGCCTGGCTGCCCGACCCAGCTGCTAGGGTTAGCCCCATTGCCGCTGGGGATTCCAGCCACCTGCCTCCACCAGGCCCACTTTAGGCCCAGGCACCCTAGCCCCACTGCCACCAGGGATTTGCCAGAACTCCTGGCCAGCGCTGAATGACCACAGGCAGCTCTGCTGCAGACACAGGTTTCCCAGCTGGGGCTGGGAATCCCTGTTCACCTGGGCCTGCTAATGTTGGGGATTCCCCAGCTGGGCCAGGAGTTCCCTGGCTGCTGTCTGGCCCGGCTAACACCAGGATCCCAGCCAGGGCAAGGGCTCCCCAAATACTGCTTGTCCCCCCCCACCTCGATGCTGCCTGGCCCACCCAGGGCTTCCCAGCCCCTGCGTTGCTCCTGCTTCCTCTGGGGCTCTTTGGTTCAGCAGCATCTATGGCGCTGCCGGACCACGGATGTTGCCAGACCAGAGAGTCCCAGATTTGAGAATTTTAATTTATAGTAAAAATGCTCATGCCCTGCCTAAGTTTAGCACAGCCAGCACTGCTATCTGAGCTGGAATTACATTAGTGTCACAATAACACAGAAGGCATCTGAGCCAATGCCAGGTGTGCTAGAGAGCAGAGCTGCCTTAGAGGCGAGCGGGAGGTTGCCAGGGGCTGTCATTTTCAAGGGGCTGCTGACAGAGCTGATCTTAGGGGCGGGCTACTAAATCGTCCCTGATCCCCCTTTTTTTTGCTTGACAAATTTTAGTCCAGTATTTTTTTAAGCCATCTGGCATCCCTACAAGAAGTGTCCTGAGGCTGCCCATTGGTTAGGACCAGCTCTACCAGAAAGGGATGTTTTCCTGCCACCCCTCAGAGCTTTACGCACAGTTTTTCCCAAACACGTTTCAAGGAGACATCTCTCAGTTCTGGGTCACTGGGGGAAGCTTACCTGAGGCCAGGCTGGCTCCTCCCAGCTCGGATCCTCCGCACACGCAAGGGAAGCCCCAGCAGGCAGCTCAAGGCCGTGGAGACTCGCAAGATCTGGCCACCCTGTGAACAGGAGGCAGGTGGTCAGCGGCCCCACGGAGCACAGGGCAGGGATGGCTGGGCCAGGGCTCTTCCTCCATCCCCCTCCTCTACAAGGCCCCCAAGCCAAGCTAACAATCCCCATCTCCCTTCCCAGCAGGGGTCCAAATCCAGCCCCTTCTCCTCCACCCGCCAGCCAGGGATCCAGGCCAGCGTCCCCCCAGCACACACTGAATCTCCTCAGGGAGCCAGCTAAGGCCGGAGCCCAGCCCGGCATTCATGCTCCCTCGCCGGGCCGGGCCCGCCCCGAGGTGCCCAGCGCGGATGCTTCATCAGGAAGGCCGGGCCGGGCTTGGACTCACCCCCTCCATGACCCCGCCATCTATCTCCACCCTGTCTCCGTCCATGGGCGACAGGGAGCCGCGGCGCCTCCACGGAAAGGCGCGGCCCAGGCGACGGGGAGTTGGCTGGGCTCTGCACAGAGCGAGGCCGCGGCGGAACAGTCTCGCTAGGCCGGAGCTGGAGCTGGAGCCGGTAACACGTGGCTGGGGAGAGTCAAGACGCAGCAGCCGGCCCCGGAGGTAGCGGCGGACTAGGCTGACGCCAGCGCTGAAACGCCACTGGCTGGCTGACAGCTGCAGCGCCGGGCCCCCTCGCCCCTGCGGCTTTGCAGCTCGGAGAACGGATTGACCCGGCCCGACTCTCCCTCGCGTCCAGCCCGCTCCAGTCCCTCCCGCGAGAGAAGCTGGGGGAGGGGGGGAGGAATAGCGCCCAGATCTTGGCTCCTCTCCTGCGACACGCAAAGCTCCCTCTCACGCTGGCACCTCTGACCGTCAGTGGGAACTGAGATCACTTCCCTTTGTTTACATTTCCGCGTTAGCAGCACATTTCACCTGTGCTTCCTTACTGACCCTTCCATCCTCCTGCAAAACCTATTCCTAGAGGCGCGGAGAAGAGCAGCAGAGAATATATCATCGGCCATATTCTAACAGCTTTTAAGCAGCTATGTGCTTTACTGTCTGAAAGCAGGCTTATGTTTCATGAGAATGTTTGTTTCTGCTGCAGGGGAACTCTGTAGCAGAACTTTAATGGACTGTAAGGAGTTTTTACATTCTGGGAGTCGAGACCACAGAGGAGGAATTGAATTCTAAAATGTAGCTTGCGTGCCACTAATGAGAGTAAGCGTCTAGATAACAACGTACTTGCTTACAATATTAAAAAAGAGAATGCTTGATTTCCAGTGCTGCAGATCTTTAATTGTAGACACTGCAGGACTTCAAGGAGCATTTTCTTTTACAATAAAGTAATCATTAAACAGTTGGTGTGGACTGGTAATGTCCAAACATTATTATAATAGCTGCACAGAAGATGAGTGCAATATGTCAACATAAACAAAACAAAAAAGGGGCATAAAATAAAGGGATATATTTCTTACAGATTTTATCCCAGTGAATTATGTTTGGGGTTGTGTATGTTTTTTAAATGTATAGTTATATTAGTATAATCTGCAGCTTGAATGCAGTTATACTGGAGTAAAAGTGCATCTACTGGTATGGCTTATTCTCCTTCCTCTACAGGAATAAACTATGTAGTCATAAACACATTTACACCAATAACTGCATCCACATTAGGAACCTAAATGTGGACAATTCCTTACTGTGTAGATACAGACAGTTTTGATAGCATGTGTGTATTTTCAGTTACTGTGAAAGCTGAAAGATTTAGCCCTGTGCAGATACAAATTTTGTTTCTGCATCCAATCTATGATCTGCAAAAGTGATCCTCAGATATCTGCAGATTTGTAAGGCTCTGTTCTGAGAATATTGAGTTAAGTAAAAATATGAATAAAATGTCACAAAGTTAGAACTAAAATGAAGAGTGAGACATGCAAACTTTATTTGATAATCTTTTAATGTTCATTATTAAATTTAAAAGGAAAATTCCATTTTACAGTCATATTTCAGTCTGACTGAATTTTTATATCTGTAGGTTAAGTCATTAAAACCCGTATAACTGACAAATCAAAGAAAACCCATCATTCCTCCTTCCCCCAAGTTCGTTAACTGTGTGCATGGACAGCATCCTTACAGGTGTTTCAATCAGTGCAATCATCACTGATGAAGACTGAGGGCTGTAATGCATTTCATCCCCCGGCCTGTCGTTTGTGTCTTTGCTATATAGGAATAGGAAAGAATCATTTCCGACACCAAGGAAGGCGGGGCCACCTTTGGTGGTGGTACGAGCATACGCATGGAGACTCTGGCACAGGTGAACCTTAGTAAAGCTTCGTGAATTCACGTGGGTAAGACGGGATCGCTTTGAAGCTGCCGATGGTGCCTTCCTCCGCCCCCTGTTTTGCAGTGCCAGTCTCCCGGGACTCCCGGCCCCTGCACTATAACCTTTGGGGAACGCCCTAGTCACAAAGCTCCGCGCGC
This sequence comes from Pelodiscus sinensis, assembly GCF_049634645.1. Lineage (NCBI taxonomy): Eukaryota > Metazoa > Chordata > Testudines > Trionychidae > Pelodiscus > Pelodiscus sinensis. The sequence goes on along the minus strand of NC_134719.1, from coordinate 39,211,370 downwards.
CCAAACAAAGTGGTACCCCAAGACCTTGTCACTCCGTGCATCAACCGACTGGCTCCTTTAATGAGGGGGGCGTGGGCTAGTCCTCTACCCTCTGATTGGCTGTTGTCTGACGCTGTCCTCTGATTGGTTGACAGGTGGGAGGTGTGGGGGGCGTGAGGGGCTCCCTCTCTTTCCCGATTAAGATGGCGACTGTGAGGGCGCTGAGGAGCTGCTCGCGGACTGCGGGGCGCCTGGTAAGGGGGCGGAGTGCCTTGTCAGGGGCAGGCAGCGCGTGCACCTCCGCCTTCTCGGGTGTGTGGGCCCGTCGGGGAGGTGCTGCCCCGGGTGGGGGAGCGACCCTGGTAGAGAGACCCTGCAGATCTCTGCCTCAGTTCCCCTCTCTGCGGAGCGCCAGTGCGGGCGCGTCCCCAGCCCAGAGCCCCTGCCACAGATACCTCAGTGCAGACCTGCCCTGTCCTAACACGGCAGAGTGCCTCGCCTAGACGCCCTAGTGCCCTGTCCCAGACCCTTCCGTGCAGACCTGTCCAGGGTTGCCAGATGGTTTCAACAAAAATACCAGACACACTTGACATTACATCACAATCCACGTTGCATCTTATTTAGAAAATACCAGACATTTATATTGTCTCAATTTGTTTCCTGAACAGAAAGCTCAAATACTGGACTGCCTGGTTCAAAATCAAACATCTGGCAACCCTAGACCTGTCCTCAACATCCCAGATTCCTAGTCACTTCAGTGCAAACCGATCCCCGACACCCAGACTCCCGTCCCAGACAGACACCCGTGGGGGACCCATCCCTGTGCCATAGCCTACGTCACAGACTCCCCTGTGCTGACCTGTCTCTTGCCATAGCTCTTGTCCCAGACACCTCATTGCTGCCCCCATGCCAGAGCCCTCCACCATAGGCATCCTCATGTGGACTCCACCTCACCTCATAACCTCTCAGCCCAGATACCCCAGTATAAGTATTCCCTTACCATTTCATATCCCTTCAATAAACAAACACCACTACAAGGAAATTCATGCTTCAAATATACGTTCTCATAAGCCAGCTAGCTTTACCCTTTTTGGATAACCCTTGCATTCTTCCGTCTCGTTGCATTAGTTTACCCCATGCAGATGTCAATTATCTTCCTGTACTAATACATTCCTGTATCTTAGGTATGTCCAAGCCACACCAAGGCACACTTACTCTATATCTCTTTAATATGGTCCCTATGTCTGCATTACAACCACATTGAGTTTGTAGCTCCAGATCTAGAACAAGGAGCCTTTTGTTCAAGGTGTTTAAGCATCCTGCTTTTAATAAACATTGTAATCTCATCAATTAAAAATGTTTTTGCAAAATGATGCTCCGTATTTGTAGTTGTCTATATTATAACTTTTATTGAAGCATGTTGATGTGGGATGATATGGTTGCTGTTGTGTGAAACTTCACAAAAATGAAAGTATGATATTTTCCAGGTGAAAATCCATTTAAAATGAATATCCTGTTTTGTGAGAGAAGTGCATATTATTTTTGTCCCAACAGTGTCTCATCAGCTATATAGTTATATCCACTATAAACAATTATATCCACTTCCATCAAGTCACAGAGTTACCACTTTTTCCCTCATTTGGGATTCATTTAATGTGTTGTAATGAAGGATTTTTGTGATCATTCTCAATAGACTGTTTTGCAATCACCCATTTTTTAGACAATATTCAACACGCTTTAATTGTCAAAGCATTTTGAACACTGCAACTTTTTGTTTCTGCATGTTGTCGTATTAGTTGAACTAATCGGGTTACCTGCTTTTCATATTGGAGGAAAACTGTTTAGATAAGAGGCTCTTTTATCCATTTGCATTGGATTGACATGACTAGATAGAAGGCAAGAGGTGATCTCTTTCAACTTGTTCCCAGAACTTTAATTCAGGTTTGTACAGATCAACATCTTGAATTGTACCTTCCCAACTACCAGCCAGTGCAAAGATAGGAGCAAATGTGCTTTTCCATCTATCCCACATAGGAAGAGAGAAGTTGCATTCTCTGCTAATTGAACCTTTTATATGGTCTTAAATGATAGCTCTGAGTACATAATGGTAACAAAGCCTTAAGGGAATATGTCATCAGACTATACTGCTAGTTTCACAGTAGCAGCTGGACAGCTACAGGCAGTCCCCGGGTTACGTACAAGATAGGGACTAGGTTTGTTCTTAAGTTGAATCTGTATGTAAGTCAGAACTGGCCTCCAGATTCAGACACTGCTGAAACTGACCGCCAGTTCTGACTTACATACAGAATCAACTTAAGAACCCCAGGCGTCCCCAAGTCAGCTGCTGCTGAAACTGATCAGCAGCTGATTCCAGGAAGCCCGGGGCAGAGCAACTCTGCCTCGGGCTTCCTGTAGTCAGCGCTGGTCAGTTTCAGCAGAAGCTGACTTGGGGACGCCTGGGGCAGAGCAGCTGGGGTGCTACTGGACCAACCCAGCAGCACCCCATCTGCTCTGCCCCAGACGTCCTGATTCAGCCGCTGCTGAAACTGACCAGCAGCGGCTGAATCAGGACCTGGGGCAGAGCAGCTGGGGTGCTGCCGGGTTGGTCCAGTAGTGCCCACGGGCGCTGCAGGACCAATCGGCAGCGCCCCAGCTGCTCTGCCCCAGAGTCCAAAACAAAAGCCTTGTCTGCTGGGGGGGGGGGGAGCACACTAGCTGCGCCCCCCCCCCCCCCCAGCAGACCAGGGACACGGGGAGCAGAGCCACAGTGGCAGCAGGGTGCCGCGCCTCTGAGGCTTTGCTCTGGCAAAGCCTCAGAGGCGCGGGACCCCCCGCGGCTGCGGCTTCAGTCCGGGTGCCTGTGGTCTGCTGGGGACCGTCCCCAGCAGACCACAGGCACCAGGTCTCAAGGGGCAGCAGCAGTGGTTCCCGCGCTTCTGAGGCTTTGCTCTGGCAAAGCCTCAGAAGCGCGGGAACCCGCCCGGTGCCCATGGTCTGCTGGAGACGGTCTCCAGCAGACCAGGGGCACCGGAGCAGCTTACGAACGGGGCTTTCTCGCCCCGACTTCCGGGGCGAGAAAGCTCCGTTCGTAAGTGCGGATCCGACGTATGTCGGATCCGCGTAAGTCGGGGACTGCCTGTATAGATTGAGAAAAGTACAATGCGCCTGTGTTCTATCTAAAAATGTAGGGTATGTCTAGACTGCATCCCTCTGTCGGCAAAGGGATGCAGATTAGGCAGGTCGACATTGCAAATGAGGCAGGGATTTAAATATCCCGTGCCTAATTTGCATAAAAATGGCCACCGCGTTTTGCTGACTCAGCACTTTGTCCGCAAAAAGCAGCCGTCCAGAGGGGGATCTGTCGAGAAAGAAAGCCTTTTTCGACAGATCCTGTAAACCTCCTTGCGATAAATCCCTGCCTCATTTGCAATGTCAACCTGCCTAATCTGCATCCCTCTGCCGACAGAGGGATGCAGTCTAAACATACACTAGGAGCGAAATTGGATCAAGCAGAACCAATGCTGTAACAATTTGGCTACAATAGTGCATGTGAGATGGGGATCGCCTCAGTCTTCTTCATACAGATTATTTTGGAAATATTTTTAGCATTTGCCTGGGATGACTGTTGTCTTACTGTAATTGTCAGACAATGGCAGTGGTGATGGAAATATAGTTATGGGTACATCTTCACTGTGCAGTCAATGTGGGCTCTTACCCAGATTTTAGCCCATGCCTCCATATCATCTACACAGAAAAACTTGTGACCCAGGTTTGAAGGTAATTTATATCCAGGCTAGCTGGGTATATATTAGAATCTGAATGCTGCTTTCACTTGTGCAGGAACCAACCCACTATACAGTGAGGATCCAGGCAAAATCACTTAAGTACTGGTAGTCTTCCAATACCCTTCCTGTAACTCCTCTTGAAGGACAGACAAGTTTTTCGACAATTGTCTGGGTCTTAATATCTCAGCATAAAGAACCATAGATATGTCCCATATGAGTGCAGAAACAGTGAGGCCAGTAACATGGGTATGGCTTTACTGTGGAAACAGTCATACTCAGTCTAGACTAACTCTGGTGTTCAGACTGGTTGCCAAGAAACCATGTTCATTGTACAGTAAAGACAAACCCTGTATGTCAAACACTTGTTTTCATAATTGTTTTCTGGATTTAGCTACAAAGCTTGTTTTGACTCACTTTCTAACGAAGGCCCAATTCTACAAAGATTGGATTATTTGTTTAATATTCCTATATTTGTTGGATTATTTAAATGCTACAGCTAGTATAGCATTAATTGGGCGAATCACTTATTTTATGCCAAAATAAATTAATTTATAAATTGTTTAATGAAACAATAAATATTGCTATATTCTGCATTGAAATTACCAGCGTTTGTGGATTTGAACAGTTAAGAAAAGAGTATTTTACTGTATAAAGAGACTATGTACTGAATAATCCATTTAAAGATTCATTTAATATCTTAATCATCTTGTTTTTTAGTAAAGAATGTGTAGTATTAAAAACCAAAACCAGCTTTAATTTAAAACACTGCAGTAGTTTTGAATTATTCCTACAAATGTCAACTCAAAACTGCACTGACACTCTTTGGTACCAAAACAAGTTTATTTTTTTGGCAGTGACGGTACTAATTTACTATCTTCGGTGGTTACCCAATATTAAAATCAAATGGAAACCATTCATAAAACTTCAGATTTAGTGATAGTTCAGAGGCTTGAGCCTGCTGCTTGTGATCATTTATTAAGGTAAATATTGGGCATTTTCCAGGTAGGAGCTTTATAAGAGGATAAGAATTGTGTGGTATGTTCTGAATGAATAAGCCTTATTGAGCAAACAATATAGCCATGTATCAGAGGGGTAGCTGTGTTAGTCTGAATCTACAAAAACGAGAAGTCCTGTGGCGCCTTATAGATTAATAGATTTATTGGAGCATAAGCTTTCATGGGCAAAGACCCACTTCGTCAGATGCATCATATATATATATAGACGTGATCTTAAATGGAGATGTGAACCTGTAACCAAGAAGCCTTTCAAAATGCTAAAATCAAAGCAGAAAGGTCATTCATATTTGATTAAAATGCAATCAAACTTTCCATAAACTTTAAGTGCTTTCATAAAACAAGAGCTACTATAGTTTGTTACTATTATTTTGCTAAACTTTTGTCATGAAAATAGTCAGGAAGGGATATTCATAGGGAGAATTAAAAACATATTCATCCTGGCTCAACAAAAACTCTCAATAACAAGTAGCTAAAAGGTAACTGAAAATGACACTGAAATCTTGTTAGAGTTAGCCTGTGCTATATAAATATTTGTTTCTGAAAAGGAACAAAATAGTTATAGGCAGTGCTTTTTTTGTTTAAAAAAAAAGGGGGGGGGTTCGGTACTCCAGGGGAAAAGTTGTTGAGCTCTGACTGCAGGTACTGATACTGCGTCTGGAGGTGCCGGTACTGTGTACCGAGCAGTACTGTCACAATAAAAGCACTGGTTATAGGTATTTATATAGCAGATCAATTTATATATACTAATATGCATAACAAATATATGAACAGTGCCTAATTCCATATTGCACAGTATTCTTGTATTACCTTTCATATGAAAGGTACAATATAAAAAAATTCTTTCCCAGTCAATGGGGGAAGTTTAATATGCTTTGTTTTTATCAGTGATCCTCCAACTGTGGGGCATGTCACATTGGGGGGCATAGAAAGGCCAGGCCAGCCCCCACAAGAGGATGGGGAGTGCCATTCAGCCCTGCTTTGCCCCCAGTTCCACTCCAAACTAGTCTTGGCTGCAGCTCAGCCCCGAGTACCTGCTCTCCACCCTGACCCCCCACGTATAGCCTCTGGAGAGGAGTTGTGCAACATATTCTATTACCTGTAAGGGGAGGCGTGAGAGGAAAAGTTTGAGAACCACTAGTCTGTAGGAAGTTAATATGCTTTTCTATTTGTCTGAACTATGAGCTAAAAAATGTTAACTTAAAACACATAATTGCAAACTTTCCCATGCAGGTATCCTGTTTTCTGGATCCTCTAAGAAGATAATGTCTAAATTTTACAGTTTGAGCTGCTTGAGGTACATAGTAGCACCTGAGTTTGGGGCGCGGAGTATTATATTTTGTAGTAAATTTCAGAAGTTAATTTATCTAAAGTTATTTATGTTAGTTTTCTGGATCCTTTTTAGACAACGTAACACCAGAATTAAATTAAAATAAACATGTCATGCTAAAGTAGGAAATTTGTTTCTGTCTCTAAGGACTTGATCTAACTGCCATTGAGGTTAATGATAAGATACACATTAACTTCAGTGGAAGCACTCTTGGCTTTTAGGCTGTTACCCAAAATTACTGCCTCTGTGATTATATGATGCCGCTATAGAACTTTACAGACTAGAGTATTGATTCCTAAATTAGATTTCTGGACTGAGTATAATTTAAGATGTAAAGAAATTATACAAGTGATACCCTAAAATGATAAATTAATTTAATAAAGTTGATGTTAAAGAGTACCTATCTGAAGGGATGTGTCTATCCTAGATTATTTTAAAAGGGAATGGAAGAGCAATTCTAAGATCAATTACGTTCTAATTAACATCTCTGATCCATCTATTCTTGCTATAATGACAAAGGTAAATGTACAGATTTTTCCTCACATTGAGAATTCTCTCTAGCATGCATTTTGCATATGAATATTTCAAATGGCTGTATTTGTGGTGTGTGTGTGTGTGTATAATCTTTGTAAAACATATAGCAGTTGCTTAGAAACAATATCTAGTATATATCTGATGCCAAATCTTGTAATGATTTTTGTTCACTAGTGAAGACAAAATGCTTTTATGCTTTTGACTGCATAAGTGTTATATAAGTACATATGACACGTATAGACTGTGCCAATTTAGAATCTATATACATTACAGTAAGTTTCAGTTGTAAGACACTACCTTTTTAATACTTGAGATTTTTTCCTCCAGATTTGTGTTCGCCATATTAGATCGTGTACCAGTGTTCGCTTTATAAAGTCAAAATATATGAGCATATTTGACAAATCTGCATTCAAGTTTAGTCATCAACACAGATTGTTCAGAACATCTACTAGTAAGTTTTTTCATATTTAAGTAACCTATTTTACATTTGTGTTATGTTAGTAGTCTGTGTTAAATTTGTGTCTAATTAGTAATACATACTCTAGTGTATTTGGTGCATTAACATTTTTCTAGCTGTTATTTTAAATTTAATATTTAATTTGTTTTTTATTCCATTATCTGTATCAAGTTTCAAATGGCCAAATTGTCCAATTCAAGCTCTCTGATATTGGAGAAGGAATTACAGAGGTGACTGTGAAAGAATGGTACGTTTAATTTTCTTACTAACACACTTAGAAATTAATGCTTTTATGTCTGCATTAATTATCAATAGATTGTGAATAAGCTTTTTGTGTTACCAGTGTAGGCTTTTTAAAACTATGTTTGCCACATTTTGAAGACCTATATCTTATATAAGCTGAGTTTAATACTCTGGTGTTCTACCTCATCATGAACAATGAGAAGTCTTGTGGCACCTTAGGGTATGTCTACACTACCCCGCTAGTTCAAACTAGCGGGGGTAATGTAGTCATCGGCAATTGCAAATGAAGCCCGGGATTTGAATTTCCCGAGCTTCATTTGCATGAAGCCGGCCGGTGCCATTTTTAAATGCCGGCTAGTTCGAACCCTGTGCCGCGCGGCTACATGCGGTGCACGGGGTTCGAACTAGCCGGCATTTAAAAATGGCGCCGGCCGGCTTCATGCAAATGAAGCCTGGGAAATTCAAATCCCGGGCTTCATTTGCAATTGCAGATGACTACATTACCCCCGCTAGTTCGAACTAGCGGCGTAGTGTAGACATACCCTTATAGACTAACAGATTTATTGGAGCATAAGTTTTCTTGGGCAAAGACCCACTTTGTCAGATGCATCAGATGAAGTGGGTCTTTGCCCATGAAAGGTTATGCTCCAATAAATTTGTTAGTCTATAAGACGCCACAGGACTTCTCGTTTATGCAGATTCAGACTAACACGGCTACCCTCTGATACCTCATCATGGACTTTTTTGGAGGAGGTACCATTATTTAGTCATGGCTGTGGGTAGGATTCTCATTTTCCCTCCACAATCATTCCCAAAAACCCAATTGTAAATTGTTTGAATAGAATTGGAGGCTTCACTTGAGGCAGTGTTTCTCAAAGTGGTCTGTGAAACCACTTTGAGAAACCTGTAACTAGCTGTTCTGGTGTGCTTACTCATGGATGCAATGGCCACTGAGAGTCATGGCTCCTTTTGGTTCCATTTCATTATTTACAGCCCAGGAGAGTCATGGGAAGTGGCAGCCTGGCCCACACCACTTTCCACGGCTTCCCTTGGCTGCAAATGGCAAAACAGAGTCAATAGGAGCCACGCACTCCAGGGCCGTGGCACTGGTATGTATACACATTGGAGCAGCCAGTTAATTGGTTTCTCAGAGTGATTTCGCAGAGCACTTTGAGAAACACTGCACTAAGGGGAAGGCAGTAATGGAATGCTTTTTGCTTTATGTCTGCTGGAAAGGTGTACTTCTCTTTTATAATAGGAGATAGAGTCTCCAACTTCAGAGCTTCACTGTCATGGTCTCATGATGAGGCTTTTAGTTAGAAATAGTTTGTATACTGTCAAGAGAACACAACAATATTTGTAGTAAAAATATAGAACAAATGTATTGTGGGAAGGAATCCAAAATCATTGTAACATTTTGCACATTAAAGATGGTTCTCCTATCTCTAGGCTGGCAAGGGGTATACAATAGAATACATTCACATTTTAAACAACGCAATACATTATACTGTTGTTCATAATTGAGTATTTTAAAACAATAATTTAAGCCAGTATGATTTTACTCTCATTGTGTGTTATGTACCCCAATAGGTATGTAAAAGAAGGTGATAGTGTGTCTCAGTTTGATAGCATCTGTGAAGTACAAAGTGATAAAGCTTCTGTCACTATCACTAGTCGTTACGATGGCATCATTAGAAAACTCCATTATAATCTAGATGAAATTGCATATGTTGGAAAACCATTAGTGGACATAGAAACCGATGTCTTGAAAGGTATTGTAAACACTTTTCTCTTCAATATTAATTTATTTTTTGATGTCAAAACCATTCAGGTATTCAGAGGTCAAGATTAAGATTAAATTTTTTGCAGAAAATGAATTTAATAAAAATCTATAAAATGTAACATCTGTATATAAGAAACTACTGAAAGTAGAATGGTGATGCATGCATTTCAATATTATTAACATTCTCTTCATTCTTGTTATTAAAAAATAGGAAAAAAAACTCAACATTTGTGGTGGTAGAGATAATTCAATATCACAGTTCCCACAAAAACTTTAACAGCCACATTGTACACAGAGGCATGAAATTTTTTTATCCTATACAGTAACTCAACAGTTTTGTATCTGTACAAGGGGAATTAATGAATTGCTCGGGGAATCAAAATTTTGAATTGCACCTGGTTTGTGCTTTTAAAATCAGCCATAATACTGCAATAATTTACTGGTAGTTTTGCACTCATGTACAGGTACATATCTAGCCTAAGAAATAGAGTTGGAAGTTTTGGTACTTAGCAAAGTATCTTAATTCCCTCCTGAAGATTTGGGCTATGAAGTCAGTGGGAGTTATTTCATTGACTTCACTGGAATCAGGAGTTCAGTATAGGATGTTTACCTCTGTATATTCTGCTTATGTAGCTTTTTTAGGCTTTGTGTGGTTGTGTAATATTTATTGAATAAGACTCAATATTTAAACTTTCATATGGATTTTTTTTTTTATAAATTTGAAGAGGAAGATGTATTTGTTTGTCCTCAGTCTATAAATAACTGACTGACATTGACTGATATTTTCTTAGGGGCAAAAATATAGATTTGTGTTGGTTCAAGCGAAATGAATGATTTTCTTTCTACTCTGTATCTGATCTTTGGGAGGGCCTTAAGTTTTTCTCTTAATTTGGCTATTAAATATGTCTCTGTACTAGCTTATTTTTTAAAAACAGAGGAATGATTATATTTCTTTGGGTAGCAGGATTCTAAAAAAGAAGCCTTCAGTAAGGTAATGGAAACAGTTTTTTTATGAACTCAGTAAAATTAAATTAATGTTCCAGTTTTTCATAATATCTTTGTGTTTGGTACCAATCTAGCTATTGTTTGTGGGGAGGAGAATAAAACTAAGGGTACATCTACACTCCACCAGAGTATCCCGAAATAGCTATCTCGCGTCTTTACAGCAAACCCGTTATTTCAGGCTCATAACGTAATGGACGTTTCAGAATAGCGCTTTATTTTGAAATTTGGCATTGTGTAGACAGCGCCAAATGACAAAATAAGCTATTTCTAAATAGCATCAAAATAAGATACACAATTTGTGTAGCTTTAATTGCGTATCTTATTTTGAGTTAGTGCTGTATAGATGTATCATAAGTATTGGTTATATTAGGTTTCTACGTGAAGTCTTGTTGAATAATTATATTGTATTTGTAAGGGTGAAGTATTTTTAAGAACCTAAATGACTTACTAGTCTTAAGTCCTACTGACAGTCAGAGGCACTGGGATGTTTTTTAAAATAAGAGTATAAGAATCTTGCCCAAATTCTGAATTCTTCCTCTGGTTCATCACCCAGAAGCCCTGAAACCATTCATCTAGTTAGCTTGTTATATATAGCATACGTATTTTACACAGTTTGCATACCAGTCACCTGCTTGGGCTGAAAAGAAACAAAGTTTGTTCAACAGAAAAAACATTGATTCAACAATGGAATAATAAGGAACAGCAAACATATACATTACACAGAAAACAAACAAAAGACACAACCTCAAGCTTTTCACTTTCATATCAGACAAAATCCCTTTTCTAATAAGAATTTACCAGTTTCCTTAAACAGTTTCCCAGCGCACAGTCCACCCATCCAGCATTCATGAACAGCCTCAATACAGGATGATCTTCAGTACAATCTCTATTTTAAAAAACATGTCTTCATTAACTACAGATATTCAAAGTGAAGAAAACACTCTCCTTTCTTAATTTGTGAAAACTGGTTTCTTTTCAATTTCAAGCTGTTTTCGTTTGTTTTGATGATTCCTTGTTTACTGCTGAGCTGGACAATGGCCAGGTAACTGCAATGTAGAGGCCATGTCAGTTCAAAGAGACTACAGTGTGAGTGAATTAATTTTGGGTGGGAGGAAGCAACGTCTTTTGGTGAGAGAAACAAGATTTCAAGCTATGCAGATTTCTTCCTACGGCTGACAGAGGTACTTAGAGTGGCAGGGTGTTTGAAACAAGTCTCTTCTTGTGAGGGGGAGATGGCCCCTCCCCTCCTGATTACTTCATTACCTTATTGAGAGGTGATGCTGAAGTTTGCACCAGACTAACAATTACAATTTTATAGAGAAAGCGAGCGCTGCAAATCCATGGTTATCTGCTTTATAGCTGTATTTATCCATTTCCACAGATATGGATGTAGATAGCTGCAACTCATTTTTGCAGATACAAGTGTGAATGCGGATACAAATCTTGTACCTAGAACTCTGCAAATTTGTAGATATCTGCTTTATGTCTGGGGTATCCAAATCCTTGGATGTGGATATCTGCTGATCATTTTTGCAGATTCAGCTACCAATTTTTTATCTGTGCAGGGCTTTATCTGTATACATGCACATTCATCCAAAACCATATCTCTGTTTTAATCTTGACATATTGCAAGTTTAGCATCTTCGAGGAAATCACTTTAAACAATGTAGTAAAGTTAAAGCACTTTTTAAATATTATTTTCAGCTGTAAGCTCAGAAGAGGATGTTGTTGAGACACCTGCTGTGTCTCATGAAGAGCAGACCCACCAAGAGATAAAAGGCCACAAAACATTGGCAACTCCTGCAGTCCGTCGCCTTGCCATGGAAAACAATGTAGGTTTGTGTCCTACTCAAGCAGGCTCTGCTGTGGTATATTCACTGCTTGTACATGTGTCTAACTGTATTGGGAGGGTAATAAAACTGTAGTATTATTGAAGATTGGTGGTGAATTGCCAGGAAACAATGAAAAAAGTTGTTGATAATTTGTTTACCGCAAATGAATAGTGTTTCATTGTTGAAGCTGTGAACTGCTTGTACACAATATTTCTCCTATAAGAACAAAGTATTGAAATAATAATTATTTGGCCTTCTGAGGGTTTGTCTACACTGCACGCTAATTTTCAAATAAGCTATTTCAGAATTTATTTTCCAGAATAGCTTATTTCGAAATAGCGCATCTACATAGAAAAAGTGCATCAAAATAGTGTGTAGCTATTTCGAAATAGAGCGTCCACACTGATTGGATGCTAGCTCGCATTTAAGGCCACCCGGAACCACTTCAGGCAGGGCATCAGGTCAGCAGTGACTTCCTGGAGCTGCTGCCTCAGGCTATCTGAGACGCGTGCTTAGAGGGACCCCCCTGTACAGCCATTTCTCAGATTCTTCTCCTGCTTGCCTACCTCTCTGAGGGAAAGCAAATCATATTCACTGTGTGCTTTTGTTCCCTGTTATTGGACACCACAGCACTCCCAGCTATGGAGCTGGAGCTGCCAATGGGCACGCGACAGCCCCTGACTGTCATGCTGCAGTTTATGCAGCAGTTTATGCAGGCTGCCCTCCTGGCCCTGCAGGAACACAACCCCCATCTGTTTGAGGAGACCCTTAACCTCTGTCTGGGAGCGCAGCTCTTCCATCTGCACCCTACTGTGCACCACCTCTTCTGGTGGCTGGACACCTATTCTGACTGGTAGGACCAGCTCGTGATGGAGCAGTAGGACAATCAGCAGTGGCTCCAGAATTTCCACATGAGGAAGAAGACCTTTCTGGAGCTGTGTGCTTGGCTTGCCCCTGCCCTCCCATGATGGGACACCCAGATGAGACCTGCCATCCCCCTGGCTGGTTGCCATCACTGTCTGAAAGCTTGCCACACTGGACAGTTACTGATCTGTCGGGAACCAGTTCAGCATGGGGAAGTTGACCGTCGGGGCCCTAATCATGCAGGTATGGTGCTTTCGGGCTGCAGTCCCAAGAGGGGGAGGGGTGAAGTGCTGGAAAGGAGAACCTTAAGGAAAGGCAAAGTGCTGGGAAGCCCCCATCCCCAGGCGGTTCTCCAGTGTCACCCTCACACAGTTCTGCTGGGGGGGGGTGGGCTACATAGGGGGTGGCTCCTGGTGTGGTTGGGGAGGGGGGAGGAAGGGCTTGGTGACCTCCGAAGGGCTCTGGCATCCCTGTGATTCTCTGTTTTGTTTGTTTGTCGTCTTCTGCAGGTGGCGAGGGCCATCAACACCATCCTGCTGCGCCGGGTCATCCACCTTGGCGATGTGGACCCCATAATCTCCAGCTTTGCCACCATGGGCTTCCCCAACCGAGGGGGGCGGTACTGGCTGCACCTACATCCCCATCTGGGCCCCCGACCACCAGGCATCTCTCTACATTAATTTGAAGGGATACTTTTTCATGGCCTGTAGGCCCTGGTCAACCACTGCAGGCAGTTTACTGACATGTACATCAGATGGTCGGGGAAGGTGCACAACGCCCACATGTTCTGCAATTCCAGCCTATTCCAGAAGCTGGAGGCTGGCACTTTCTTCCTCAAGCACACCGTCAGGATCGGGGACGTGGACATTCCATTGTGCTTTGTGGGGGATGCAGCCTACCCTTTCATGCCATGGCTCATGAAGCCCTGTACTGGACACCTTGACCCAGCAAGGATCGCTTTAATGCCCAGGTGGATAGGGTCTGCATTCAGGCGGAGTACGCCTTCGGGCATCTCATGGCGTGTTTCTTATGCCTCCTGGCCCGGCTGGAGGTAGGGGAGCAGAACATCCCCCAGGTGGTGTCCTGTGTTATGTGCTCCACTTACTCTGTGAAAGAAAGTGGGAGGTGTTCCTCGCTGGGTGTGGGGCAGAGGCCAGCCAGGATAGAAGGGCCTTTGAGCAGCCGTGCACAGCTGCCATCCGGCAAGCCCATCAGGAGACTGTGTGCATCCGACAGGCCCTGAGGGAGAGTTTCACACAAGGACCCCAGTGACACTCTCCCTAGGGCCTCCCCAAGCCCTGTGTCTTGCCCCCTCTGCCTTTCCTCCAGCAACCCCTCCCTTCCCTCCTCCACCCCTCTCCCCTGTACAGACAATAAAACAAGCTGGTTTTGAAAGAAAACTCTCTGGTTATTTATTTGGGGTAGAAGTAACTGGGGAGGGACCAGAGAGAGAACCTGGAGGAGGAGGGAGGAGAGGCTTAGTGCTGGGGCTGGGAGTTGTGTCTGGCCTGGATGGTTCATCCACCTCGTGTGCAAGGACCTCAGCAAACATGGGGGTGGGGGGAACGGGAGAAGGGGAGGCTAGGGAAGAAGCAAGAGCAGGGGGCTGGAGCAGGGGCAGGCATGGGAGGAGGAGGAGGGGTAGGGGCTGGGACTGGGGCAGGAGTGGCAGCAGGAGCTGGCTTTGGGTGGGCAAGGAGAGCCTACACGATCACTCACATGTTGCGTCCCTGCTGCAGCAACTCTGTCCAGGTCTCCCTCCTCCAGTGCATGACCTCCCGGATCCTCTGGTCCAGGGTCTTGTGCAGGGCCCAGAGTACACAGATGTGCTTCTGCATCAGTTCTTCCTGTGTTATCCATTGCCTGCAGCTCCCCCGGTGTCGGGCGGCTGCCTCAGGTGGTGTTGCCTGCCCCCCTCTCACAGCTGGTCTGGCTGGGGAGAATAAAGAGAAACCGTCAGTCATCCCTAGAGACACTGTCTCTGAAGCCTTGCCCTCATCTGTGAGCCGAGACCTACAGTTCTCGGGTGAGATCAAAGTGATGTTTCGGGAGCAAGGCCATGTGTTGCCTGGACAGCAGGCCCTTTCTTACAGAGGCCCAGACATCCTCAGGGGAGCATGCTCCCTCCCTCTTCCCCCCGCATCCCAGAAACAAGCAGTCATGGGAAGTTGCCAGCTACACTGGGATCCTGTGGACAGGAGGGGTCCTCGTGCTGGCTGGCTGGGCTTGCCTCGTTGCTGCGCACATGCCAGGTCAGTGGTAGCATCCCAAGGGAAGAGAACTTGTATCTCTGGATGCTGGGGCAGAAGAGGTGAGGGTGCAGGGGAGGGAGTGTGAACAGCAGACACACCTGGCAGTGATGTCCCCGGGAGCAGGTGCTGCCTCATGCATGCAGGGATGCCCGTGTACCGTGTGTGGCACTTCAGCATCTGTGTGTGTGTGTGTGTGTGTCCTTGTTCCCAGCCTCCTAGCAGTGGCTTGTGGTGGGAGGGTGTCCCACCTGTGTCCCACCCGGATGTCTGAAGTGTGGCCGACCTCTCTAGACCCTGTGAGCAAGAGCTCAGGGGTGCTCAGATGCAGCCTCTTGGGCTGTGTGGCCCAAACTGCTGCTGCATGTGCATCCACGTGCATGGACTGCAATGTAATTCCCCAGGCAGAGACGGCCGAGCGAGGAGTGCACTGCAGCCCCTCGCCGCCTGCCACTTCCATCCTGTCTGTGTGAGAAAACTAAGGTCACTCACCTGATGTTCCCTCCCTGGCCTCAGAGGATGCCTGGGACACACCCAGGCTGTAGGGTACTGGCTCCAGTCTTACCGAGGTGGCAATGCTGGCTGTGTCGGGGTCGTCGTCCTCCTCACTGGCTCTGGCCCCTGGGCGGATGACAACGGGCGTCTCCAGCCTGAGTTGACCACCAGGGGTAGAGAAGGGGCTGCACCAACCCCAAGGATGCAGTGCACGTCTTGGTAATAGGGGCAGGAGTGTGGTTCTGCCCCTGAGCAGAAGCTGCGCTCCTCGCCCCGACGTAGCCCTGTTGGAGCTCTTTAACTTTCATCTGGACCTGCTCCTGGGTCTGGATGTGGCCCTTGGTGACCGGGCTATTGCCCATGCAGCCATAGATGTCGGTATTGCGCCTTCTGGAGTGGAGATCCTGGAGGTTTTCCTCCTCACCCCACACCTCAGTGAGGGCCAGGATCTCCACTCCAATACCTCTTCTGCCACCTGGCAGGCTCCTGGGAGCCATCAGAGTGCTTTCTGGGAGAGGCTCTTGGAGGGCTCAAGGGTCAGCCATGCTGGCTCGCTGAATTGCTGTGGCAGCTGCGGTGTGGCTGGAGGTTGTCAGGGCCAGCTTTCCTGCCACAAGCCTCTGGCTGCAGCTTTAAGGGCTGCAGGGAAAGGAGCTTTAGAGTCCTGATGAGTGAAGATGGAGTGGCCAGTAGGGCATCTGTGGGATTCCCTGGAGGTCCCTTATTTCAAAATAACTCCCTGTGCCTTGTCCACACACGCCCTATTCCAAAATAGCTATTTTGGAATAGGCATTATTCCTCATGGAATGAGGTTTATACAAGTCGGAATAAATTGTCCGTTATTTCAAATTTATTTTGAAATAATGGAATTGCTATGTAGACGTGTAACCACCACCAAGATGGATTTGAACCTGGGACCTTGGGAGCTGATTCGAGGAGCCTTTACCCTCTGAGCTAAAAGCCAGTTGGTTCTCAGCCCATGCTATAGAGGTCTCTTGATCTTAACTGTTGCAGTAGTCTAGGTGCCACTTGCAGTACTCAGTAACCACACTAGGGGTGTGTCTAGACTACATGCCTCCTTCGACGGAGGCATGTAGATTAGCCAGATCGGAAGAGGGAAATGAAGCCGCGATTAAAATAATCGCGGCTTCATTTAAATTTAAATGGCTGCCCCGATCTGCCGATCAGCTGTTTGTCGGCAGATCGGGGGAGTCTGGACGCGATGCCCCGACAAAGAAGCCTTTCTTCATCGACACAGGTAAGCCTCGTGAAACCAGGCTTACCTGTGTCGATGAAGAAAGGCTTCTTTGTCGGGGCATCGCGTCCAGACTCCCCCGATCTGCCGACAAACAGCTGATCGGCAGATCGGGGCAGCCATTTAAATTTAAATGAAGCCGCGATTATTTTAATCGCGGCTTCATTTCCCTCTTCCGATCTGGCTAATCTACATGCCTCCGTCGAAGGAGGCATGTAGTCTAGACACACCCTCGGTGTGTGGATTACAGACGCTCACGTTTTTATTTCAAAATAACACTTATCTCAAAATAACAGTGCAGTGTAGACGCACTCTGAGTGAAGAGTCTTCAACCAATCTATAACTTGAAATGTGTTCACACATAAAATGCATCAAATACATTCAAATAGCAACAAAAATAGTAAAAGTCATATTGTTTTCAAACTATGAGTAAACAGGAAAAAGAACTGCATTCACCACATACATTGTATATTGTGAATTATTCGCCCAGTTCTAGAAATAAAATATAATTTCAGTTCTCAAATTATAAATCTTCCATGCATGTAACTGTCATGCAATGCTATAAAGATAGGAGTGGCAGTGATAGTTTTGTAACATAGTTGAATGAAAATAAATCTCTCTCACCACACAACTTGAGAAGTGGTTTTCGCTTACCCAATGTGATGTATCTTCTTACAGAGCTAAGATATAGTATTGATGCTTGCTGCATTTCGCATCTTTCCACCGTTTTGTTTGGATTTGTCTGTCTTAGAAACTCCTGTTAAGTCACATTTGACTGACAGTTCTTATGTAAGACAGTTTAGATCATAAATGTTCAAACACCAAGTCACAAGAAGATATTAACCTGAGGAATGTTATTAGCATTGTAACATTTTTTGTATTTATAATCCAGTTACTTGTGCTGTATAGCAAAAGTTCTATAGTTTGTTGTATATTTTTCAGATTAAACTAAGTGAAGTTGTTGGAACAGGGAAAGATAACCGCATCCTTAAAGAAGACATTCTCAATTATTTGGCCAAGCAGACGGGAGCTATTTTACCTCCATCGCCAAAACCTGAAATTATTCCACCATTACCAAAACCAGAGACTGTGCCACCTGCTCCAAAGGACAGAGGAACTAAAATTGCTATACCCATTTCCAAGCCCATTGTGTTTGCAGGGAAAGATAAAACTGAGGCGGTGACAGGTAAAAAGATAAATGCAATTCCATAGCCAAAATCACAGATAAGTAATTATTCAGTGAATGGTAAAATTTAAATTGATTCTCTTATTTCCACTGATGGAGAGACAGCTTTCATCTTGTAATCACACTAATGTGCTGAAACAATGAGAATCAGGAAAGGTAAGTGTGATTTGTAGAAAAAAAGAGTTTGAACTAATTTTTCAGATGGTGGTCAGACAGGGTTGTCAGTGTTCTTCTCTGCCACCCTGTGGTTTCACCGTGTTCTCTGGTAGTAGAACAGGGCTATGACGTGCTCCTGTTCATCTTAAATTGTTTTTTAAACTGTGCATTATGAACATCTAAAAACATTTTGTGCAGAATTTTGGAAATGAGTACTCTGGAATTCCTCAAAAAGTACTCTGTTCCTACAGAAATCATTATGTAACTAATTGGCAGGATCAGTGAGTAGATTTGTTTATTGGTGCTTAAATAATTATCTACTGTGTGATAAGTATCAGAGGGTTAGCTGTGTTAGTCTGGATCTGCAAAAGCAACAAGGAGTCCTATGGCACCTTATAGACTAACATGTATTGGAGCATAAGCTTTCGTGGGCAAAGACCCACTTCATCAGATGCATGTAATGGAAATTTCCAGAGGCAGATATAAATATGCAGGCCAGAATAAGGCTAGAGATAACAAGGTTAATTCAGTCAAGGAGGGTGAGGCCCACTTCTAGCAGCTGATATGGAGGTGTGAACACCAAGAGAGGAGAAACGGCTTTTGTACTTGGCTAGCCATTCACAGTCTTTGTTTAATCCTAAACTGATGGTGTCAAATTTGAAATGGGCACAGACAAGATGCACTGGAAGAGCAAATTAATTTGTGTTTTCTTCAGTTATATAATATATGGGGCTACAGAGGATGAAAAGACTGATGTAGGTTAACATTTGTATGCATTATGCACATGGTTAGCCTGAAGAAGTGATCTGGAGGCAAATACTAGGATACAGGGATAATACTAAATATTTGGGGTAGCATAAATTTATTACTGAGTCATTGGTTAATAACAGAGTCTCCCCTTCAATATTTTTAAGCTCATGGTAAAATTCCTGTTGTATACAATGAGAGAAGGTAGATGAGGTACTGTCTTTTATTGGACCAACTTCTGTTGCTGAAAAAGACAAGCTTTGGATCTTACACTGAACTAATCTTCATGACTGGGAAAGGTACTCAGAGTATCCTGTTATATCCAATGCTGTTTTAATAGCCCTTGTACTGCTTAAGTTACTTGGCTACCAAGCACAAATTGTAAGTGGAAAGAAAGTTTTATAGTTTTTCAAAGAAAACTGAATCTTAGAAAGTGACTAACTCTAAATTTTCTAAAATGTTTATATTGGTAAAAAGCAGCCATTCAATATTTTTCAGGCTTTCACAAGGCAATGGTAAAGACCATGACTGCTGCACTACAGATTCCTCACTTTGGTTATTGTGATGAGATTGACTTAACTCAGCTTGTTCAATTGAGAGAAGAATTAAAACCTGTAGCACAGGCACGGGGAGTTAAAGTCTCCTTTATGCCGTTCTTCATAAAGGTGAGTCATAGCTGCATTTTGGAACAGGATTCCTAATGGTATAGACTATTGATGCAAAGGGAATAGTGTGGAGGAAGGAAAAACACACTTTTCTTCTGAATTTTTCATTTAGTCCAGCAGTTTTCTTTAATTGTCCTTTTATTTTATCCCTTTTCATCTTTACAATTAGCAACACACAAAAACACTCTGTGGTTCTGAAACAGTAAGATCTCTTCTTGCTTACAGTCATCCTCTCTCTCTACTTACCTAGGTACTTGTATGGTTCTCCAGAGTATTTCAAAATAGAAATTAGATTAACCTAGACAAACACATTTGTTTGCATTATGGACATTACATGCTGCCTGACGTACTCTCATTTTGTCCTTTGCTTTTTCCATTAGGTGATAAGAGTATCAAGAGAGCTCTTAGTGTTAATGTTGTTTTTATATTTAACAGGCAGCTTCTCTGGGATTATTGCATTATCCTATTCTTAATGCCTCAGTGGATGAAAACTGTCAAAGTATCACATACAAGGTTTGTGCAATTTTATTAAAATACTCCTGTGCCAAAAATTAATGCTCCTCAAGCATCTTATAGTCAGAGCCCTTTTCAGTAGAAATAAATTAACTTTTCATGACTATAAAAGGTAAAAAAATAGAAACCATAGCAATTCTTAAGTACTATATTGGAAAATGATCCACACACCAGCTCCTCTGTCTGATATCAAAATATATTGAGAGAGCTAGATTAATCCAAGTTATGCTATTTATATAGTCCAGTCTAACTATGCTTCCTGCTAAGAAGGACATGCCACTAGCACAGTGTTTCTTAAACCATGTTCCATGGCACACCGGTGTGCCGAGGGGCAGTCGGAGGTGTGTCGCGGAGAACAACAGAATTCAAAATGGCCACCCTTAGAAGGGCAGCTAACCTTTTTTTTTCCTCAGTAACTTTCCCCCGACCCTTTTTTTCTCAATAACTTTCCCCCCGACCCTTTTTCCCCCCCTACCTTTTTTTTCCTCAACAAAAAATCCTTGGTGTTCCTCATAAAAAAATGTATTGTTTGGTGTTCCTCGGTCTTAAAAAGTTTGAGAGACTGCATTAGTATATTAGCAACTTGCTCTCTTGCTCTCGTTTTTGGGATTAAGTAGTCCCAGCCTATAACACACAAAAATTTAGGCATAGAAATATTTTGTTACTGTGGCAATGGTGACACTGTTCTGTCAACTCTGGTGTCTTAAATAAGTCACTTGTCTGCAGGGAAAAAAGGATTTTCCTGGTATGACAGAAAGCAAGAAGTTTGATATGCAACATAGAGAATATAAGGAGTTTGTGGTCAGGGTTCTGCAGAATACACAATTTGAGTGGATTTATTTTGTGTTTCTGAAAGGTACTGAGTTGATGACCCTGAGGACTGAAATCCTATATTTACAGAATTAATATAACACAGGTAGCAGTAATGCAAGCTTCCCATGCACTTTCTTACTCCACCATCTCTCAGACCTACTCTTTCTGAATCACTTCAGAAAATGAAAGGGCAGTTCCAGCTTTATTTCCTTTAAATTCATGGCCTCACTGCTATATAGACCAACATGGGCTCCAGCTTTTATTGTGTGCACACATTTGTTAACAGAATAAAGAATTGATATTTCCAAGGGAATGGAACTAAGGATGAACTAAGGATCCTAAGTTTCCTAGATGTAAACTCCCCAAATAGAACTTGGTGGTTGCCTTTACTGTGAATTGTATGGAGATTACCAAAAAGACTTGTCTTTAAAAATTTCAGATCTGCACAGTGTGTGGTTTATTCTAAACAAAAGCTTCCTCAGTGGAAGTACTGAAAGCAATATTTTAATACTTTTTAGTTTCTAGAAAATAACGCTAATTCTTTTTTTTTTTTTTTTTTTTTTTGCATTAACTAGCATAAGTGAAACTTACTGTATTGTAACTGCATATATTGTAGGCTTCTCACAACATTGGAGTTGCCATGGACACAGAACAAGGCTTGATTGTCCCTAACGTGAAAAATGTTCAGGTCTGTAGTGTGTTTGATATTGCTTCTGAATTAAATCGCCTACAGACTTTGGGCTCTTCAGGCCAGTTGGGAACAAATGACCTCACTGGGGGAACATTCACTCTCTCCAATATTGGCACAGTGAGTTAAAAAAGTTTTTACATCTAAAAACTGGTTTAAAAATAACTATTGCCTATTATACTACTAAATATACAATTGTCAGAAAAAGGTGCTTTCTATAATAAATATTACAATACAGCATGCGAGAAACATGCTGCTGCTCTCCAGGAATATTCTTGAGCTAGTTTTCTTGCTTTCCCTTTTAGATTGGTGGAACTTATGCCAAACCAGTGATACTACCTCCTGAAGTAGCTATTGGTGCTCTTGGAAAGATACAAGTATGTGCACATTGTAGCATAGTAACACCATGTTCACTGAAAACTGCAGTTTGTCTACCTTCTATACAGTAGGACCTCAGAGTTATGAACACCTCAAGAATGAAGATTGTTTATGTCTGAACAAAACTTTGATTATTCTTTCACAAGTTTACAACTGAACATTGATTTAATGCAGCTTTGAACTTTACTATGCAGCCAAAAGAAATGCTGCTTTTAACTCTTACTTTATGTGCAACATAAAGTGGAAGGACTTTGTTGCTGCCCTATGCGCCATTGGCGTAACGGGCAGTAAGTAAGTAAGTTATGTGCAACAAGCATACAAACAGATTCCTTATCTTACCTCGTCAAATCTTTATTTCAAACTTTCCCTTTTTTTAGTACATCTAACACAGAACTGCACTGTATATGTTGTTTGGGAGTTTTGTCTCTGCTGCTGCCTGATTGCATGCTTCTAGTTCCAAATGAGGTGTGTCAATTTGTGAATCTGGTGTTCATAACTCTGAAGCTCTGTACCACGTTATTCTTCTCATAACCATTTTTTCTACAAGATGTGGAAAAAGGACACCATGTGAGCTTTGTAAATGAAATTATGCCATGTTTTTATAAGATTTAAAAGGTGATGCATAGAAAATGATATCATTTGAAAATTATGAATACAAATCTTTTGTCCCTTGGTTCAGGATTGTCTACCATAAGCCCAATATATTCATTTCATGATGTTTTCATTTAACTTACTCACTTCCAGGGAAGAAAAGAAAAAAAGATCAGATGATATTCTGATATTTCTTGGTGTCTTTTAATAGGGCCACTTCCGAAAGAATACTTGCAGGGTTTCAAACCAGAAAGACCTGAAACAAATAGCTTCTGATATTTAAGTTTTGTTGTGTGCTCTGGAGATTTAAGTCTATGTAAGAACTTAATGCATTCAGATAAGTAAATTCATTACTGTAGACAAACAAAAAAATAAAATAGACTCTACTCATAGATTTCTTAGGGAACAATACTTTGCTTATATTTCACATGCCTTTTTGAGCTTTTAGGGAAAATTTGGGAGGTATGCATCACCTTGGCACCAAAGGTTCAATCACCTATTTCCCACAGTGGTCTCCAGACCTTTCAGGGTCATGTCTCACCTTAAACCCTGTGCCCCACAGTTTTGAGACCTCTGGTCTACCAGGATAATTTGGAGTCAAGGAGGAATGATGATAAACTCAACAGTGTGGCTTAAGAGTAGTAAAAAAACCAACAAATGGTCTGGTAGCACTTTATAGACTAACAAAACATGTAAATGGTATCATGAGCTTTCGTGGGCACAGCCCACTTCTTCAGATGACTGGAGTTCATCTGAAGAAGTGTGCTGTGCCCACGAAAGCTCATGATACCATCTACATGTTTTGTTAGTCTATAAAGTGCTACCAGACCATTGGTTGGTCTTTTTTCCTGTAACTGACTAATTCAGCTACTCCCTGAAGCTTAAGTGTAGTAGTTGGTAATTCTGTTTCAAGACCCACAGCGCAAACAATTGGGGGGCAAATCTGTATTATGTTAATTGAAACATAACATATCTACTTTAGCAATTGTTTAGAATCGTATTTGTATTGTTTCTCTTTCATCAGCTTTCTTTTTTCTTCACTTTAATTTCTAGGTTCTTCCCCGATTTAATGGTAAAGGGGAAGTATTTAAAGCACAGATAATGAATGTGAGCTGGTCAGCTGATCACAGAATTATTGATGGAGCTACAATGGCCCGTTTTTCTAACTTATGGAAATCCTATTTGGAGAACCCTGCCTCTATGCTGGTAGATCTTAAATAAAGAAGACTAATGCCATAACACATCCTTACACTTCTGGGGATTAAACTGAATAATTATAAAAGCTAGCTATGCTAGCATATGGCCTTTAGTACTTTTCTTATATAATTATATTATGTGGTTAAAAGGTCTCAAGAGCACATGTCAGTCTATTGATAACCTGTTCCATTCTTTTCAGTAAAAATAAGTAGGTCGGTAATTTATTTTACTGGAGGCTGTCATACTTTATAGGTCATTGTATAACTTCTGAACGTGGTGGGGAAAGTATATTGTGTCTGACTTGGATAATATGTAATGACTGCCACTCAGCTGGGTATTACTGAAAGTTATCTCCACGTCTGTGGTACTTTTAAACTGCTTATTCTGGATAGAAGGGAAGTTACATCACATATTTTCCTGTTTGAAAACAGGAATTTATTTTAACAAATCTAAAGGAATATTTCTAAAAGAAATTATGCAGAAATTGTATACAAATAAAATGTCTTTATGCTTATCTTTAAAAATGTCCAATGGACTTTTTATTGTTAAATGGTGCTAACTTTTCCTGTGGTCTTCCTATGCATAGAAAGTTCTTAGCACAGGTACTCAGTGTCAAGTAATAGTAGAAGATGACAGTATCCCAAAAAATGGACTTCCTGCACAGTTTCAGAATATTTACTGGTATCCAACACTTTGTAAATAACTCAGTAGAACTGCCTTACACCAAACTGGTGTGCTAAAAGTATGTCATATTATTTACATACTCTTTTAGACTTTTCTTCTGGGAAGCAACAGCCTGCAAAAGAATGCCATGACTAAATACTCCATCACTAAAAAAATAACTACTTACAACCATTGTTTATAATTACCATAACCTGACAGCTAAGTGTGCTCTAAAAGACTGTCATTATCTTGCACAAGTCAGGTGTTGTTTGTTCATATACTGAGGTGTGACAGATCAATATTTGTAAACCGAGTATCACAATTAGATTTAAGCTCATATGCAGGACAGACAGTTAATATGGTTCAGGTTAGCAACCCCAGGACAAATAGCATGCATATTGTTTTAGGCTAAAACAATGTAGAATATGAATACTGGTTTGCAAATAGGATGCAAAGAAAAACTATTGTGTGTGTATTTTCTTTCCAGACAACTTTGAATAGCAAAAATAATACAGAAAAACCAATCATGTGACCAAACAATTTGGGATAGTCAAAATGGACATTTTATAAGAGACTCATCTCCTCTCTGGATGGTATGTCTGTGTGAATACTTTTGTGGCAAGGCCCTGTGGTTAGTAGATCTAAGTAACCTGGAAAAGGGTAACTGAGACCATGAGAAGGAAGGGAGGCAGATATAAGACACCAAAGACTAGAGAGCCTATCCCTGATGTGCGAACTCTTAAAGGGGTGAGGAAGAACTCTTAAGCTGTGCAAAGATGATGTACATCAGAATTCTAAGCTGCAACTCATATGTTTCTATGCACAATGGTTTTTCTCTGCATTAGCTTCTGCAGTGTAAGGCAAGATACATTTAAATCTGATTTTTTTCTATTAATAAAACTTACAGCACTACAACCTTTGTGGTTTTGGATCTTTTTATTTGGGAATTCCATGCAAACAATCCTAAACAGGAGACTCAACCTTCTACTTCTTGTTAGAGATCACAAAGCAGCGGTACTTGGACTCTACCTCTCTTGGGACATATCAAAAGGACACACTCTAAAGGCTACTCACCTATCAATTGTGTTGCTATACAGGCTACAATCCAAATGATGTATGTACAAACCTGACGACCATTGGTGAGAACCCAACTGAAGGGCTGAAGGAATGATACAACATGAAATATCAGATAAATTAAACTACTCTGCTAGTAGAGGGAGCCAGATTTCTGTCAAATCCTTGACAAAATGGGGAGTCTATTTTCTGCAATCATCTCTAATTATTTGAGTAGTTGATTAAATCAGGAAGGAAACTGGGTACTTAAGAGAAGTTTTCACTGGCTGGATTAGAAAAAAATTAGAGGATTGAAAAGTGAATACAGGTGGTATCTTTATAAAGGGCTGTTGAAGGAACTAACAGGGATCAAAGGATTGGTAATGGATCAATGGAGCCTTTTACTGTCATACGCAACCAGTTCTAATCAGGCCCAGGTTGATAATGACAGAAAATCATTGCCATTTGATGATAATTTGACATAGTGGTCATGAATCCACATTTACAAAAATGGTCTTCAAAAACCTCAGAGGGGTAGTGGTGTTAGTCTGTAACTTAAAAAAAAGCTTTAAAAAGAGTGCTCCTATAGCACCTTAGGGTATGTCTACACTACCACCCTAGTTCGAACTAGGGTGGTTAATGTAGGCAACCGAAGTTGCAAATGAAGCCCGGGATTTGAATTTCCCGGGCTTCATTTGCATCTTGCCGGGCGCCACCATTTTTAAAGCCCCGCTAGTTCGGACTCCGTGCCCGCGGCTACACGAGGAGTAATGGTAGTTCGGAATAGGAAGCCTAATCCGAACTACCTAGTCCGTGCCGCGTGTAGACATACCCTTAGAGACTAACAGAAAAGATTATATAGTATCATGGGCTTTCAGGGGCACAACCCACTTCTTCAAAAACAACACTCTTGTGAGCAATGTCCATAAAGAGCATGTAGTTCTACTGATTCTCTTGCAAACAGTAATCGGTGATTACTGTCCCCTCTTCAGACAGCCCTCTTGGAACTGAGAATAGACTGTGTGGTGGGCAAGCTAGGTAGAGCTGGAGACTGGGTGCACAATTCCCTTAAACTCATTGGAAATCAGTGCAGGGGTCAGACTTCACAGAACATTCCACTGATGCTTGTGATTGGGATTGTGTATTCAAGGAGGTGGCCTTTGGGCCAGCGTAGGGCACAGTATCCCTGTGGGGACAGAGTTTTCCAAATGCCATGTCAGAGATGTACTCACATCTTGGGAGACCCATGAGGTTGTGGCTTTGTTTTTAGGCGGGCAGACACAAATCCTACTTCCCTAAAAGGTTATCTTTCACATTTATCAGATGAAATTGTAATGCAGAGAGGAGCCCAGTGAAGTACTGGTAGGGTGGGAGTGTAGAAGGGAGGGACAGCAGCATCTCCTATGCAAGCTCCCCTTTTTCCTGACCCTGTGGAAACCTGCACACGGGTGCTCTGTGGTGCGTAATTTTTGACTGAAAAGGGAGTGGACCAGGAGGATCATCCCTCTATTCCCACTGGGATTGTAAAGCCTAATATAGAGTTGATGTTGACATACTAGTTTTACACTGGTTTTCTCTTCACTTAATGACATCCTTATTCCCAGTGTGTCAGACCCCCAGTTCCAGAGAGTAGCAAAACTCTCCTGAGAGAACTATACTTCCTTGGAAAAAGCAGATGGTCATCAGAGAACTGTGTATCCTGTGATTGATTATGATTTCACCACAGCCATTAATTTAGAGGACCAAACACTCTGCCTGTTCTAATCCAGGCCCCCGAATGGATCATATTGGAGGAAACCCTGCAAGGTAAAACTCAGTTTCCTGTGCAGGTTTTCCCTGCATGGAGGACAATATTGCCTGTAATGAAAGATATTTACATTAAGATTCTGAAAAAAGAACCAACAAAAACAAAACCATCTCAAATGTTTCCTTCTGCATCCAGAAGCACTGAGAGTGAAATACTTCTTGGTTCAATAGTATTTTAGTTCAGCAGGTACCCTGGACTCTATGTGAAGAGAAGAACTGCATAGCGGAGTGTTGGAGAATTTCACAAATGTTTAAATTTACTACATGTGTAACAAATCAGAACAGTACAAAGAAACCCTTTTCTCTTCCAAAAATAGTGTATGATCAGATTTAATTTTGCTTTATAATACTTTTCATAATCGCCAAATATTTAATATACTTCTGAAAAACTTATTTGCAGTAAATCATTTCAAGTGTAAAGACAACAATTGTTATTCTAAACTCTAATCTAGTTTGTTTATATTTGTATTATTTGGCATAGCAAATATATTAACTGGATCTTTTTGGTCACAAATATTGATTTGTGTTTACACAGCTTATTGTGTTAAAAATGGCAAGACATTCGGTGATAAGTGGACAGTGGCTTTGCAAAGCAGTCCCATGTGATATCTGCTATGCCTAGCAATGTCATGGGTTAAAATTAGAACTGGACTGGCATTGAATTTCACTGTCTGTATCAGAGACAGACATTAGTAACGCAGACAAGATTCACAACTTCTCTGCTCTTGCACAGAAATCAATGAGTTATGGGAAAATCTGTGAATACATCTAGTAATTTAGGTAAGTTCTAAAATGTTTTTTTGTTTGTAAGTGAATGTTGGGAGGTGATCATGGGCAAGAGCTCTGGTTACAAGACTATAAATTTGCGGTTGTTTTATAGCTGAAATTGGGAATGCACTTCTGATTTGCTGGAAGATCATGATTACTACTATATTATTGTGTCACCAGAAAAAAGTGTAAACAGTGGGATCAAAATGTTCTACTTTCAGCTTTTCATAGTCTGAAAAGTCTCATTACATAATTATATCAGTTTGAAAACAAAAGGCTATACCTGAGTCCTTATCTATGGCATGATTTCAGTAGAATTCATTGAAGAATCTGCCACAGAACAGTGTGCCAGAAATTAAATTTTAATTTTAAAACAGGAGGCCAAAAAGAAACTTTTTTTAAAAGTATTATAAGTATCCTTACAAACCCCAGTCAGGGCTTGAGGTTCTCATTATGCTAGGTATCATAGACATGTAACAAATATAGTTCCTGACATAAGTTTATAGCATAGGAATTGGAATTGTTAACAGCTGGAATATTGTTTTCCTAGTCTCCACACGGCCTAAAATAATAGCTATGAAAAGCAGGAACTAACTGATCTGTCTCGATGAAAGTTAACTCTAGAGCTTACTAACAAAAATTTAAATCTCATTTACTAATCATTTACTAAAAATCTTTAGTTAACGTGTTTTGTCATGTTGCATGGTTGGTTACTGGTAAAGAGAACTGATGGAGAGTGGGAGGAGGTTGTCTGTGAACCTACATCAGATGTCTGTGTTCATACCCATATGGAGAGGGAGAGGAAGAAGAGGAAGATGCATCCATTCTCATTGCAAAAAAGTCTGACATTTTTGGAGGCTCCACAACTAAACAATTTCTCGCACCTTCCTGGGCATCAAGCGTTCCAGCTGTCAGAACCTCTAGCTTCTCCTCAACAGCTTCTATTCTTAAAACAGAGTTAAGAATTAGCAGTGCAAAAATAATTGGGCCAAATTTCATTTTTTACTTCAGTGTAGCTCCAGAGGAACTCCATTCCCCAATCAGCTGTCTTTCCAATGAGGAGCCATTTTCAGTGGTCATTTCTTTATACTTTTTCTACCTTTTTATATTCTTATGTATATATTTCTTTGATGTAAGTGCTCACATACAATCTGGTTAAAGCATACACCACTGCAATAACAACAGAAAAGGAAAATCTGACGAAGTGGGTCTTTGCCCACGAAAGCTTATGCTCCTACACTTCAGTTAGTCTATAAGGTGCCACAGGACTCCTCGTCGCTTTTGCAGAAAAGGAAAATGTAGCAGAAATACTTGCCAGCTTGGATGTAGAAATGTTTTGCATGTAGGTACCAAATAGCCATTGGTGAGCATAAGCTTGTTTGTATCTGCTACATTTAAAAGGCCAGCTAAAGGAAAGGCACGCTGGGAAAAATTCCTTTAAACAAGTGATTCTGCAGTGGCCATTGGAAGAAAGATGCTTGTAGGGAAAAGACCAATGTTCCACTTTTATTGTTTCAGGGCAAGCTGCCTAGCTGGCTCTAAAAACATTGTCAGACTGAGACAGTATGCTCCCACCAAGTAGAAAGCATTATATTATATTAATTATATTATATTATATTTATTATAATAAAAAAGATGCAATCTTTAGTGTGGTCTTAGCATTACTACATGGCCCTGCAAAGCAAGGTGCTAATGCAGAATTCCAATCTAACCTTGCCCCAAATTTTAGGAGAGTTCCGCGCCAAATCTGAACTTCATGGTTTTAATCCACTGATAAAATACAAAAACCCAGTCAATATAAGAGTGGCTGAGAGGAATCAGTCCAGACAGAAGTGCAAGAATGATCAGGGGTCCTGGCTGCTGGGAGCTAGTACCAGAATGTTCAAGAAGCCTTATAACAGGATTATTAGTAGCCAACCTACAGGGCAGCTTTCTTCCTAGCCCCAGGCAGTTAAGGCTGACTGACCCCTGAAGTACAAAAATTAGCCCTTATACTTTTTAATTTGGTTTATGTCTCTGTGGATGTTCTCACAATCTGTATTGGATTCTTGGACTCGACGATAGCTCATGGCAGTGAATTCCACAGGCTAATGCTGTGCTGAGTAGAATGTATGAACTTCTAGCTATTTTTATTTTTGTTACCTTTCAACTTAACTGAATATTGGAATTGAAAAAGTTTCAGAAAAGGGCAACAAAATTATTAGAGGTATAGAACAGCTTGCATATCAGCAGAAGTTAATCAGACTGGGACTTTTCAGATTGGAAAAGAGATGGCTAAGGGGAGATAAGATAGAGATCTATAAAATCATAACTGGTGTGAAGAAAGTACATAAGGACGTGTTATTTAGTCTTCATAACTTAAAAGTGAGGGGTCATCAAATGAAATTAATAGAAAGCAGGTTAAAAATAAATAAAAGGAAGTATTTTTTCACATAATGCACAATCAGCCTGTGGACCTCCTTGCCAGGAGCTGTTGATAAGCATATTATAAGATTTAAAAAAGAACTAGATAAATAGAGCCCTGCATGGATCTAAATTTATACCAGTGGTTACAGATATCATCTGATATGGCTGTACTGCCCCTCCCCCCCCAACTCACCCACTGTAGTGGGCCCCAGCCTCACCTGCATGCCTCTGGACAGGAGATACAGGCAGCTGAAAGAATAGGACAGGTCTGGAGTAGTGGCTTGGGAAGGTGCAGCCATACTACAAAGGAGCAGCAGCTCCACATTCTGTTCCTTTCTCTGCTAGAGATGTTACATTTAGTTTAATGAACTGATCAACTAATTGATGGAATTTCCATTGATTAGTTGATAAGCGGGGGACCTGCAGTGGGGTTAGCTACTGGCCCCAAGAGATAATATTTAAAAGGCAGAACTGCAGTGGGGTTAAGAGCTGGCAGGCTCTTAATACACTTAAAAAGGCTGAAGTGCAGCGAGGGGGGGAGGAGGGGCCGACCTGGTGTGAGCTAGGAATCGGTTGTCCTGGCTTGCGCCAGGTCCCTCCACCACTGCACTTCTTTTTAAATGTATTACAAGCCAGCAGGCTCTTAATACGTTTTAAAAGCAGAAGCACAGCATCCTGGGACTGGGCGTGAGCCAGTGGTCAGCTGATTCCTGGCTCGTGCCCAGTCCCCGCTACCCCCCTGCCTTCCACAGAGATGGTGCTTTTAAGCCAGTCCCCCCCCCCCACCCCCCGGTCCTGCTGCCTCTGATAGAGACAGCAAGGGGCGGGGGAAGTGACTAGTTGATTACATCCCTATTCTTTGCTGTGATTCTTGGGGGAGCCCCCACATTTCTGTGGATACTAATCTATATCCTTGATATCCACATCCATGGATATAAATTTGTACCCACACAGGGCTCCATAGATAAGTTCATGGAGGATAGGTCCATCAATGGCTATTAGCGAAGATGGGCAGGAATGGTGTCCCTAGTCTCTGTTTGCCAGAAGCTGGGAATGGGTGGACAGGGAATGGATCATTTGATGGATACCTGTTCTGTTCTCTGGGGCACCTGGAATTAGCCACTGTTGGAAGACAGGATACTGGGTTAGCTGCACCTGTTGTCTGACTCAGTATGGCTGCTGTTCTGTTCTTATTTCCTCCTTCTTGTAGTATGCAAAGAAGTAACTAGGGAAACATGATCTACTATTCTATATACATGACAGGAGTGAGTTGGTGTGAGTTCCATCATCTCTGCACACCGATTAATGAAACAGGCGTATCCATTTTTTAACTTTGATGTTTTCTTCTGGCATGTCCAGCTCATAGGAATTATAATGACGATGATGATGGCAATTAGTGTGCTATTCAAAAGTAGAGCCCTATCACTGCACCGGAATGAGTAAGAATCATGACTGAAATGGCACCATGCATTGGATCGTTCTCTGCTGTTAAGACACTTTGGGAAGTGAGAATTCAGAAAATAAATGAAGAACTACGGAAGGAGAAGGAATTCAGACAGAGGGCTATAGGCAGGTATGTTCCTAAGAAAAATGTTAGGAAGAAATGTGAAACTAAACATAGGAGATTATGGTTGGTCTTTTCTGGAACATTCAGATTCCAATCCTATAATCTTTGCTTAGGCAAAATTCCTATTGAAAGGAATCTGTAGACTCAAGTCAACC
Organism: Pelodiscus sinensis; assembly: GCF_049634645.1. NCBI lineage: Eukaryota > Metazoa > Chordata > Testudines > Trionychidae > Pelodiscus > Pelodiscus sinensis. Next base: position 39,179,194 of record NC_134719.1, on the reverse strand, counting down.
AGAGAATTAAGATCAACTGTAAATAGAAACTAGTGCACCTATTAATTCTACTGGTGAATATATATCAAATTACAGCAGTGTCTTTAGAGCTGCAGTAGTGTAAAATACATTCGTCATGTTTTTATAGCATGTTTTGTTGCCTTCCATTTAGAAACAGTCTCTACTTAATAGCCACCATTATTTTGATATCTTTACTGCTTAGCCTATGACTGGCAAGAACTTTACTTGAATTCAATCTACCTTCGTACAGATGGGTGGTGTGGATGAAGTTGCTGCTTGGGGCAGCAAGCTCCACAACCTATGGCCCAATCCATTGTCTTTCCCTGCTCTGCCCCACCCCATCGCCAGTGTCTCTCAAATCATAGACATGGTTGTAAAGAAGTCCACTCTCCTTTGTTTGTGACCAGCTTGCTGTCCCTGTAGGCATAATCTGTGTTACAGCACCTAGAGGCTGTAGAAGTGAAAAGACTAAAGAATTTAGTGCTTCTCTCACCCCTGAAAGACTACAAATTTCCCTTATAATGAATTATTTGTTGGACAGTCCCCTTGTATCAGTGGTTCTCAAACTTTTTGGACTACAGCCTACCCCATTCAATGCAAATCTTTCCACAGACCACCAGCCAACCACCCTGATGACAAAATGGATGCAAAAGCAGGCTGGGGATGGGCGATCAAGCCAGGAGGTTGGGTGCAGAAGTGGGCTGAGGGTGCAGAGTCTCTCTGTGTGTGTAAGGGGGGTGAGAGTGTGGGGTATGACATCAGGGAGATGGGGGAAGCATTTAGGTGGCTCCACACACCTCCAGGCACTGCCCCCTGCTGTTCCCATTGGTTGGGATTCCAGCCAATGGGAGCTGTGGGTAAGCCTTCAGGTGAGCAGTTTTCTGTGTTGCCATTCCTCAAGCCAGTGGGAAAGGGAGCAACAGCATCTGGAGCCACTTCCTGCCCCCCGCGAGTTGGATCTGACCTATGAGGCTTGGGGGCTCACTCTAACCAGCAGGTAGCCAGTGCTGGTACTTCAACCACTTGGGCCTGCTCTGAGTTTGCGGCCCACCTGCAAGACAGTCACAGACCACTAGTGGTCCATGGACTACTTTGAGAGCCAGTGCCTTATATTATTTCCCCCATCCCTGCTGTTTGTGGTGAAACAGTATCAAACTTGATGGAAGAATTTAGTTTCTCTCTATAAAATATTTTACTTTATGCAGAGTTTAAAATACAAACCCACAGAATTGCAAAGTATTTTTATGTTACCCAGAACATTAGAATTCTCTAAGCCAATGAACTGCTACATTTCCTGCCCTCCCAAAGTGTATCTAGCATCCTCTGAAGATAAATACTTGTCTGACCTCCATAATGGCTTCTTGCCAAAAAAGTTGCCTCTTTGCTACGTCAGGCAATCAAAATGGCATAGTAAATGTTGCTCATATTAATAGCTGCACAACTAAAAAGAGTTCTTTGTCCTGTAGACTGACACTTGAATGGGAAGAAAGAGTCAATTTAGCCAAGCTCAAAGAAAAAGTCATCACTGAAGCTGGAAGGGTTATATTAAAGATAGAACAAGAAGAATGGAAGGTAATATTAACAGGAAATTGGGTTGCATGGTTAGAGAATAACAAAATTAAGTATTACTTTTCATCTATTAGTACCCACAGTATGCTCAGCACTATGCAGACATGATCAGAGATGAATTATTGCTTTGAATGTAAATAAAACCCGATTGTACTGAAATTAAACATGCTTACTATAACAGTATACTGTTGAATGCTAAGTAATTTCACCACTAACCCACAGTCCAAAAAGTCTTCTCACATGAACAGAACAACGTAATGGTATTTTATGTCTTGTGTCTTTAATCCAACAAGTATTAATTTTGCTACTGCCCCAGAACTGTACAGACATATGTTGTAATGTGCTGTAAACAAAATGAAAAGATTTCTTAGGGTTATTTCTCTTCTCTTTCTGAAGGTGGCAGAGAAGCTCTCAGAACAGGGTGATTTCAGTACATGGGACATGGCTCTGCCACTCCCTGCTGGTTGTTGAACTGGCTTTTTGCTAGGTCCAATGTCCACCATGAATGAGAAGTTGAAGACAAGATGCCTGCTTTTTCTTTTAAGTCATTTTCCTTTTAAGTCATTGGGAATCTTTCCATTGCCATTGATGGGAGCTGAATCAGATACAGCCTGGTGAAGGTGTGACTTCAACTTACAGTGTAACAGTCATAGCTACACCAGTCGAGGGAGGTGATGTGTCTTACACAGCAGTTTGGGGCAGACTTAATTCTCTACAAACTGCAGGTCCTCTGTTCCACACAAACCCCGTATAATATATTACCACGTACTAAATCTACTCTATAATAATTTTATAGCAAGCAATTGTTTATGAATGCTGTATCATTTGGGATGGTATAGATAGGTCTTTTGTTAATATAAACATGCATTCTATAGTGCAGTTACCTAACATTGTCCTTTTGTTCTGAACAAATGTTATAAAATTCACATGGCAGACATTAATAATCATTTGAGTTCAAACATTTTTGTTTATTTTGATTCTGGGATCTTGCATTGATGAGACTTAGCATCAAGTTTACCGGAGCAGTTGACAAAAGCTTCCCTTGTCGACCGCGCCGCGTCTAGACTGCCGCGCTGTGCTGCATCAGCTGATTGTCGGCACTGTGCGGCAGCCATTTTTATTTTAATGAAGCAGGGATTATTTAAATCCCCGTTTCTTTGACTATGCCTAGTAAACTATTTTACATGACTCCGTCGACTGAGCCATGTAATCTAGACGTACCCCGGAGAAAAGAGAAGGGCTGGTTATTCCTGAGGTGTAATGGGAGTTAATTTCTACATGTTGTATGCTGTAGTGATCAGAAAAACAAAACTGTTTCCTTCCTCTCTAGTGTAAACATCCATGTTTTCAAAATCGTACTAAACTAACAGCGCATTTTCATTCAATAATCAAATGGGATTTCCTTCTGATTTTATTTTTTTATTTTTAGATGTTACCTTCTTGCTTACTCAAACTGAACCACCTCCAGGAATGGCAGATTCACAGAACTAATTTGGTGAAAATTCCTGAATTCATTGGAAGGTTTCAAAATCTCATTGTGCTGGACCTATCCCGAAATGCCATTGAAAAGCTACCAAAAGAGATTGGTGAGTGGTATTTAAAAACAAAAACAACTCTTCTGTATTACTCACTAGGAGCACTCATCAGGATTAAGCAGCCACCACACCCAATCCCATAATTTTCATTATCTACAACCTTATTTTCAATAAGCAGACCAAGAACACTTATACTATGGTGAGCCAACACAATGCAGTTTAACATCAGTATTTCACAGCTAAACAGTTCAATTTATTCTTCAGACTCAAATATTCAGGTGTATTCTCTTTGATTATTACCATTGCAGGCCAGCTACCTAACCTCCAAGAGCTGTTTCTCAGTTATAATAAAATTAAGTCTGTTCCCAAAGAGCTAAGTAACTGCATCAGCCTGAGAAGACTGGAACTGGCTGTCAACAGGGATATCTGTGACCTTCCACTTCAGGTCTGAGAAAAACAATTACTTTTATTTATAGGTGTATAGTAAATGTTTTCACTAGCCAAAAAATATTCTCAGGAAAGAACTGAACTTGGACTTTAAAATGTCATTGCATTTCTACTGGAAAGTCTTGCATTACCTGTTTAATGGGTTGTATTCACTTTATTTTTAAGATTTTGATTTTACAGATATTTAACACGTGCATAAACTATGTTTACATGAATAGTCCCATTGGAGTCAATGGGATTAACCACGTCAGTAACTTTGCAGGGATTAAGCCTAATTTTGCCTATGTTTACAGGGGAGCATATGGCAAATGCTTAGCAAGGGTAAACTGGCATCAAACCATTAGTTTTAATTGGACTACCCTGTTTTATACCAGCTGAGGATCTGGCTCACTGGCTCAACTGTGACCTTAGTAAAGTCACCTGTAAAGGATGAGTACATAGTTCAGAGTGGCCAAATTGCAAGCCACAAGTGGTTCTTTTACAGTTAGGTTACTGCTATACTATGCCTTTTTCTGCAAGAGGCAATGTAAACGAAGCGCAGATTAGCATTTTCCCATGCTTCATTTGCATACTCTCTTTTGTTCTGTTTTTGTGCTGGGGGGTTTTGCGCAAAAACAGGCAGTGTGGCTGTGGCGTTTTGCGCAAAGTGGAGACGCATAAGGATCGTGTGGAAAAAGGGGTCTTTGTGCAAAATGGCCATGGCTAATCCTTGCTTCATTTGCATTGCCTCTTGTGGAAAAAGTCAGTGTAGACAAAGCCTTTAAGATTGGCTCATGGAAATTCTCTCCTCCATTCTCTGGAGTTTGGGCTTCTGCCCAGTGGCAAGGTGGTGAGGGAGGGGCTTCTGCCTCATGAGGCATGCCTACCAGTACTCCCAAGTTTCAGCAGCAGCAGAGCTGAAGCCCCAAGCCTCAGCAGGACACCACATCTCTCAACGGTTGTTGTGTGTTGCTTGGAGGTTAGTGGGTTTGGTCGCCCAGGCATAATTCATTCACTCCCTCTTCAGTTGTTGGTCTCCCTACAAAGAATGCTGCTTGTGATTATGGTTTGTGTGGTGCAGACACAGAACAGCTCAGAGTAATAACTTTTGCTTTCCACTTACTTCAGCTGACTCATAACTGATTAAATATATATAAAAAGGGGTCCATTATCTCCATAGCAGTCCCTTGGCTACGAAGTAACCAAATACTTGTATTTATTTATTTGCATTACAAAAATCACAACCCTGACAGTTATTAAAGTAACTTTAATCCCCGCAGACTTCACTGGAGACTGAGTATGCTCAATGCCTTGCAAGTCCAAACATTCAGTCTGTAAAATCCACTGGGAAGCTTTAAAATAAATATAAAATATTAACTGAATAGCCAAAGTTACCAAATCCATCTGGTTGTTGTTTAACTAGCACAGTTAGCAATATTCTATGAGGTCAAATGCATATTTCCTGACTAAAATAAATTCTAAGACGCTAGACCAGAATCTTATTTTACTAAAGTCCCTTTACATCAGAGGAGTAATAGTGTAAATGAGATTCTGGCCCTCATTCTTATTTCATACAACCCAGAATCATTTGTCTGGCATGGATTCTACTATTCCAGAACATGTTATAGTGTTTTTAGAATTTTTCAGATTTGTGGCCAAGATGGTTAAATTGCAGCTGTGACAGAACATCACTTACTGCGCCATCTAATACAAATGTGCATTAAAGAATTATACTAATGAGCCTTCCCTTTTCTACTTAGCTCAGTGATCTAAAGAAGCTTTACCATGTAGATCTGAGTATGAACCAGTTTACTGCCATCCCTTCAGCTCTCCTGAACATGCCAAGTCTAGAATGGCTAGACATGGGGAGCAACAAACTTCAGCAACTCCCCGATACCATTGACAGGTAAAAAAAAAAAAAAGACCCCCAAAACCAAATACTTCTTAGTTTTAATTCTATGCACTGAAAATCTAATTACCCAATTCTGTTCTAAAGTTAACAAAATAAAGTAAGCTACTTAATAGTGTGCTGCTTATTTTTAAATGGAATCATCTACTTATACTATTAAAATAATTGGAATATCCCAAAGCAAAATATTTCACTGAGAGAACTATTTTTTTTGTTCAGAAGGAAAATTGCTTGCAACTGAGTTGATAATTATTAAGAGATTACATTCCTGTTGTCAAATCAAATCTTGCTGTAGAAATGTTCAACTTGGCCATGTCATAGGGTGACACCATTGAACATGCACATGAGCCAAGGATGCAGATGCCAAAATCTGCATCCCTTAAAACTTAATCATCCCACTAGTTAAACTTACAAAGTACAAGTCAGACATAGGAACAGTTTTAAGAAGCAATATAAATAATGTGCAGATAAAATCTACAGAATTTAATTAATCAAATGACATCTCCCTTACCTTTCTGTCATTAACTTGCCCACAGAATACACGTTCCCAGACTGTTAAAGAGTTGCTGCATTCTTTAGATCAGAAAAATGACTGTTGAAGTGAATCATGTCCTTTAAATGAATGAAAAAACTTTAAAAACGAATGAATAGTTCTGTAGTACCTTACAGATGAACAAAAAATATAGATGGCATCATGAGCTTTCATGGGCACAACCCATTTCTTCAGCTGAATTAAATTTAAGAGGTCCAGGTTCCAAATAAATAGCAGAGAAAAAGAAAGAATCTGGACCCTAGAAATGAACCTGGGAACCTGGACCCCTTAAACTCCGTTCATCTGAAGCAGTGGGTTGTGCCCACGAAAGTTCATACCATCTACATTTTTGTTCGTCTCTAAGGTGCTGCAGGACTATTAGTTGTTTTTAAAGATATTTCTATTACAGACTAACACGGCTACCCTGCTGAAACTTTTAAATCAATGGTTATTTATCAAGTATTTCCTAGTGCTGGATTAAATATAGAAACCTCTATTTCTACAGAATGGAGAACCTACATACTTTATGGCTCCAACGGAATGAAATAACCTATTTACCAGAAACCATCAGTAATATGAAAAATCTGAACACTCTTGTTCTCACCAACAACAAACTTCGGGATATTCCTGCTTGCATGCAACAAATGACAAATCTCAGGTAAAATATCAATAATATTGCAGGTACCTGAATCCCCTCCATCATATGGTGCACAATGTTGCATAATAAAGAAGAGATAGGAGCCAGATCCTCAGCTGGCGTGAAGTGGTATAGCCCCATTGAACTCAATGAAATTACAAATTTATGCTAGGAAGGACTTTGGTCCAGAAAGTTATGTGACGGTATTGAGTTATTTCATTTCACAAAATGGATAAATTGAAAATGTGGATTAGGGTCCCAAAAAGTTAAGGGAATGTTTAGGTTCTTCCTGATCTGTGGGGATTGTGGACACTGGCTTTCAGTGGAATATTTGGGTATCATTATTTTAGGCTCTATCATAAACCCAAGAACAGGGGCAAAAATTGAAAAGCAATAACTAAAAACACATAAAAGGAGAACTTTTTATAAAATGTATATTTCACTTGGGGTATTCAATGCCACAAGGTATGAGTGTGGTCAAGAACCTAGAACCCTTCAAAAAAGGATTGGATATTAGGATATGAATAATGAAAATATTCATTTATATTTGATAAAAATGTATGAGTTAAATCTTAATGCTTCAGTACAAACTAACCAGGAAGTGACAGGGAAAAACTTTTGAATCCTTATGGGCAGATTCTTTTACTTTTCACTAAGGCAGGATTCTTGCTGCTTTCTCTTAAGTACTTGGTATTAGCCATTTTCAGAGGCAGGATGCCAGACTGAACCTGAAGAGCTACTCAACACGCGTCCCATGGGTTACATGCGGCCTGTTTTTTTTGCGGCCTGAGGTGCAGTTTGGGTTTATGCGGGGCTCAACATGCGGCCTGTGGGTGAGAGCTAAAACAAAAAAGTAGTCATTATAATGGTCTTTTGTTGATATGGGTTTTAGTAGTTAAATTCCTGAACTGTCATTGCTCATTAAAAGTATGGGTGGAAATTGGGTAAATATTGCATTTTATTAATATCAGCAGAACTGACTTAAATGGGGCCTGTGTGTTGTGTAGTCTTGCCTTAATCTTTGTATTCATGCATGTCTGTGTGAAAGAAGCTATTTGCATATGTATTTGCATGTATATGCAACCACACTTAAGTTGCGGCCCTCGGAATGTGCTGTGAATAACATTGTGGGCCCCAGCGCTACCAAAGTTGAGTAGCCCTGATGTAGGGTGTTATACCAAGCTTGCCTATATGTACTTGTGTAAACACTGCTTGAACTACCATGATAAATCAGCAGTGCAGCCAGGTCTCAAGATAGCCAGTCAAGTACACACCCATGTGCTCTGATCTAGTATGGCAATTCCTGTTTTCTAATTATTTGTAGATGTTGTTATAGCTAGGGATTCATAAACTCTGCAACAGATAATTTTATTATCAAAAACAAAACATGTTATGTGCAATAGCTCTATTGAGGAGGGAGGGATAGCTCAGTGGTTTGAGCTAACCCCAGGGTTGTGAGTTCAATCCTTGCAGAGGTCCTTTAGGAATTTGGGGCAAAAATTTGTCAGGGATGGTACTTGGTCCTGGTGTGAAGGCAGGGGACTGGACTTGATGACCTTTTAAGATCCCTTCCAGTTCCAGGAGATAGATTTAAATTAATGGAGATTGCCTAAGTTAACTATTGTTCTGGTTTCAGAATAAACATCTGTTTTTATATCTTGTTGTCAAAGTATAACAAAAATGTATAACATTATCTTACTGTGCAGTACAAACATGTATTTAAACATAGGGATAGTAAGAACATCTCAGTTTGAGATCCCAAGTTTGCTTGAATTGGCTTTGGCGTTGATCACAGGTATTAAGACCTAAATTTTCAAGTGTGTGCACAAACTATTAAACATGATAGTGATTCTATGTTAAACTGTACGAACTACAAGTGTGACATAGGAACCATTTTAAGAAGTGATACACTGTTCAGATAAAGACTCTCTAAGTCAGTTAAAACAAACACATACCACAATATCATTAAGTATAGAAACTACCTGAAAGATAGTATCCTGAGAAATTACCCTTTGTTATATGTTCTTTTGCTGATGCACTGCTCAATGCAGCCCTATTTAGTTTTCAAACAGTTGTTCTCTTATGGGATACAAGATTTCCCAAAGTAATGTTTTCTGATGAATTACCAGATTTGTCAACTTCAGAGACAACCCACTGGAGCTGCAAGTAAATCTTCCCCCATGTGAGAATCCTGAAGAGGAGGAGGAACAGGAACTATTTGGTATTCAGTTTATGCATATGTATATTCAAGAGTCACTCAGCAGAGCAGGTATGAAATTTGTATTGTCCATAAATAGAGTATGAATACAAAATATTACAAAGCATGACAATGCTGGTAAATCATGAAGAATTAGGGTGTCTACACTGGAGCTGGAAGGTGTGAATTCCAGTTTGAGGAGAGACAGCTGAGTGAGCATGCTAAAAACAGAAATGTGGGTACACCTTAATATGATCAGGTCTAAGACCATAGATAATATACTTGACCGAAAAGCCTCTCCTGTCATGTGTTTCACTGCAGTGACACTTCTATTTCTAGCTCACTAGCACAATCACAGCTAGCATGGATACATCTCCTCAAGCTGAAAGCTAGACCTTTCGGCACCACTGTACACATACCCTTTGGCTAGAGGAGTGTGGGTCCTTTCCTCTCTTTGCCTGGGGGAGCTTAACAGCCCCTTCATTCTTGGATGTGCTGTGAAGACCAATGACATAAGGGACACTGAAGAGGGAGCAGCAGGAGGAACTGATGCTTTTCCCATAGGCTATGTCTTCACCGCGAGCTCTTCTGGCAGAAAATGTGCTAATGAGAGGCTCATTAGCATAAGTTTCAATCTCATTAGCATATTTTCTGACATTTCTTTTTGCGCAAGGAGTTTTTACGTTGGTTTTATTTGCGCAAAAGCCCGATTTTGCGCAAGATCATTATGCCTGTCCTGGAGAGGCATAAGCATAAGTCCTCATTAGCATATTTTCTGCAGGAAGAACTCACAGTGAAGACGTAGCCATAGAGTTTCCACCAGTAGTTGGAAAAGCACCAATTTGGGGAAATTTGAGGTGTTTCCAGGAAGATCCAGTCATCCAAGTGAAATACATTTGCTATTTCACTCTGCTTCCAGCCTTATGATAAAGTACACCAACTAGCGCTGTTTGCTGAGAGATAAGGACTGGACAGTGAATTATCTATAGAAGCTGTAAATGAAGGTCAGGATTGAGTTATCTTAGTAGCACATCATTAGTCAGTGTCCCTTTATTGTGTCTATTATGTGAACAGAAAATTTCCTCAACAGAGGGTATCAATATTTCATCTCATGAAATTAACCCATTTATTATAAAAATTGAAAAATAAATTGCTAAAATAATGAAGTTTACTTGAAAAAATCATGTCAATTTTAGCTTTTATTTCTCTCCATGTCAAAAGCTTTATGGATGGGAATGTAATTACTAAAACAATGAGGCGGCATTTGATTTCCAGCTAAATGTTTTTCTGCAGCCAATTTCACAGTTAGAATTCATGAAATGAAATTATAGGCATAGAAAACAAAATAAAAACACTCATGATGTTCAGAATGGAGACTGGTTATTAAGCATATAAATTTCTTACATTTTAACTTATTGTCTTTCAGAAAACCTGGAAAACTGTACACCTGTTGCTTCAGCCACCACTAATAATAATGAATAAAATAATTAACCTGCCAAACTGAGCTTTTGTAATTGGAGAAAAACAAATTCTACTTCTGAACAGAGAAAATGCTTTTGTAGGTACAGAAAGACTAAATTTATTTTGTAAAAGTACTGGATCGGTGAATAAGGTTTTTAAAATATCCAGGCGTTTTGTAGAGTTCTGTATCCTGCTCATTCCAAATCTGTCTCCTATTACATAGTTGGTTGGAGTACTGAACATTGACTTGGTTTAGCTGTCAAGAGTACATTCTCCAAGGAAACAGTAGAATCTGTATAGTACTGTAATTCAGCATTGTACCCTCTTTGTTGTAAATATCTGATCCGTCCATGGTCAATCAAGAGTTTACAAAGATGGCCGATCTGCTTTCGTTCTTCAACAGTAAGTAGCCTAGCTCCAAAACAAAAAAACACATGAATTAGTCTAACACAAATGGTTCAAGATCAGAAAACTATAAAAACTGTAACTGATGCACTTCAGTGCAGATAAAATGTGACTATTTTGGAATAAGATTTTGAAGCCTATTATGTCATTTTAATGTTAATGTTTTTCATTTTAAGTAAAAAAAAATACAGATGGGCATGTTTCTGTAAAATGAGACATCCTGACATCTAGTCTTTCAGCTATAAATGACTAATCAATTATTTCTACCTTCCTGGAGACTTCGACATGTTACCAAAAAATAAATAAAATAAAATAAATATCACCTACCCTTGCAGACTATCAAGACTGCATTCAATTCTGTTGGGTGCTTGCTCATGGTCTTCTGTATCACTGCTATGGTCTTTGCTCTTTGCATCAATGGTAGAGGCTTCAGTGATGGTTTCTCGCATGCCACAAGTGGCCCAACTACTCATTCTCTGAAAATAATTGAATTCCACTGGCCCAAGTCCCACTGTTCTAAAGAACTCTTGGCCAACATAATGCTTCCACTGACACCTGTGATGGCAACAGAGTGCAATAACAATTCCAGCCACAGGCTTCCAGTTTTCTGTAACATTCTTTCCACTCCTTTTATCAGCAGAACTGTTAAAAGCTATGTCTGTTTTATCACTCCTGAAACGTTTAGGAGAAGGTTCTTCATTTATTTCATTACATTGGGTTGCATAACTTTCAATCAAACATCTCAGAGCAAGATCTGTGAACAAATAGCTATGTTTTAAGAAGTTTTCAAACAGGATACTACATTTATACTGGACATACAGGAAAGAAACTTTCCTCAAAAATACAAGATCTGTGAACAAATAGCTATGTTTTAAGAAGTTTTCAAACAGGATACTACATTTATACTGGACATACAGGAAAGAAACTTTCCTCAAAAATAAGGGGAGCATAAAAGCATTATACAAAGTAATTGTAAAAACAACAAGTTGATGAAATGTACTAAAATACTGACAGTTACTTTAAAATGAGATACATTTATATATTTCAAGTTCAGTTTACCAAATATTAATGAACTTACAAAATCAGAATAAGACCGTGGAGACACTCTGTACCTCTAAAATAGCACCCTGGAGACCCCATATTCACTAATATTAATAAAATTATGACACGTTTTGTGAAATTCATGCCTTGTGAGTTATTTTAAGTCTTGATCTGTTGTACACTGATATCTTATTTGGATTGTATGTACTATCATTTTATGTGAAGTTATGAAGTATTGATATATGTACTACTGAACTATATTATGAAGTTAGGAGATGCCAAAAGCTGGCCTTTCAGTATGGACAAAGGATCAACAATCACAGGCCAGGCAGGCATTAATGGTTCATCTGGAAGAATCCAATATCACAGAGGCTTCTCAGAAAAGGCACATACATAGTGGATTTTCTAGCAGCTGGAGGAAGGTACAAAAAGGGAGATAGTGACATCACCACTTGGCCTCACCCCCCCTCTAAATCTCAACACTTGGGAAATCATCTGGAAGACAAAGACTTTGAACTAGAAATTGAATGGAAGGGATTGCAGTATGTGCACTGAGGAACTGTAAGCTTCCTGCAACATCTGTTGGGGTAAGAAACTGTTCACTTAAAATTTCATTTAATCTGTTAAAGTTAGAATTTAGATTGTTTTTATTTCCTAAATAACCAACTTTGATCTCTATGCCTGCTACTTGGTCACTTAATCTACCTTTCTGTAGTTAATGTGTTTTTGGTTAAGTATAAGCAAGGGCTATTGCATGTCCACTACCCTCTTGTTGGAGTGGCGAACTTATGAACTGGCTTTCACTATCCAAAGGAACCTTGAGTAGTGTACGGGAGATTGAGGTGCAAGGCTAAGAGCTGAACTGATTGGTGCATTTCTGTATGATTCATGAGGGGCTTAGAGAGCATAATACATCTGGGTGTAGGGAGTCACATGCTGATGGTTGAGAGATCACAGTGACTGAAGGGGTGTTGCTGCTTGTTGCTGATACAAGAGAACCCAGAGAGAGAACCCAGGCAGGTGACACTATGGTCCCGTGATTCTAGGTTCTACTCTGAGAACCCTGTCACAATCACCTAACCTGCTAGTGGTCAATATTCTTGAGAATATTTGTTCAGCATCTTCCTGGCCTTTTTATTACAAAAGGATGTTTATGTAGAAGTTGGATCGTATACTTTTATCCTCCATCAATTTATAGGCCTAAACTCTATAATCTGGTCTTTCCTTGCTTGGCAACATCTGTGGTTCGGCATCTATGAGTGCTCCAGGACAGAAGCACTCACCGGGGAAAAACTGGGAGCCCCAGGCTCAGTAACTCCTCCCCCAGCCTCCCAGTGGTTCCAGCGCTCTGCTAATAGCTGATTTGCAGCTTTCAAGCTCAAGGAAGTTGAGAGAAAAATGGGGGAGGGGGACATTCAGGGATAGGGCAACCGCCCTTCTTCTTTCTCTGCCCCCTGTCTCTGCCTTTTCAATGCCAGCCCCTCTTCTGCCACCAGTGGAGTCCCGCAGTCAGCAGCAGAGGGGCCAGCATTGACCTCCCCTGATATGGCAAATTCCTTGGTCCTGACGGTGCCAGACCAGGGAGGTTGAACCTGTACTTAGAATGATAAATACCATTAAAAAGATACGATGGTTAACAGTCTCTCTGTCTCTCTCTATATATATGTGTACACAGACAGACACCGGGGGGTGGGGGAGGGAGACTAGAAAATATACATGGCATTGCTCAGGTCTTAACTCAAATAAGTTTTGTTTTTCCTTCATTTAAATCATTGCTCTGGGCGGGGGCTGAGAGGTTCAGTATGCAAGTTGCCCCAGGGAGAAAGGATAACCCTCGCCCTCTGTCACCACAACAGCATGGGGCCAGGTGAGAAGCATCTCTTATGGCTGCTGCAGCTGCAGCAGGCATAGCCGGGGAGAGGTGCATTGTCCCCACAACTGGGGGACACACAGACAGACAAACTTTCTTTACACATGCATTTACTATCATACCCAAAATACCTTTACCCATATAAATAGGTTGTAATGCTGAAAAAAAATTGCTTGAAAACATCTTGAACAAGTTGAAAATTATCTTATTGAAGATAATAATAGGGGTGAGGTAGAATAGGTCTAGAGACCCGCCCCTGCTGGAGGCTTTGTGGCCCTGCATAACTCTGTCCCAGAACAGAGCAGTGAGAAGTCCGCCAGCCTGGAAAAGCTGCAGAAGAGCAACCAATACAAGTTGCTGGTGCAGCCATTAAGGGGACAGAAAAAAGGCAAGCAGCGGATTAGAGCTTTGAGTTGCTGTGTGGAGCTTGACAACGGAGGACTGGCTGACTAGATGAACACCAGGACTGTGGCTATCTCGCTGCAGTGAGATCATTAGACACAACTGAGCCCAGAAAAGGGTGCAAAAAGACTGGATGCTGGCTACCTGAATAGAAGAGCAATAGGACCACTGAAACATCAGAGAGGGCAAGCTGAACCACAGGGGACTGAGCATGGAATCTGGCTAGTCCAGGCCAAGGTACCATGGGCCCTACTGGTTTGGCTGCAGACTAAGCCCAGGGAAGGATGCTGAAAAGGACACCAGATGAGGGTACCAAGATGGGCCCTAGCCCAAAGAAAGCAGTGCCTTGAGGGAGAAGCCTTAAAAATATAGCCCCATACCATGGCTGAAAAAGAACTTGGACTATATATCCTGGAGGGGGGGAGAGGGGGAGACTGTGTGTGTTGCTTGGCAGGAGGGCTGAACTGCTGAAGACCAGCCAAGAGAACTGGCCTATGAGTGCTTGTGAGAGGCAGGTGCCAGCTTGATACAAGACCAAAAAAGAAAAGGCTCAACAGCTACCAAGTGAAAGGGAACCCATCCACAGGAGGGGTTTGCCCCATTTGTAAAAGAACTGTGTCTACAGGCACTAGCGGACAATGAAAAGGGGAAACGCTCAATGGATGAGTGCTGATGCTGTTACCATTTTGCAGAACGTTGTTTTTCCTACATCGTTGTGTCAGTCTAGACCAGAGGAAAGAAATCTTATGAAAAACATATTTGTATCAGTTTAAGAACACAGCTACATAAAACATTTATTCTTCATTGTTCTATATACAACAATTAACTTTTATTTCCAACTGGATATACTCCCTTGTTGCTTGTCTTCCATTATGCTTACCATCATTCAACTGGTGTTCCTCTAAACTAAAATCAATGAATATTTGCAACACAACTGATATTGCAAAAGAACTGTTAGAAGCATCATATTATTCAAGAAGATTAGAATTGGCATTCCACTTTGTTGCTGCATTTACACGAATGCATTTGTATAGTTCATACCTGTTGCCACACCACATAAATGCTTTCCAATTCCTACCACAGGAAGCTTTTCTTTCTCAAGAATAGGTATTTTATCTGAAAGAAACAGAACCTGAATTACTGGAGCTGGACACCATTTTCTGGGTAACATCAGTCTAACACACATAACAAACAATAAGTCAGAAAACTCAAGTAAAATTCCTCACTCAACACCTTTTCATTAAAACCCTTCAATTATCCGTATCTTCAAAGGCCAAGATGAAAACAAAATAAAATTATCGACAACTAAAAAGACTATACCTACCATATGTTTAAATTGTATATTTTTCTTCCTTTTCAACAACTTCAAATTGTGCAAAGGGTATAAGTTTCATGTAAAAGGGAATTTTTAAAAACATTCATTGTTAGCTGCTTGGAAATATATCTGTTGTTTCTTACATATTCCATTCTAGTCTGCAAACATTGTGATGTTCCCAGTACAGTAAGAGTCAAAGCTTCTCTTTGTACATTAGTACAAAAGCAGGAAAGTACAAAGCTCTGAAAATACAAGTCGAACCTCCCTGGGGGCGTGAAAGAGAGAGTTTGCCGGACCAGGGGAGGTGTCCGCTGCGACTGGTGAGAGCCAGCTAGCTCCCTGTCTCTCACTCCCTTTATCCCCTTCCCCAGCTGGGCTGTGTGCCCTCCAGCCACCTGCCCCCCGGACCCTGGTTCCCAGGGTCATCTGGGGTTCTCCAGGTCTCCTAGCCCCGTGCTGCTGCGGTTCTCTGGCCCTGAGCTACTGCAGGTTTCTTGGGTCTTTGGCCCCCAACGCCACAATGGTGCAGGCTGCTGGAATTCAATTTCACCATGCTGCTGTGGAAGGCCAGGCTGCTCTGGCCCCCGGCTGGCCCCTGGCTCTGCATTGCCACAGGCAGCAAGGTTTCTTCAGCTCCTGGCCCCATGTTGCTTTGAGCGTCCAAGGTTTCCCGGCCCTGCACTGCTGCGGGCTGCTGGGCTTCTCTGGTCTGGCACCAGTACTTTTATGGGGCTCCAGTCCTGATGCACCCAGCTGGGTTGCTGGACCTCCTACCATTGGGCTCTGGGCTCTCAGGTCCAGGAGAATTTGTGGTCCTGTCGGATGATGGCTGTTGCCAGACCAGAGAGTACTGGTTTTCAGAGGTTGAACCTGTAGTTCTTGCTTACTGTGAGAAGTTCAAGCAATTTTTGGTATGTCTCCTTCGTGAATAAATCAATCAAAACTTAATTTATCCATAACAATTTCCTAATAGAGAGCAAATCAATAATCTGTCAAATACTACAAAAACCCCAGTGCTCCAGAAGACACTGTTCATACATAGCTGGCCAAGTTAATATCCATGTACTCCACTCTGGTAAAGTAATACTCTGTATCTCTAGTTTACCAACATCAGTTGATCTAGTCTCCCAATTATGCTTCACAAATGGGGAACTAAGGGAGAACTTAAAACCATGTTTCCATTAAAATCTTTGGGAGCAGGACTGGGCATCAAGTCTAAAATCATAGTGACAGCCTGTGGCAGAGTTGGTTATAAGTTTCAGGTTTTGATATTCTTAGTCCTGTACTTTAATAAGACCGTTTGTCCTACCCAGGGATAAATACTGTCATGTAACTTTTAGAAAAATCAAGTGAATGTACAGTTCTGAGATAATAAATATAAGAAGTGTATACATACATACCATGTTCCGTTTGTACACCCACTAGCAAACATTCTTGCTTATTGTTTATAAAATGTTATTCTCTGTATTCTTTTGTCCTACATATGCCATTCAACCATTTGTATGACCTGAACATACATGATTTAACTATGAAAATATACCTATAAGGAATTAAGTAAATGTGTAGTACCAAAACAACTACAGTATATTCTACTACTGTGGTACACCAGATGGGAACTGAGGCTACGTCTAAACTACAGGCTTCTTGCGCAAGAAGCTTTTTTTGGAAGAGATCTTCTGAAAAAACTTCTTGCGCAAGAGAGCATCCACATGGCAAAAGCCCATCGAAAAAGCAATGCGCTGTTTCGAAAGATAACGTCCAGACTGCCTGGACGCTATCTTGCATGTAAGCAGTGATTGCTATGGACAGAATGGCCATCAGAGCACCTGTGCTTTTTCCTTTTCCCTCTTCTTCTGAAAAAACTCCCATTTACCTGTCCACACACACCTTTTTGCGAAAGAGCTCTTTCGCAAAAAGTTTTCTAACTCGTAGAATGAGGATTACCAATTGCACAAAAAGCCCTCTGTTTTCGATTTACTGTCGAAAGAATGCACTCATAGTGTGAACATAACTCAAGTTTTGTTGGAAAAACAGCCTTTTTCCCAACAAATCTCTGTAGTCTAGGCATAGCCTGAATCATCCATGGCCCAAAGGATGGATCCAGTTAAGTTTTCACAACATAAAGAAAGGTATGGAGATAAATATTTATTTAAGATTAAATACAAGACCTGAATCATATTGCCAATGTGTAAGAATATATTGGTTAGGATGTGGTAATCACTTTTACCCATTTAACCAATGTAATTTCTATATATCACCATAAACCACCCACTATCTATAAAGTCGAAATATGTCTGTTAACGGTACTCTTTTGAATGTGGTATTCCAGAGTCCAAGTGTTGTTTTGAGGATATCTGAGACTTGCCTCACTCAGTCATGATAACTGTTATCAGAATACCGCACAGCTAAAATACACGAGTGAAAACCTCTAACCCTAAAATTGTTAAGGTTTCCTTGTATTTGGTGTTTCTGCCCCCAAAATAAAGTCCTGTAACTTCTAACACTATTTGTACAAATTATCTTGAAAATATATAATCCCCATTTAGTAACTGAAAACAAAAGTACAACATAAAATGACCAAAACATCGAGTAGTAATAGAGAGGTAGCCGTGTTAGTCTGATCTTGGTAAAACAAAAGGAAAAAATATGTAGCACTTTAGAGACTAACAAGATAGTTTATTAGGTGATGAGCTTTCGTGGGCCAGACCCACTTCTTCAGATCATATTCTGTCTGGCCCACGAAAGCTCATCACCTAATAAACTATCTTGTTAGTCTCTAAAGTGCTACATATTTTTCCTTTTGTTTTACCAAAACACTGAGAACAGTCTTCTAAACATTAATATAATTAATCTACCCTAAGTGTAAAATGTTCCTACACTCTGGCACTATACAATCTACATTTTAAGCAACCATCCTATTACTGCTGTTATACAAGCTAAGTAGCAACTTACTTAAACATAAGTGCTGGATATCAACTTGAAGCCTTTCAAATATGTAGTCTCTTTTTCTGTGTTTACCATCTACCTGTGCAAATAAGATATAACATTATTAAGAAGTGTTGGGCATTAAATTACTAAATTACAAGAATGTGTTAAGGTTATTAATTTTCTGAAAACAAAACCAGCCCCTTTCAAATGAATACAAACATGTTCAACATCAGTCAGCAGACATCTTGTACCCCCACTGCGTTACTGACATAATTTATAACTACAATAAGGACCAATTAGACTTTCCAGAGCCTTTTACATACAGAGAGAGAGAGAGAGAAAGAGAGAGAGAGAGAGAGTGTGTGTGTGTATTTCACCTTTTTAAAAAAAGGTAATGAGACTTTCTGAGCAAAGGCCACATTTACCAAGAACAATTCCAAAAATAAGGCTTTGTCAACTCGACAACAGACCATCTTCACCTTGAATCGTGTAGTTGCTCTTTCAACAAGCAGAAAGTGAACATTTTCAGCATCTTGTACAGCAATATCAACCCAGTGAGACAGCTTTCCTCGTCCAGCTCCAAACTCAATAAAACATCTTCCTGGCCCAAGCAAATGTAATTTTTCCATGTAACCTAAAATAGAAGCCTACAAACTTCAAAAGATTATTTATGAACCAAGAAAAAGATACACTCTGATTACTTCTGTGGGAAAAATGCTAACTTAACTCTCAGTCACCAGCCTCTCCCATAGCTCTTATTGATTAAATAACCATGCTGCAGTATGGCAACATCTCTTTCATTAATGCAGGGGTAAAGATGTTGTGGATCCAGAGTGCAGGGGAAATAAGACATTATTTTCCTTCTTCTAACACCCACAGAATCTTATCCACTGGCTTTTGGAGGTAAAGTTAGGAACCAGGTGTACATTGGAGTATTGTTCTCAAAAAATCATGGCAAAAGTCACATGGATGTTCCACTGGACTTTCGTGAAGCATCCCCTCCTACAAAGCCTTCTCTTTAGCTATTGGAGTTGTATGCATTATAGAAAGGAGCAGAAGGGTACCAAGAGAGCAGTGCTTAGAGCATTAACCTAGCACTGGAGAGACCTAGGGTTCAATTTCTGCTCTGCCAGTAGGCAAGTTACTTAGCTTCTTTGCATTTCAGTCCTTCACCTACAAAATGGGAATAACAGTACTTCCCTATCTCACAAGAGTGTTGTGAGGATATATTAATTAAAAAAGATGAAGCATATTGAGATCAAGTGATTGAAGCACTATATAGAAGAGATAGTAATTATTATTATTCTCATGGACCCTTCTGTCTTAGTCATTCTCTGGTTTCCCTTTCCCAAGAATTTCAAGGGTTTCCTGTGTTGGAAGTCTGCACCCTCCACTCAATCTGTGCCCTATAAAAATCCTCCTACTTAGGAGCACAATTCCCTGAAAATACCATAAGGCAAATCTCAAGAGCTTTTTACCCTCTCTCAGGGGAGGGGATCATCTAGTCCAGTGGTCCCCAACCTTTTGGGGCTGCCAGGCACCCGGGGGCAGGGTTGCTCATGCGCCGCGTGCCCGGAGCTGCGCACGCGCCACGTGCCCGGCACCACACATGCACCGCACGCTCGGGGCCCAGGGGGCAAGAATGGCTTGGGCTGGCCCTGGTCACTCGGTGGGCGCACATAAATGCCCCGGCAAGGGCCATGGCGCTCGTGGGCATTGCAATGGGGACCACTGAGCAGTCTC
Source organism: Pelodiscus sinensis (assembly GCF_049634645.1). Classification (NCBI taxonomy): domain Eukaryota; kingdom Metazoa; phylum Chordata; order Testudines; family Trionychidae; genus Pelodiscus; species Pelodiscus sinensis. The sequence goes on along the minus strand of NC_134719.1, from coordinate 39,159,224 downwards.
ATGAATGAGAGGGTAAGCTTGTTAGGGTTAGGGTAATCTACAATGTCAAAGCACTTATGGATAAAATAGGTGGTTGATACAGTGTAATTCCAGTTAACTAGGATTTTGAATAAAGGGAATTCATACAGTGTGTTCTCCATGTAGCCCTACGTTACTTAATAGCATGTCTATTTATTTGAATTCCAGTTTATCTAAAACATTCTAATGCCCCCCCCAGCCATCTGGATAAACAGGAGTACACTAATACTTAAACTGGTTGCAGTGGGTACAGTCTGCAACTATAAAACTTCCTTAACATGAAATAACTGATAGTATGGATCAGTGGAATCCATAAGAAAACTACAGTAAAGACAACCACAGCTATTAGTAAAGCAATGCCCATACCTGTTGCTTCAAGTGCTTGAAAGCAGACTCTCCATTCTTAGGGTCATTTAAGGCTTCTTGTAAGGCCTGATGGGACAACATTTGATCCTTAAGAATTGGCTTTATACCTGCATCAAATGCAAAAGCACTCTTTATAGGTTCAATTAAAAAGGCTAATTAATATTAATCTGGCTCTCACCTGCATATTGCTATGACTGCAACACAGTACTTAGTATGCAGATTATTTGATTGTCTATAGACTGAACAATAAACAATAAAAGTGAAAGAAATACTATCAAATAGTTTAGGTCCACAAGATGACACCTTAAAATTATGATCTTTTATTTTAATCCAAAATGTGAAAATTTCCCTATCTTCTGCCACCAACAAAATAACCTACAACACAAGCATTGGTCCCTGTAAGCTTATGCAATTACTCAGGAAAGATTCAAATGCTGCCCAGCTGATTATCAGAGTGCCTACAGCTAGGTTTTCTGTTTCTAATGGTGGTGCACATTCACACATAAAAATGTGTGAAAAAAATTATTAAAGATTGCACATAACATTTCTCCCACACATGGATGAAAAAGATTAGACAAACATTGAATACAAGCATGACTGCTCTCTAATGGTTCAGAAACAACAGTTTACTAATAAATGCTTTTCCCAGAGCTCTGCTGTCATCATCCAATAATGGTGCACACAGATGAACATAAACAAAAGTAATAAATTTAATTCAAAATTAATTCTTACTCAAGAGAACAAATAAGACTGACATGGGGAAAAAATACTAGCTAACAGTGTCATCTAGGCAGTTCTTCAACCATTACAAGATTTCAATTTCAGATCATGTGAAGTGACAAAAATATGCACTATTATTAATCTCTCCTCTTTTTTAATCCTAGAAGATATTTAACATTCCAAATAGCCATGAAATATTGATCAGTTCTGGCGAGAGCAATTTAAAATATTTTCAAATTAAGCAGACTCACCTTTACTTGCTTTTTTCAGCTTTCTAATTAAGTCCTCTAATTCTTCTTTAGATAGGGAAGAAATTGGTAACTGCTGGAAAAAAAATACAGAAAACAGAAAGGCTCTCCTTTTATTTTATCTATTTGTTCCTTAAAATAACAGAGAAATTGACTTACCTGTTCTTCAGGTACTTCCGTTGCATCTGTTAATCCTGCATTAATATCTTGAACAAAGTAGGCCTTAGTAAAAAAACACCAAAAAACCACACAGCATGAAAACCAAAGAAAGACAGAACAGCATGTAAAGCAAAAGAAAGTGCTTCATAGTGTGTTTACAGAAATTCACCTAGGAGAAGTCAAATCATTACAAATGAAGAAACTATGTCTGAGAAAAGATGATCTCTCTGATTGTTTTAGGACCCAACTGTGCAAGCACTCTCCAGTATGTGTAGTGCTTACTAACATGACTAGCCTGACAGATTTCAGTGTGACTAAGCCCCATAGCAAGCACTACACTAGTAATGCTTTTGCAAGGAAGAGTCCTGTCAGCTGCTAGCATTTTCTTTGTATCTTATTTGTACTATAAAAATCAGTAATCAAAGGAATTTCTCTTTTCAAGCAGTTGTTCTTTAAGCTTCTTGATTATTGCCATTTCATATATACAAGCATATTTTATGCTTTATATTTAGGGAGGTAAGTGAGTAGTCGATAAGCCTAAACTTATCAGGTAGTTGACTTGGCTACTTGCTCCCTGCCCTTTGCTGCCTCTGTATCAGAGGCAGCAAGGGGGGGAGCCAGCTTAAAAGCTGGTTCCCCCACCGCTGGCACTGCAAAGACGGATGAGAGGACAGGGGCAGGGCAGGCTGCGGCGAAGTGGCCCAGGCTGCCCCTGCAGCAGCCTCTGCCCGCAGCCAGCCCTGGCCATTGCAAACAGAGGTTGCTCTGGCAGCAGTCTATGCCATGGTCCGGCCCAGCCACTATGAACAAAGTCTGCTGCTGGATCAGCCTCTGTTCGTGGCAGCCAAGGCTGGCTGAGAGCAGAGGCTGCTGGATCTGGCATGAGCTGGGATTAAATAAGCCTGGCTCAGACTGGTCCGGGATTGTTGAGGCTCTGCATTTTAAATGTAGTGGAAGCCAAGCTGCCTGCACGCTCGGCTCCCAATACTTTTAAAGTGCACATACAAATTGCATCAACTACATAATCAGTCAGTTACCTGCCTCTTAACATCCCTATTTATATAGTCAAACAGATGTGTTGGCAGCACAGTAATCATCAGAAAGAAGTATAATGCAGCACACTGGCATCTGGATCACTGAATATATTTCTGAATCCAGTTCTCAATTATGGGCAAAAGCCAGTTACATCATGTAGCTATACAAGGAAATCAATGCTTTTATCACATAGTAGACTAGACAATTTTATGACAAGGGTATGGGTGGACTGCTTCCATCAACAATATTATTCAAGGATAATAAATACAAAAGTAGAGCTGACTTAACATTTTGATTGCTATACTAGGGATGTTAAATTTAGATTAATTAACTACATCGAATAGTCGATGGGATTTCCATCAACTATTTGATTAGTCTATAAGGGCGCCTCTGCCTTTGAACTGTAGCAAGAGCCCTACTGGGTAACACTCCAGACTGGACAACTGCTTAGAAGTTGGCAGATCATGGCTCTCTGACTTTGCAGCCTATGGAACTTTGAACAAATGCACAAATTCACCCTTCCTCCACTCCACTTTGTGCCACTACTTGGTTTATACTAGTCAAATATGACTATCTGGAGAAGTAGAATTTAAATTATATCACTTACAGGCTTTGGCTTTGCTCTTGAATTACACTTTTTTAAATGTTTTTGTAATTGATCTTCATATACTGTGCTAAAAATCAGAAAAAGAGACATGAGCAATGACTAAGTAATAATTTTAACAATGAACATACAAACATATATAAAACACACTTACTGTTTTGGGTCAAGAGGGCATGGAATTCTTTTCCTGTCATTTTCTTCCTAGTTGGAAAGAAAATGTTTATTTAGTTAGCACATGATTATGGTAGTAATTTCAGATTTATGTCTGTCAGTGACTAAAAATAACAACTCTTGTTAGCCTCGATTTATTGGAATTAGGTCAAACGGAAAAATAAGCTGTATTTCAGTCAGAGAAATGAGGAAATTGAACTGGCTGATGGATGAAGGAACACCAAGCAACTGAAAGCCTTTATACATCACTATGGTGACCATATTTTCTGAACCAAAATTAGACACACACTAGCGATGCCCCCTGACCTCTTTAGCTACACCCCTTGCCACAAGAAGCCCCCACCACTAGCAGTAGTACTCCAAGGGGCAAGATGGACACAAGACCAGAAGTAGTAGGTGTCATGTGACCCCTCTAAGAATTCCTCCCACCATCCTCTATCAATAGGAATGGGTTTGGCTTTCACAGGACCCTCCATGCAACTACCCTGCAGTTGCATTAACCCAATTTGTATTACATTAACTCATGGGGCGGGCGGGGAGAAGTGTTCCCTCTAAGATTTGCCTCCTATTAGCGGAGTGAATTTTGTCTTGTGCACCAGTATTGAATTCATGAGCTCTTGTTTGCATTAGGGATGTACTAGTATAGTCGCTTAACCGACAAGCAAAAGTTTATAGGTTAATGCTATAGACTACATGCATTTCCCTCTCCCTGCCAGTAAATTTGTTAGCAGGCTGGCCAGAAGCCTGACTCAGTCCTGGCTTGCGATGGGTCCAGGACCTACTCCTGCTGTGGCTCTGCATTTAAAGTGTATTAGGAGCCAGGCAGGCAGGCAGTCTGGTTCAGTCCTGGCTCACACTGGGTCCAGGACTTACCCCCATTTCAGCTCTGTAATTCAAGTATATTAAGAGCCAGGCAGGCAGGCAGCCCAGCTCTGTTCTGGCTTGTGCTGGGTCTGGGAGTTCAACCTTCCCCCCCTCATAGAGAGAGACTGCTGCCACCCCATGCTACTGCCTCTTTCTCAGAAACACCAGCACAGGGTGACAGGCAGCCAGTCCGCAAGGAGAGCTGATTTTTATACTGGCTCCCCTCGCGGACCAGCTCCTGCCTGGCACCCCATGTTAGTGCCTCTGATACAGTGGCTGCTGGCCCTGCCCCCGGGGACTATAGAATAGTCAACTAACCGATAAAATGTCACGAGGTTACTTGACTATTCAATTAACTGATATTTAACACCCCTAGTTCAGATGTGTGCCACTGTGGCACCCAAGTTATTAATAAATATCTTATAAACCTCTCCCTTTCCCCCTCTGCTGCCATATCTCCCAACCTCTTCACATCCAATCTGCTACCCAAGTTCATTCTGCTGCTCCCTACCCCTCACCTACCTCTGCTGTCTGGCTCCTGCCCTTTGGGAACTTGCCCCCCTCCTTATCCTCCTGACCCCCTGCATCAACCCTTCTCTTCCCCCTGTGTCCACCCCCCCTCTAACCCCACTCTGATCATCTGTAGCTACCCCTCCCCATCTCCTCTCGTAACACCTCCCTCTACACACCTGCCCTGCTTCTCTCCTCTGGTGCCTGTCCCTCCCCTCCACATGTCTGCCCTTCTAATTCACCCCCACAATTCTCTAACACCTGCACCTTTACTTACTCCTGCACCTTCCTAATACCTCCCTCACTGCCCCTGCTCTCCTTGCCCTCGTTCTTCCTGGTGCCCACCCCCTCACCTACTTTTGCCCCAATTCCCCTCATGCCCCTCTGTGCCCTCACACATGATTTGCTCCATCCCCTGCCTTCCTCATGTCTGCCCCTCCCTTCAACCCCTCTTCTCCTGGCACCCATTCCTTCCCTCTCGCTGCCATTGTCCCTCCCCTGTCATCTCCAAGTATCACCCTGTCCACTCCCTTCTCTCACCTCCACTTCCCTTCCCTTCCCCCCTCCTGCCCTTTTCCTCATTGTCTCCTCTTGGCACCCTGGCATTTTTCTCTCCTCTACCCTGCCCCTTGGTGCCTGCCTCTTTCTTCTCCTGCCCTGCCCCCCACCTCAGCACAAGCCCCTTTCTCACCCTCACTTCCCCCTAGTTCTCCTCCTGCCCCTTCCCTCATCTCTGCCTTCGACATGGAAAGCAGTTTGCGGGGCCTGGAGTGATGGTCGTGGTGCTATTTTTAGTACCGCGGTCTGGCCCCAGAAGCCCCCACAGCTCCAGCTGGAGTCAAGCTGCTGGAGCCACCTGCAAGGACCGGGACTGCGGTACTAAAAATAGCACCCCAGGCAACTTCCACTTCCAGTCCCAGCACCTTCCAAGCCCAAGTGCACTCCACCGCGCAGCACGTCAGCTGGGCTTTGCGCAGCTCCTGCTGGGGCTTCAAGGCATGAAGGTCTAGGAGCGGCTCTGTGGGGCTTTGCCTTGAACCCACTCAGCCCCACTGGCAGCTGCAGCCACTGTACTAACAAGCACCCTGCAGGAGGAGGAGGCAGTGCCTCCCGACTGGGACCCTATGTGGCAGAGGTGGTCTTGCGGGGGAAGGGAGAGGCTGCACACCACTGGAAGCCAGCCTGGCTGCCTGCCGGCAAAGCTCCAATGGAGCTGCCCACACTCTCTGCTGGAGGAAGGGAGAGGAGGCTGCTGCGCCGTACGAGGAGTAATGGCAGAGAGCCATTTCTTGGTTGCTTCTTCCCGCAAGCTGGTGTCGCCATCAAGTAGTGAAATGTCCAGTGGGGCTTTCCGGGATATTTCACTACTTGATGGGGCACCAGGACAGAGTATTTAAATTCAGACCTGTGATGAAAAAATCAGGATGTATGGTCAGCGTATACATCACCAGGAATTACTCTTTACCAGGGCTACTCAACATGCGGCTGGCGGGCCACATACGGCTCACAGCCCTCTTGTTTGCAGCCCACTGTGCCATTTGGTTTACGCGGGGCTCAACATGCGGCGCACAGGTGGGAGCCAAAACAAAAATGTAGTCAATATAATGGTCTTCTGTTGCTAATGCATTGTAGTAGTTAAATTCCTGGACTGTCATTACTCACGAAAAGTGCTGTCGTATGGGTGGGAATCGAGTCAATATTGCATGTTATTAATATCAGCGGAACGGTTTTAAATGGGGCCTGCATGTTGTGTAGTCCTGCCTTAATCTTTGTATTCATGCCTGTCAGTGTGAAAGAAGCTATTTGCCTGGATATTTGTACGTATGCGCCACCCCACTGAAGATGCGGCCCTGGCGATGTGCTGCGAGGATGAGCGTGGCCCCCGGGCTTCCAGGGCTGAGGAGCCCTGCACTAGGGGAGGTTCTAGCTCGCTCTGTCCGCAGAGGCCAGCAGTGGGGAGGTGTCAAGAAGGCGCGTGAGGCGATGGCTGGCTAAGGCCGTACCAGACGCACCCGTCATTCGAAGCGCAGCCAAGCAGACAGAAGGAAGCCCCGCCCCCCGGGACGCTACTGAGGAGCTAGTTAGAGGGTCTCAGCCAGGCCCCCCCGCTGCAACAATCCCAGTCGGAGACCCCGGACTGCGCTGGCCTGGCCTTCCCCCGTCACAGGCCGGGCTGCCCTGGGACTGGGAGACAAGCTGGGCCCCTCACCAGCCCGCGGAGACACCTGGCGCGCTTGGCCTGTCTCTATGGCGCTCGCCCTGGGGACACGTGCCAAGCGCGTCCACTGAGGCTATAAAAGAGCCTGAGGGCGGGGCACGCTCCACCCCTTCCTGAAGCCACACAGGTGAGGGGCCCTTCGCCCCGGTACCTCCTGCTGCCCGTGCTCCCCGCAGAAGCGTTTCCCCTCAGCCGGGATCATTTTGCAGAACCGCTTCTTCCGCTCCACGAAGTAACCGCAGCGGCCGGGCAAAGGAGCCCCGCGACCTCCGGCCGCCGCCGCTGCCGGCTCGGCCGCCATCTTGGTGCCCCGCCCCCGCGGGAGCCGAGCGCCAAACTCAAAGTGCAAGATGGCGGCGGAGAGTCTGTTCAGCCGCTTGGTGCCGGTGCAGGTGAAGTGCCAGGGCTGCGAGGACAGGTGAGGGCAGGCGCGGCCACAGCGAGGCTCCCGTAGCGGGCTGGGGCTCGGTCCGGCAGGGCCCTCTCCTGGCCCGGCAGCGGGACGTGGGTGTCCTCAAATAGACCCTGCTCGGGGCCTCCCGGGCTTCTAGGGGCCCCGGGTTGGGCCCAGAGCAGCCGAGGGTCGGTGGTACCCTGGGTGGCTCCTCACACAGCGTCCGCGTAAAGGGCTGGGGGAGCCTCCAGCGCTTCCTCTGCAGCCCGGGCGCTGCGGCTCAGGTCTCTGCCACTTATCCTTGGCCTGCCGCAGGGCCGGGCGCTCACCCCCGGCGGGCTCGCTGCGCGGGGAGCGGCCGGGATTGCCATGGCTTCTCCCACGTACACAAAACAGCGATCCCGTCTGCTCGCTGTGGGGCCGCGCACTGCTGCATTGTATTCCCGGGTGCCCCGCCTGGGCTGAGCGCTTGCAGGTACTGCAGGCGTTTACAGTCGGATGCCCAGAGCAGATCTCTTGTCAACTGAATTTATCCACGCTACATCAGTGGCTTTTCAACCTTTTTCATTTGCTTATCTCTAACGAATTTCAAATGGAGATGAGGACCTTTTTGGAAATCTTAGATATCGTCTGCAGATCCATTGGGATCCATGAAACCCAGGTTGAAAACCATTGTTGTAGACAAGTATGGGCGGGGAAGCTGTGTTAGTCTGATCTGCATAAACAATGAGCAGTCCTGTGGCACCTTATACACAATCAGATTTATTGGAGCATAAGCGTTCGTGGGCAAAGACCCATTTCCTCAGGTATCTGACGAAGTGGGTCTTTGCCTGCGAAAGCTTATGCTCCAATAAATCTGATCTTGTATAAGGTGCCACAGGACTTCTTGTTGTTGTAGACAGATTCTCAGCAAGCTGGTCTCTCTATTCACTCAAGATACATAACTTGTACCTTTACTTTAGTATGATCATTGTTCCACTCCAACCAGAAAAACTACTTACTACCCTAGAAGTGTTATGATAATATAGTACTAGCAATTTTTCTCAGTTTCCTTGCACAATGGTATCTGGGGTGTGAATTAGAATGGGGAGGTGAATGGAGGAATTTCATCTCCCCACAGTTTTTTCCATCCTAAAATCCAGGAACTTTTTTCTCAGGCCTACCCAACCGGATGTCATTCTGAAGGCATGCGCTGTGAATCAAATCCATTAACTAGACTTGTAGAATGTAGCAAATAAGTTCCTAAATAATGGGTTTGGCAGATGATATTTAGGAAAGTCAGAGTAAAGTTTCAACCTTAAGGAAACATTATTAATGTGAAATATAGCCAATTTCAGAAACTTAGGCTCAGTGGAGAGTGTCTATTTTTGGGTGTAATTTCATAATGAGGAGTCACAAAAACACCCATATGGTTCATCGGCAGAGTTACAAACTATAGATTCAGATTAGTTTTGCCACGAGAGACACTTTGCCAGGAGGTTTCAGAGAGATATGCTAACAGCAGAAGTATACAGAGACTGAGAAATCTTATATATATTCTAGTCACAAATCCTTCTGCTTTGTCCCCTCCAGCCTATCTCTGTCCTAGAGTTGTCTGTCTTCCCCCAAACTCACTGCTGTAGCTCCTTGGCTTTCCATCCTTCTCCAAGTACCAATACCTAGCCAGTCCCAGTTTTTCCTAGTCTCCCTGCCTCGAGTCCTCATGCCAATCTCCCACCAGGCTCTTTGTCCTAAATTCGTATTCCCTTAAGCCAGGGGTGGGGAACCTTTTTTTGGGTGGGCCCACTGACCCAGAAAAATCATTCAGGGGCCACACACAAGTGAGACGCGTAAAAAAACCAACCCCCCCCCAAAAATCCACAACCCACCCCTCACTAACATGGTCCCTGACTGAAAAGGAGAACGACACTCTCCACTCCCTTGCACACCAGAGCCTTGGGGCCCAGCCTAGTAGACTTTGAATGCTCCAGCCCTGTGGTGGAATAGCAGGGGAAGGCGGGGAGGGGCTGAGCCTTGGGAATTGGACCCAGGCAAGCTGGGGTGCTTCCTGCAGTCCCTGGGGCCTGAGATTCCCCACCCCTGGCCTAAGCACTATGGATGTTAAAAAGTAGTTAATTATGTAACCATCTAACTGTTAAAAATCTTAGTGGTTACATGGTGGCTCCTTGCCCCATTCCCATGGACTGTGCTGCGGGCTTCTGCAGTATAAGCTTTATACTGCAGAGCCAGCGGCACAGGTGGCAGCTGGCTCCCTCGAAATGTGGCTTGGAGCTGGTGTGTAACCGTTAGGTAACTGATAGGCTTGTACTTATTGGTTAACTGTTTAAACAGTCACACTGTTATATCTCTACTAAGCACCTCCTCTAATCTCAAGTTCCTCGTCCCTCGCATACTCCCAGCTTCCGGATTTGCTAGGCTTCTGATTTGTCACTGTCAAAAAGTGATCCTGGTTGCTCTGGTCAGCACTGCTGATTGGGATACTAAAATAACAGTGGACTACTCAGCGGGGTTAAGGCAGGTTCCTTGCCTGCCCTGGCTCTTCATGGCTCCGGGAAGCAGCTAGCATGTCCAGCTTCTCTTTGCTCAGAAGCTGGCAGTCCTTCCATCTCCTTGTTCCAGACTATTACTTCCATTTCCCACCCTGATTCAGTTCTAGTCCCCTCTGCATATGAGTGAGGACTCTTCTTATTCCATATTGACAGGACTCCAGCATGGGGAGCATTGCAAACGCCTGAGACTTTATTCTCACTGTTCTGGTGCCTGTTCCACTGGAATCTACAGCAATTGTAAGGAAAGTCCAGCTCATTGTGCATAGCAATGTTGGAGAATTTAGCTGACAGTTTCTAACAAGTTTCAATTGAGCAAGTGCATATCGAAATGTTTCAGAGGCGTATAAGTTTTTCATGGATGTACCTTTTGCTACACCTCTGTCAGATTTCAAGCCCTTGCTCTAAAGCATGGACACTCAGTGCAACTGGCGTAAGATTTTTTTTATGTGGGCAAAACAATATATTTTTCCCATATATTTGAAAATAGCTGCTATATTTTTGCTGAAACTGTAGCAAAAATCAGTCTTTATAGGCATCTAGCATGGGACATTTCAGACTGAATCTTCAGCTAAAGTTATAAGTAACTTAAAACAGGGTGTTATAATGTGAAGTATTGGACTAGCCTTGTTGCTAACAGTTCCACCTATGTATTTAAGTTACAGCATTTCCAGTGTTTCACTTGTAGTACTCTACAATCTTTTATTTCTTAGTGATAAGAAAGCTTTCTTGACATTTGATATAAATGTTCCTTTTATGTGATATTTGCATTTAGTGTACAATTAAATAATTGTTTGAAGAACAAGTTCTCAATTTGTTGATACTGTAGTACTTTAGGGTATGTCTGTGCTACAGAGAAGATTGAAACTGCCGCTGTCAATCTTCCAGGTTTGAATTAGTGAGTGTAACGGAGACACGCTAATTCGAACTGAGAGAAGCACTACGGTCAATGCTTGTAGTCCTGCTTCCACAAGGAGTAAGGGAAGTTGAAGGGAGAATGTTCTCCCTTCAACTTCCTGCAGTGTGTACAGCACCAAAAGTCAAGTTAAGGTACTTCCATTTCAGCTATGCAATTAACCTAGCTGAAGCTGCATATCTTAATTTGACCTTATCCTGAAGTGTAGACATATCCTAACAGTTGGATATTTATTAAATAGGAGGATAAATGTTCGAGTGAGGATTGAGCTACAATCAACATCTAATCCTGTTCATAGAAAGGTGCGTAGTGCTTGCTCTTCCTTAAATATTTTAAGTATCTTCTTACTGATATGTAAAGAGAGAACAATATGAAGCTTTACTACATTTGTCATTTAATAGGTTAAGGTCTTAAAATCCGCTGTTAGTATTCAGATTTGTTGACACATTGCTTTAGGTTTTTTCCTTGCCTTATTAGTCTTTTATCTCAAGTTTTCAGTTTCATAGATCTTTTGTGTTTGAGGGCTAATAACCATAGCTAGTAACAGTTCCCCCCCCCCCATTGACCCATTTTTGTTTGACTCTTACTTTAGAATTCTCAGCTGTTGATTTTAAAGATGTGTTGTCTGAACTTCACACCATTCCCTTTTCTAGTTAATTAAAACAAGCACTTCTTCTTGATATGGTGAATGTAATACATTATAATTTTATAGATAGCTAATCTAGATATTTTTTTAACATATGTAGCTATCATCATAACACCTTTGAAAGACTGGTTCCATACTGATACTTCTAAACATCCTTGACATGCTTACTTTTTTATTATTATTATTTGTTAAAGATCTCAGGATAACTTGTTCACCCTTTTTCCAGCCCTTTATGCTGTATAAAATGGCCACAGAAATGTAAACGGAATTTAAAAGCCATGATCTCAACTGGGGGAGAATTCCCACAGTGCAGGAATTGAGGAAGACCACGTGAGCATGTATTTTAGAGACAGGAGCATGTAACTTATTTTGGAGACAAGAGCAACCCAAAATTAAGGGTGAAAAGGTGGTTTAAAGCAGTGGTTCCCAAACTTTTTTATACCATGGACCGGCAAACCTATTCACAGACTTTTGGCGAACTGGTGTCATTGTATTTGCATATTCATTATTTGCAATAATGAATATTACCAGTCCATAACAGATCAGAGTTTGCAGATATCTACAATACTTACATAAAAATTCTCAGAAAGAATTTCCCTCTGGCTATTGGGTGCAACAGCCCTTCCCCCCCGGGGCAACTGGTGCCTGCAGAGGGAGGTGCACATTGAGGGGCACCCACAGGAAAGGGGGCATATTTAATAACTTTAGAAATTTTGTCAGGGGCATAGGAGCTGGTGCCCGCAATGCTACCACCAGTTACATCTGCCCTCCCCCTCCTTCCTGCCTCATGGGGTGGGAGAGCTGCCATTGTATCTCCCCCTCTCCTACTGTATAATCTCTGCCTGTGTGCCTCCCTTCCCTAGCCAGGCTGCTTTTCCTCCCACCAGTCTCCTTTCCCTGCATCCCTTCTTTCCCTTTTCAGTGTCCCTCCATTGCACCCCTGCTCCCATCTGCCTCATAAGTCCTCCCTGAATCCCCTAACCTTCTTTCAGCACCTTCTTCATCCTTCTCCTGCCTCACACATCTCTGTTCCCTCTGACCCTACCCTCCCTTATTTGCCCTAGCTGGCTCCTCTGGGCAGTGATCTCAGCCAGCTCTGCTGGGAGCAGCCCAGGGCCAAACCCTCCCCCTGTAGCCTGGGGGCTGGGGGCCCTGGGGACTGGAGGTCTCTCTTACCTGCCCCCCGAGTGCTGCCCGCCCTGGGACAGGGGTTGGACCAGGCAGGGGCTGGCGAGGCTTGGGGAGCTGCTCTGGGAGAGAGGCTCCTGGGGAGCTGTGGGACCAGCCCTGCTGGAGGTTCCCCCTCCCGGCTGCAGCCCAGGCTTTGGAGGCTCGGCAGTGCCACTCCCCCCTCCCTGTTGAGGCTTGCGGATCCAGCCCAAAGCCTGGCCCCAAAGTCCTTGCAATCAGAGGCAATCAGAGGCTTCAAGTTGCTCTCTGCTGCCAGGCCTAAGCCAGTGATCTCTTCTTCCTTGCCTGCTGCTGCTACTGGGTCCTAGCATGACACTTGCTCTGCGCTAGGGCAGTGTGCCGAGGCCCAGCAGCCAGTGGTTCACAGCCCGACGGTTGGGAACCTATGGTTTAAAGGAGTGGTTTGTAACCCGTGGTCTGCTGACCCCCGGGAGTCTGTGGAAGGGTATAGTATATCTGAGTAACCAATAAGCTTTTGTTTATCAGTTAATGCTATAGACCACATGTATTTCCCACCCCCTCTTGCCGGTAAATGTTTTAGCAGGCTGGTGAGTAGCCCAGATCAGTTCTTGGCTTGCACCAGGTCTGGGACCTACCCCTTCTGCAGCTCTGCATTTAAAGTGTTTTAGGAGCCAGGCAGGCAGGCAGCCTGTCTCGGTTCTGGCTCACACCTGGTCTGGGAGCTCAGATCTCCCTCTAAACAGGGACTGCTGTGACCCTGTACTGCTGCCTCTGTATCAGAGGCAACAGCACAGGATGACAGGCAGCCAGTCTGTGAGGGGAGCTGGTTTTTAAACTGGCTCCTCTCGCTGACCAGCTCCTGCCTCGTACCCCACGCTGCTGCCTCTGATATAGACGCAGCAGCACGGCGTGGCAGGGGACTCCTTGGGAGTGGGGCCAGAGTGCACTGGCTGCCTGCCCTGGGGAGTATAGAATAGTTGAGTAACCGATAAGAATTCATGAAGTTAATCAACTATTTACTTAACCTATATTTAACATCCTTAGTCTGCGGACTAAGACTGAAAACTGACAACAGAATTCATCTATATTGGGGTGGGCAATAATTTTAGCTGGGGGAGCCACTGTGGAAGGGGTGGGGCCTTGGGTGGAAGGGGCGAGGCTAGGGCACTTCCATGTTTCTCCGCTCACAGACCCTGATTGGCCTGGGGGAGAGGGGGTCACACACAGTCTCTCGCTCCCTCCCTTGCCTTGCAAGGGGTACACAATGCTTAAAGTCAATCCTAGTGGTTGACTCTAAACGCTGCCCTGCTGGTGGGGGGAGGAGACTTTGCACGCTCCCTTAACCCTAGGCATTGATTGGCTGGGGGCAGGGGAGTGGGAGGGTGTCTGCAGGCTGGATAAACCCACTTGGCGGGCCAGATCCAGCCCACGGAGGCCCTTTTGCCCCTGGTCTATATATACAGATGATAGATTTCCAAAGGAATCTACTCCTCCATTCAAAATTTCCAAAGAGAAATTTCCACTACCAATTAACATTTTTAGGGGTCTGCAAAAGAGAAAAGGTGTAATGACCTCATAGCCCTGGAGCCTGGGAATTCTGTGCTATGCTTCTAAGAGCTGCAGCACAGAAACTCCACCTCAGTTGCTAGTTTGCCTTTGTAGTTACTATCCATTGGTTTCCATTCTATTTTCATGCAGTCCATTTTTTATCATTTGTACTTGGAACTGTCAAATTTAGTCTGAACATATGTTGGGTTTTGAAATTTTTGCTGCTAAAAATTAGTGGTGTTGCTTTAAGGTTGCAATCCCTTTTTAGGAGGTAGTTTCTCTTCTGTAATATTTAAAATAAGAATTGCCCTAAAATGTAATATAATTGATGTTGTTTTGTCCCTCTTATTAGTGGTCAGAGGTGTCTCTTACTACTATAAAAAGTTAAAACATTGTTGGGTAATGTCTCAATATATTAACTTAATGAATTTATACTGTTTAAAATGATTTTTAAACATATTTTTTTTTAGGACTTAATTGTCCAGTTGACAGATGATTCTGATCCTTTTTTCCTTTATAACCTTGTTATATCTGAGGAAGATTTTCAAAGGTTAGTTGTCAACTTATTGTGCTGTTTATGACATATTAACAATGATGATAAAGAATGGCTAGATATTCTTTCATTTTTAAAAGTTCTGTTTGACTATCAAATAATAGAACTTGGCTCTTACAGTATTTTTCTGCCATAGATTGCCTAATGGTCTACAAAGGAAGACCTAATATCATTCCTCTCCATGTATAGATAGGAAAACTGAGGCATAGAGAGGTGAAGTGACTTGTCCAAAGTCATTCAGGACAATGATGGAATCCTGGTTTCCTAAATTTCAGTCCAGTGCCGTATCCACTTAGACCACACTACCCCCTATTTTTGTATCTGGGTGTTTCTGAACATTTTGCAAGGATTTCAGTTGGCATACTCTCATAAGCAAGGACTGCTTCAGTGAGCAAGTGTTCACAGAATTGGATCATTCAATGAAAGATGTATTTTGGATCATCACATTGTTGGATCTCAATACAATTGTAATAATTTAAGGAAAAATACTTCGGTTTGAACATCTGAATGACAATCTCTGATCAATATGTAGTGGCAGATAAAAAGAAGAAATACAAATACATTTGGGGTTTTATTTCAGTAGTTACGATATATCAGTCATATCTGCTTCATTATACTAGATTTGCACACTAGGGATGTTGAAGTTTAACCAGTAAGCATATGCCTTACTAACGTGCTTACCAGCTAACCAGTTAACCAGAGGGCTCCCCTCCATGGCGGCCCAGCCAGCAGGACTCTAGCCATGGCAGAGCCAAAGCAGCCCTCACCAGCTAAGGTGGGGTGGGCCAATGCCAGAGCAGTCCCCACCATCCACTTCCTGAGGTAGGGCCTATGCCGGGGCAGCCCCTCACTGTGCCTGTTTAACTATTTGGATAATTTTTACATCCCCAATATAGCTACAATAAAAGAAAGTTCCTGCCTCAGAGTTTGCATCGGTAAGGCCCTAATTGAGTACATCTACCCATGTAACCCTCTACAATATAGGGTGCTCACAGAAGATTTTAATTTGAAAGATACATATTCCCACATGATGATTTTGTTGAGTGAAAGCTAACTTGAAAAACATTTAAAAATTAAAACATGCTTCTTGTGCTTGTGATTAGCTACTTGATAAGGTTTATTTTATACTCTGGATTAACAATCAAAATGTTAGGCGTTAATTATTAACTAATTAAAAGTTTAAGATATTTATTTACTTAGAGCAAACAAAAATATTTGGTAGGAATGTAACATGTATTTATTTCCCCTCTTTCTTTGTGTAGTTTAAAATGCCAGCAGGGTCTTTTGGTAGATTTCTCTGCTTTTCCGCAAAGATTTATAGATCTACTTCTACAGTGCATTCAGGAACAAAACAAAGATACCCCAAGGTAAATAATATTTGGTACCACATTATTAACTTTGTGTAAAAAAAATTTCTTAAACAAAACACACACTCGCTATGCCAAATACTCAAAAAGAAAGATAAGACTAAGGAAAGTCAATGGGACTTAAGCTTCAAGTGCCTAAGTCACTTTTGAAAATGAGAATTTTTACTTCAATGCCTTTGAAAATGTTACCACTTATCCAGTGTGTTTATCTTTACAAAGTTCTCCTAAAGTGCATGCACCTGAATGGTGGGGTAACGTGCAATATCAAATGTAACACGAGTTACTTACTTTTATTAAAAACTCAGAAAAAGCAAAAACTACATATCCTTTGGCTTTTTTATTTACTATGCCTAGAGGAATTTTTTTTGGTGCTAGCATTATATGATATTTGTCAAGATGCTGTTGCCTTATTGGATTCCTTTATATTTTCATAATATTAATTTGGGAAGGATTTATAGCCTGATCCTGCAACTGCATCCAAACAGGTGGTTGCTTCTGGACCATAGCTCCAGTTGTGTGTTAACTGCCTTAATGATTTATTTTATAAAGTGAAAAAAAGTCTGGAATCTATATATGCTTTTGTAACCATAGGTGTTATGTATTAAATCTGGTTCTTCATTTGTTTTTAAGGTTTTTGCTCCAATTAGTTTCTTCAGCATCTGTTTTAGATCACACACCTGCTTTTTTAAATGTAGTGGAGACAAACCCATTTAAACATCTTACACATCTCTCGCTAAAATTCCTGCCAGGAAATGATGCAGAAATAAAGAAGTTTTTAGCAATCTGTTTGAAATGTATTAAGGTAAGATTGTAGATTTGCAGTATCCGTAATTAGGCCCTTATCCTCCAAATACTTAAACTTGGGTTTTATTTTAATTTTTTTTATATTAGTTCATGTTGTGGCTTTGAACATAGTTATATAGGTACATATTGTAATTCAATACACTTGCTTTCTCTAAGGATAAAAATATCACTGGCACACATCTATTTAAAATAGCACTGTCAAATTATTGGAAAATGAAGTTGATGTATTTGGTAGCATACCAGATTTAAATAATGCTATGATATGAACAGCGATTTCAGAGTTTGAAAACTCGTCAACCTACAGTTTACATCTTACTAATTTCTTCACACATAGTTTTTGTCTTATCTTAGTGCAATGTAAATGTAAACTGCCCCTGTAATATAAATTATTTGTAAAAGAAAAAAAATTCCCCTTAATTTCTAGGTCAGGGTTCTCAAACTTTTTTTCTGCGATGCCCTTTGGAAATATTTCAAGCTGTGATGCTTCCCCCACTTCCCCCAAGTGATGATCCTACCATGCCACCGGCACTGTTGCTTGGGACAGTACAGCCTTCAGAGCTGCGTTCCTGGCCAGCAGCTACTGCTCTCTGGCCATCCTGCTTTCAAGTTCTCAAACTGTCAGCCCTGCGGATGGCTGGCAGCTGGAGCACCTGCATGCATGGGAGCTTGCAGATTATGACCCTTCCACAATCATCTTGTAACTCCCAATATGAGAACCCGTTATCTAGGTGTTAACAAAACTCCTTTTAAAATAATAAAGTGCAAAGATCCTAATTTCTTGGGGAATTTTTTTGAAAAACAAACTTGATTCAGAATTGTCCGCATTTGTATGGAATTCTTTTTACAGGTGAAAAATAGCTTTTACTTTAGGATTCATGAAATAGTCTAAATACTGAATTATACATATCTTGATAAGACTTTATTAGATTAATGGACATGTTTTTTGAACTTTACATATAGAAATAATGGGATATGGATGCTAATGTTTCTAAATTGAAAAATAAGATTGTATTGATTTAAAATGTCAATTATATATAGGAAGAAAAGTCATTACTGGAACAAAAGCTTAAAAAAACTGAAGATGACCTTACCAGACAACTGAGTTGCACACAGCAGGTAGTTGATGATGTTATGCCTTCCTACCTTTTGTATAATAAGTGTTCAGTCTTCTGAATTTTTTGAATAGCACACTGCATGTAAAGGTATATTGCAAATCAGAGTTACAGTAGAATCCGGTTTGCAGAACTCTTGGAAAGATAACATCGTTTCTTGTTTTCGATCTAATCTTATATCTGTGCATTTATTTTTAATTTTGTTGCTTATGGAGCATGTACTGCTGGTGGCCAATAGAGGTCTGGCTGGTTACATGGTTCTGAGAAACAACCAATTTTGGCAGTGCAGAGGGAGATGGATTGAAGTTAAAAAAATAGCCAGTGTGATGAACTATTCAGAAGACAGGTCAAAGCACACCGAAGACAACTAAAAACACTTTACTTTTCCCTGTAAGAAACTACCACAAGAATATTATGTGGTCAGAAATAAGATAATAGATAGTTTACAAGATTGTGCCACACAATGAAGACATTTCAGAACCCTTAACTTTGTGTTGTGTATGAATCAAAGAAAAGTAGGATTACAATTGTAGACATTTGTTCTAATATTTCATTTACGATGGATGATGGGCCATGTTGTGGTTTCACCTCCTTTTTAAAGAGGATGATTGCTGTGAGTCATACTGTAAAACTATACAGACTGCACTTTGTGTGCTCTTGAGTTAAACTCAAATCCTTAATGTTCTTCCTCCTCCCCCTGGCCCCTCCAACTTCTGTGGGCTTGTCAGACAGATTACATTTTAAAAATACATTATCTAATTTGTTTTGTATAATTTTAATAGAATTGGAATGGCTGTACTCTCCTGCCATTGCAAATTTAAAAGAAAAATGCTGTCAATAAATACATTTTTCCTACTGAAAAGGTAGTATTTACTGGGCTATGACATAGCTATTGAATGTGTTCACTCTTATTTGATAGGACAGAGTAGGCAGTCCCCGACTTACGCGGATCAGACTTATGTCGGACCCGCAGTTACGAACAGGGCTGCCCCAGAGTACACGGACTGCGGGACCTCGCGGTCCTGCCGCCTGTGTACTCTGGGGCTTTCTCTGCGTCTCCCTGGTCTGCAGACCAGGAAGACGCAGAGCAAAGCCGCGGAGGGGCTCGGGCAGCCCAGGGGCGCCTTTGCAAAGCCGTGGGGGGGCTCGGGCAGCGAGGCACCCCAGGCGCGCTGGACTGCTCCGCTGCCCGAGCCCCCCCCCCCCAAAGCTTTGCAAAGCCGCAGGGGGGCTGGGGCAGCGAGGCAGCCCAGGCGCGCCTGGGCTGCTCTGCTGCCAGCTTCTCCGAGGCTTTGCAAAGCCGAGGGGGGGGCTCGGGCAGCGGGGCACCCCAGGCGCGCCTGGGCTGCTCCGCTGCTGGCTTCCCTGCGGCTTTGCAAAGCCGCGGGGGAAGCCGGCAGCGGGACAGCCCAGACGCCCCGCGGCTGTGCCGCTGCCGGCATCCTCAGAGGCTTTGCTCCCCGTCTCCCTGGTCTGCTGGTCTCCAGCAGACCAGGGAGACTGGGAGCAAAGCCGCGGAGGACCCAGGCGGCGGGACCGTGGTGCGTCTCGGTCCGCCGCCCGTGTCTTCCTGGTCTGCTGGGGTGGGGGGGGGCGCAGCTAGTACGCCCCCCCCCCCCCCCCCCAGCAGACTAGGCTTTTCTCCGGACGCCTGTGGCAGAGCAGCTGGGGTGCTGCCGGTTGGTCCCGCAGCGCCACTCTGCGCGCTACTGGTCCAACCCAGCAGCACCCCAGCTGCTCTGGTCCTGATTCAGCCGCTGCTGGTGAGTTTCAGCAGCGGCTGAATCAGGACGCCTGGGGCAGAGCAGATGGGGTGCTGCTGGGTTGGTCCAGTAGTGCCGAGGAGCGGCGCTACTGGAGCAACCCAGCAGCACCCCAGCTGCTCTGCTCCAGGCGTCCTGATTTAGCCGCTGCTGAAACTGACCAGCGCTGACTACAGGAAGCCCGAGGCAGAGTTGCTCTGCCCCGGGCTTCCTGGAATCAGCTGCTGATCGGTTTCAGCAGCAGCTGACTTGGGGACGCCTGGGGTTCTTAAGTTGATTCTGTATGTAAGTCAGAACTGGCGGTCAGTTTCAGCAGCGGCTGAATCTGGACGCCAGTTCCAACTTACATACAGATTCAACTTAAGAACAAACCAACTGTCCCTATCTTGTACGTAACCCGGGGACTGCCTGTATAAGATTTGGAATTATTCTTTTACTAGCTATTTTTGCCTGATGACCCTCTGCTTCCTATTTGTAAAGCTTAGATGTATATCACTGAGCAGTATGAGGATTGAGTTCTTTCTGTAAAGTGCTTTGAGCTTCTTGGATGAAAATCACAATATAGTGCAAAATATTATTCAGTATAATATGATATGGTTTCAAGATTCTTTATGCTATCTTAACAAATACAGAGCTTGTCAGAAAAGAGCCGGGAATTAGATAAGCTGAGAAGTGAATGGACGTCACAAACAACAACACTAACAAATAAGCACCGTCAGGAATTGACAAATGAGAAGGAAAAAGCTCTCCAGGTAGGACAACTGAAGGAAAAACACAACTATTGATATACCATTAGTAATTTTTTAGTTTAAGGTTAGGTTCATTGACACACTTCCTTTGATTTCCAATTTTTCTTCACTATAGTTGCAGACTCAGTACCAACAACAACATGAACAGCAAAAAAAGGAAATGGAAAGCATGCATCAGAGAAGTATCCAACAGCTACAAACTCGACTCTCAGAACTAGAGATTGCCAACAAGGACCTAACAGAGAGACGATACAAAGGAGACTCTACAATTAGAGAACTTAAAGCAAAACTTTCTGGAATAGAAGATGTATGGAATGTTTAGTATTTTCAAATCATATTTGAATAGGGGTAACACAATCAGTACACTCTTGCAATAATAGAGCATGATAATTGAAAATGCAGAAAGTATTCAGGTTGTGGGAATCCATGCTTCAGGTTCTAAAGTCTTAATTTTTACTATTCTTTTGTATTGTCTTATTTATATCCTTGGTTAAGAGTTAGATATATGTATTCAAAATGAAGGTATTGCAGTGTTTTTTTTTTTTTTTTTTTTTTTCTTTTTTCAAAATATTTTTTCCAAACATTCTAGGAGTGCCAGAGAGCAAAGCAAGAAGTATTGTCACTGCGTCGGGAGAATTCTACCCTGGATGCTGAATGCCATGAAAAAGAGAAACACATTAATCAACTACAAACACGAGTTGCTGTTTTGGAACAAGAGATAAAAGATAAGGACCAGCTAATTGTTAGGACAAAAGAAGTATTAGATGCAACACAAGAAAAAAAGGTTTTGTTAAGTTTTTATATATCCTATTTCTAAAGTACTTTAGAACACTGCTTGATTGCTATTCACAACTGTGTTATTTTGGATTACCAGATTTTGAGAACTGGTAAATAGATGATCAACTATTATTTAAAAAAATTAAGATTACTGCAATACAAGATATATTTGACTCATTTTAACAAATGTTATTTAGTTAAAATACTTCCTAGTCCAACAGTAAATGCATATTATATTTTGTAAAGGTAATCTTTTACTACTAGATATTTGCTGACATGAGAGACAAAATTTTTCTGTGTTTATTTGAAAACTGGATTGGTGATGGTTCTGCTAGTAGTATCTCTATGGGTGCTCCCCTTCAGTTGTGCATGTGCATCGTGCATCTTCTATTGCAGATTTTAGAGATCAGTGCCTGTTTGGCCCATACATGCTACTTTGCCTCATGCTCTGCATTGTGGCTGTATAGAACTTCAGGAGCAGACTGCCTTCAGTTTCTTTTCAGCTGCTTTGGCCTAAAATAAGATCAAATTGGACATTTCTGAGGCTGTATCTCAACTAGGATTTTTTTCTTAGTTTTACTTAGCTAGTTGTACTGATAGTAATAAATAATTATTTTTATTGTTAGTAAGGAGTGTTGTCCTTTTCAGGTTTTTTCCCCCCTGCAGGAAACTTTAGGTTGCTGAATAGGTGTACCCAGTTCTGTGTTTTAAATGTTTGCTTTCATGCTGGGAGCCCATCCTGTTGAGTGATGGGCACTCCCAGTCCATCTATTGCTTTGGGAAGTCACACATCCCCCAAAAGTGTACACCAAAGTCGTTGCTCAATTTGCCTGAGTCCAGGGTATGGCGTCAGATGTTCTGGCCTGATTCAGAAGCTGGATGCTATGCCCCAAAAATTACACTTGAAAATGATATTGGGGATTTCTCATTGACTTCTTAAATTTTGGGTCAGATTTCCTCTCCACACTATCAGAGAAGTATTTTTACATACATGCTAGGGAGATGGAATATATTCAAGACATGAATATATTTCAGATTCCATCCCAGTGGTATGAGCCATGGATGCCTCCACCTATATCCCATGGGCTCTCTCAATTGCCATATTAGGACACATGGGTGGCATACTGCCACAAGTCTTTAGGGCTCCTAGCATCATTCATCTACCTGATAGGGAGAGACTTTTGAGGAGCAAGACAGTAAAGCAAACAAGATGGTCCTGCTAACATCATCTTTCCTTCATTCCCAGGTAAATCATTTATGACTCCTTAACTGTCCCATGCTGATGACTTCAAACAGTTTCAGGATTTCACTGAAAGGATAGTAGACTATTTATAAACAAACTTTAGGAGGCTAAGGAATCACAGCGTAAACTGCTAGATAGTCTGCATGCAGCATCATTTGTCTGAATTGCACTACCTATTAATGAGGTTCTCCTGGCTTATGCAGAAGTAATCTGGCATACCCTAGCAATAATACGGTCCCATGAAGTGCAGCATCCATAGGGACCACATCTTGAACGACAGTGGATACGCAGAAGGAGTAAACCTTTCCTAATGCAAATTAACTAACTAGCTTGATCTAAACCAGATTTAAGCATTTGTACTTTGGTTCTAAAAAAAATGTAACTTGCTAATGGAAAGCTTTGCTTATTTGTTTTGAAGGTGATCCTGGAAGAAAATACAGAGAAGAAACAAGTTCATGTAGGAAAGCTTGAAGCAACAATAAAGTCATTATCGGCTGAACTTCTTAAGGTTTGTGTAAACATGAAAGTATCCTTATGGGATTTCTTCATTTAGTTTTAGGAATTGTTTACTTTAGAAATGACTCTGATGTTGTTTAATAGGCTAATGAAATTATCAAGAAGTTACAAGGAGATTTGAAAACGCTCATGAGTAAACTGAAATTTAAAAATACAGTAACAATTCAGCAAGAAAAACTCTTGGCTGAAAAAGAAGAGAAACTACAGAAAGAGCTGAGGGAACTACAGGAGACTGTACAGTCTCTGCGAGTAAAAGAGCAAGAGGTAATATGCATTATCTAAAGCTTTAGTGCTGTAACCACTTAGGTATGTGTTTAATGTTACACACATGTTTAAGTGTTTGCGGGATTAGTCTTGATTTGCTGTCTAGATAACTAAATGATTTTACCCATTTATGAAATGTTTGAAATGTTTTATTGAAACATAGAATTCTGGCAAATGTTGTTTTTGTGGTTGATTATAGCTTAGAGGGAATAGACAGTTGAAGAAACCTCTCAAATTTTAGTAAAAGTGCTACCCTTGACAAATTGTTGAAGTGCAATACAAATAAATTAGCTAAAGTAATTAACTTAATTGTTTGGATCAATATTCTTTTGACTAAAGAGACATTGTCAAATTTTAAAAAGTCTTTAAAATATAAAGAGATTTTCTTGTATTAGATAAAACATGAAATACTTTAAACAAAATCTAAGTTTCTCCCACTGTTTATGCTTTGTTTGCTTTTGATATTTTATTCAGCTTCAAGAATGAAAACACTGGTCTGTTAATTTTAAACATGCAATAGAACCAGAAAGTCAACACCCCCCCCCCCCCAAAAACAAACAAACAAAAAAAAAAAACCTCACTATTTTAATAAATGTGGTTTGGAACAGCAAACTTCATGTCTGGACTGAACTTCAACTCACCCTAGAAGTGGATTCAGGGCCATTTCAGATTTCAGTTACTATTAGGGTTAGCAAATGTTTAATCAAAGCTGCTTCCTATAATGAAAACTCTTTATCTTGCTACCCCTATAAACACAAATAGAAAGGATATTACATTTGCATAGGGCCAGAGTTTACAGAGTACAGAATGTTCAGTGCATACAAGTGAGTGTACAGAGCTCTGAGTAGAAACATATTTCTGAAGGGTAGAAACAGGCAAAAGTTGAGAGAAACTTTCAAAGGCATAATTATGGACCTTATGCCAACTGACATTTCTTGGCATTGATATCAATGCCAGAGAAATAAGGATCTTTTCTTTATGTATTCACCTCCAGCCCCCTTTGTTCTATTATTCATTTTGAGTCTAAGTCATCTGTCAGTGTTGCTTTAAGATCATGTGTTCTACATCCTTGATATTTATTTACATTATTATTTTCTTCAGTAATTAATTATTGATCTTTTCTGAATATGCTTGGCATAATTAGTATGGAAATATTTCAGGTATGCAAGTTGCAAGAACAGTTAGAAACTACAGTACAAAAACTGGAAGAAAGCAAACAACTTCTAAAAACGAATGAAAATGGTAGGTTTACAGGATTCTTTCTTTAGGTCTCTGGCTCTTTGTTTTTGTATTAACAGCATTCTATCTTGAAGCTAGAAAAATTGCTCACTTCTGCACATTTGTGGTTTCCTTCCCCTTTCACAGCCCATGTAGTATTGTAGCTCTAACTTGTTTGTGGTGGTTCTTTGCATAAAACAGAATTTTCCTTAGAATGCTGTGTTACAGTTTAGAATTTGAGAGAGTTTACGTTGCAATTCTAAATTTAAGTTATATGACTGCATGATTGTAAACCAGAATTGCATAACGAAGATACAGATTGATGCTTTGAAAACATAGGCTCCAATCCTGCATCCTACAATATACTTAACTTTATAATAGGTAAACAGTTTTATTGAAGTCAGTGGGAAAGCTTAGATGCTTAAAGTTTGTTTGTAAATGTCTTACTCCTTTCTGGGGCATAATCCAAAGCATGTTGAACTCAGTAAATTGAAATCCAGCTCTGTAGTCTCCTAATTATTAAATGCTTACCTTCCTTTGAGTTATGATTAATATGCTGTTGCTGGTCTATGAAATTCTAATAGGCTATAATTAAATTTGAAAGATGTCTATGGTCTTCGTTCTCTGAGAGCACTCAGATAGCACTGGCTGGGGGGATGGGGGTGGGTGGGTGGGTGGGTGGGTGTGTGTGTGTTTCTACCACTGGAAAAAAATAACAGATTTGTCTAGACCCGTGGTCCCCAACCCGGTGCCCGCGGGCGCCATGGCGCCCGCCGGGCTCTTTACATGCGCCCGCGGAGCAATCTGGGCTGGCAGGTGCCAGCCCCGGGCGCATGGCCGGTCCCGGCAGCACCACGCGTGCCCCGGCCACGCAGCGCTTACGGGGGGGGGGGGCGCCGGGCGCGCGGCGCTTGCCCAGGAAGCGCCTTCCCCGGGCGCGCGGGTATGGAGGGGGCCCCGCCCCCGGGCATGCGGCTGGGGGGGCCCCGCCCCCGGGCGGGCAAGTGTCCCCGCCCCCTGGCGCCCGCCAACCTGAAAAGGTTGGGGACCACTGGTCTAGACAAGCTCTTGTATTCATTATAGTTAGAGCTGGTAGCAACACATCTAGTTAAGCTTACCCAGTGCTTCCCATTGTAAGATCTATTTTCAGTTGCTTATAACTTTTCCAAACTTTCACTGTTCATAGTGAGTGTAATTATCCTGAGCTGGTTCTTTTTGACATTTTAGGAGAAATGATTCAGCTTTTCTTGAGACTGGAATTAAGGGAAAATACATTGTTTTGGCCTAATTTAAAAATGTTTTTGTTGTATTGAAAAGCTCTAGACCTCCATGCTTTGAAATTTGGCTACAGAAGGGGCTGTCCTGGATATGTACTTTTTGTTGTTCTTGGAATAGTGGAGGGAGAGAAATGCCTGAATTAGTCAAGTTATAAACCTTTTATGTCTGTTCACACATGCTCAGTAGAGACTTGTGGAGTTGGCAGATAGTTAATGAACATTCCATCAGCACTGAGCATGATCCCTCCAGCCCAGGGCTCTTGGGGTCCTTCATGACTTCCTTGCAATCCTGGTTGCTGCAGGCCCCTGTGATGTCAAGTGCAAGGACTTAAGAACACAAAGATTGTTTGTGCTCCCATTATGGTTTGTGCTCCACTGAGGAGAGCATGAGTTCTTGCACTAGAGGGAGTAGACTGGAACAGAACAAGGAGTCTGATACTGAAACTAAGGGAAACATTTTGGGGAGAGAAGGAAGTAGATCAGATAAGACTCAAGAATGGAAGGGGTGAAGAGACCGGGACTTCTAAGTTATGTTTTGTTCATTAATAAAAGATTATTCTTGATATACTGCTACTGTAATTTGTGTTAGATTTATAGTACTAATAAAAGGGATTGAAGACAACATTCTTGTAAATTAGAGTTTTATTCCTTTTTATATATAGTAATCACATGGCTAAATAAGCAACTGAATGAAATTCAGATGGCAAGAAAGCAAGAGACTTTGGGAACGTCTACCATTCCACCTATACATTCAATCAGTGGCAGTATTAGAACTGGCCCATTACCTCAGAATACGGTAAGAAACCCACATTTATAAAACTTGGTACTTCCTGTATGTTTTTGGAAATATAGATACACACCAAGTGAAGTATTCTCAGTACCTAGTAGAAATGCTTTGGTATTCCTTTTGCCACATAATTTATTTTTTTCTCATTATTCAGTGCAATGCTGTTAAAGGATGCAAAGAAAAAACAAACAAACAAAAAAAAACCCACCACTAGTATCATAATTAAAAACTTCCTAAATTCTCATTCTCTTAAATAAACAAAGTAAACTATTACAATACACATGTAATATGTTTGGGTTTATGCATATGCATAAGTATATGCATCTATATATGTCTCATGTTCTTAAGATCCTTCTATAAACAAGTCAAGAATGTGCTTCTCAAATAGTTCTTCACACTGCACTTATGCCCAACACCAGAAATTTTGTGGTGTACATTCCTTTCCTTGTCGTTGCTTATCAGTAGTTAGATTAGTTGCTGATAGTTATAGTTAGTTTGCAGTGGTGATATAAAAATATACAAAAACTGTGTAACTGATCAAAATTCTATAGGTTACATGGCTAAACATTTTACCTGGGATGTAGGCTTACGGAGGGAAGGGTGTTGGAGGGGCCCCCCTAATGCTGGG
Organism: Pelodiscus sinensis; assembly: GCF_049634645.1. Classification (NCBI taxonomy): domain Eukaryota; kingdom Metazoa; phylum Chordata; order Testudines; family Trionychidae; genus Pelodiscus; species Pelodiscus sinensis. Next base: position 39,132,051 of record NC_134719.1, on the reverse strand, counting down.
CTCTCAGATTCTGCCCCAAACTTCGAGTTCTGCCCCTTTCCCAGTGTCCTGCCAACTGGCCTTGCTGCCAGCACAATCCCAACAGCTGGCCCCACACCAGTCTCAATATCAGGGGCTTCCAGCCACCAGCAGGATCCTGGCAGCTGAATTTAACCATTAACAGAAACCAATAAGCATCAGCATATCAGTTAAATGATTAAACTCTTACATCCCTTGTTTGCAAATAGCTGTAGTTAAAGAAGTTTGTAGTACTTGGGGACTTAGGGTTTGCCCAGATCTCAGGGTTTCAGCCTTGCAGTTAGGCTATGTAACACATGCTAGAGATGCTGCCAAGCAGAGGTGAAAAACTATTTTGTGTTGCTCTTTAAATAATGACTGGTTATTTATCAGGTGGAAGAGGATGTATAGGTATTTTTTTGTCTGCCTGGAATATCTAGAGCTTCTGATAATCTGGTTAAAAAAACCCACAACACCTACATGCAGAATCTCTTTCACTTTAGATTCAAAATTTCTTTTAAATGCATGAAAAAAGAAAACTATTTTAACATTAATAGAAATTACTGAAGAAAATACTGTGGGTGCATCTTACTGTTAGATATCTTCATTCTTCAGCTTCTAGAAATGATTACTAACGCATGTTACAGATATTTATTACATGAACATAGCTTTTTAACTTAGGGCTAGTAAGATACTTTAGAGAGCACAATAGAAGTGAAGAGTAAAACAAAATCTTACAAAATGTTTTTATTTAAAGAGACCAATTCAAGTAGGCCTGCTGGCTCTTGAGATGTGTGGCACAATGCTTTTATGGAGCTCTCAAATCTATCAGTCAATATTTATTTGGTTATTTGTTTCATTGTTTTTTGGTTCCACTTTTATTTAGCATGTGCCCATTTTACCTCAGCTAGCAGGTTTTACTCCTCTATTGTTCTGTTCCCCTTCAATAACTAAGGATTATAGATCTGCAGCCATTTAATCTAAAGAATTGTTTGTATTGCTACATTTTCTGTTTGTTGCAGAGTCTTGTGTGATTTACATACACTTGTAACAAGAGTATATTAGTCAAATCTTGTGGTTTGCTAGAGGAAATGTGCTGTAGGTTGGACCTCTCTGGTCCCGCATTCATGAGACCTGAGTGGTCCTGAACAACAGTTTGCCGGACCATGGGAGGTCAGGCGTCCAGCTCTTCCAGGGCTCCCCTCTGGCCAGTGACTGCCCCCATCCCACTTGCTGGGCCCTGCTGCTCCAGCCTACTGGTGGAGTGCCTCTCCAGGCCTCCAATGGGCTCTGTGCCCCCAGCCTGCAGGGCCTCACTCCAGCCAGTGGGGCGTCTCTCCGGTAGTGAGCCTCGCTCTGGCCGGCAGGGCCTCACTCTGGCCAGCAAAGCTGTGTGCTCCTGGACGACAGGGCTTCTCTCCAGCCACCAGCCTCACTCTGGCTAGCAGGGCTCTCCCTGCCCCCCACTGTCCCAGCCAGAGGGGCTCTGGGGCTCTGTGCCCCGGCCAGCAAGGCTCCCTGCCCCCAGCCTAGTGGCCTGACAGCCTCTGCAGCTGGGGCTTTCTGGTCTAGCAACATCTGTGGTCCTACCAGAAAACAGATGTTGCCAAACCAAAGTCCCAGACCACAGAGGTTCAACCTATTATTCAAGGTAAGCAGTATTTTACTACATCGTTCACTTTCTACAAATATTCCTTTTAAGAATATAGGTGTAGGAAAACAAGTATTTTCCTGTATGTTAGTCACTGTAATATAGAAATACTAATTTGTAATGATATTTTATCACTACAAAGGTCAGTTTTAAATTTTTATGTCTAGGCTTAGTGAAATTAAATGTTCATTGAACTGTGCCAGTTGAGATTAAAAAAAAAAAAAAAAAAGGAATAAACAATAGATTGCTGGAGCTAGAGATGCACTCAGGAGCGGCCTGAGGCCGGCTGCGGCAGCTGGAGCCCTAGGCAGAGGCGCTATCAGCGCCCGTGCCTGCACGGCCGTCAATGGCCATGATGTCATCATCGGGCCAGCGGCGCCCTAGGCAACTGCCTAGTTTGCCTAGGCTCATGAGCCACCCCTGGATGCACTGATTTTGATTTTCTACTTTTCCACTTCTGTTTCCTGCTCCTTATATGCATTTCATTTTTCTCTCATACAGCTTGACAACAGATTCCCCTTTTCTAGCTCAGGAATCAGTTACCCCATCTCTCCAGTATGTGCTTTCCAAAGCTTTCCAGAAACAGCACCTGTGAAAAATACCAACCACCAGGTTTCGGGACCAAAGGCAGGCATTTACTTTTATTTTCTGCTTAACACACACATTTCTATCTATATATTTTTGAGAAGTTTGACTTAATTGGATATTTCCAAAAATTAACACAATTTGTATTTGTGCGCTATGAGCTATGGCTTCTGTGTTAAGTTTCAGCAAAAATTTGGCTATAATAATGGTAATAATACTTAACATCTTCAAAGGAATTTATAAACCCTAATTTTCATGACTCTCCTTTGGTGTATTTTCAGTCTTGTCATGAATTCCTCTTTGAACAAAAGCTACACAGCAAATTAGTTGTAGCATTAAAACTAGAACACAAGAATTCCTGGTAGTTGCTGCTGGCTTTTAGTTTATACACAAGAATAGCACATTTGTATTTGATTATAGTAATGTGAAAAGTTCTCAAAGTCAGCAAGGTTCCTTTTCATTTGTTCCTTTGTCTATCTTGTTGTGTTTCTTTAGTTTACTGTAAACCACTGTTATAAGGAATAAACACTTCATATATTCTATACTATTTTGGATTGAAATTACTATGGCTTGTTGCCATAGTATTCTTATTTCAGAGTATCCCTTGATGGCATAGAATGGTCCTGTAACCATCCCACCTTTTTGTTCCATCTTGTCAGGGCTCCTCAGGAATACTTATCCAACACTGTTAGGCTAATAAGACCCATGTCATGGAGTAATCTGTTACTAATAGGGGTGCTTCAAATCACAAACTGAAGTTCAATACCATAACTCAGAGGCGTTGGGCTTTGCTGTTCTTCAGACTAGAGGATTTCCTGACTTAACTTTTGGAGTCTCTTCCTAGAGATCAATGGTTCAGAGCAAGTAATAATGCAAACATTGTCTGTCCACCTTAGGTGTAATAAAAGTCCCTGGTCTCTTCCAGATTCAATCTCAGCCCCTTGCCCTTGTGGCCAAAGAGGTGTTTCCCTGGGTTTTGCTTCTGGCCCTCCTCCCTATACCTAGCGAGTCCAGCAAAGCTTTCTGCCCTTGCAGCCTCTTTCTACTTTTTCCTGCTGCTTTCTGAGTAGACTTGAAGGATTAAATTTTCATCAGTGAATGTCTATAAACATCAATTTCACCCCCCCCCCCACACACCCCCAAAAATGTATTTCTGCCAATCAAAATTTGCAGATTGGCAACATAAAAAATAGGCTGTTTGAGACATTTGTTGATGAATATTTACTTTGCATATTTGTATGTGGTTTTAAAGCAGGGATGGGCAATAATGTTTTGCCGGGGGCCACTTCAGAAATTTTTGAAGTGGCCCTGGGCTGCACAGGAAAGGGTGGGGCATTGAGCAGAAGGGGCATGGCCAAGATATTTCCGGGTTCCCCACTCCACTCCCAGACGATGATTGATCTGGGAGTGAGGGGGTGCCTTTGCCCCCACCCCACGTTTCCCCAAGGTGCCTATGCCCCTGGCATGGGAGGAAACTTCCTTTGCTCCCCTGCCCTAGGCTAATTAGAACCTGGGGGCAGGGGAGTGCGCAAAGTCTCCTTCGCTCTCCTCTCACCCTCCCTTGCCCCTCTCCCTCCCCCCCGGTGAGCTGTTCGTGGCACTTCAAAGCGCTGCATGGCGGGAGGAGGGTTCGCAAGCTCCCCTGCCCCCAGGTCCTAATTGGCTTGGGGGGCAGGGGAACAGCAGAGCCTCTGCGGGCTGGATCCGGCCCGTGGAGGCCCTTTTGCCCCATCCCTGTTTTAAAGCTTTAACGTTTTGGGCTCGTCTACACTGGCCCCTTTTCCGGAAGGGGCATGTAAATTTCATGAGTCGTAGTAGGGAAATGCGCGGGGGATTTAAATATCCCCCGCGGCATTTAAATAAAAATGTCCGCCGCTTTTTTCCGGCTTTTAAAAAAGCCGGAAAAGAGCGTCTACACTGGCCCCGATCCTCCGGAAAAAGCGCCCTTTTCCGGAGGCTCTTACTCCTACTTCAAAGGAATATTCTTATTCAAAGTAGGAATAAGAGCCTCCGGAAAAGGGCGCTTTTTCCGGAGGATCGGGGCCAGTGTAGACGCTCTTTTCCGGCTTTTTTAAAAGCCGGAAAAAAGCGGCGGCCATTTTTATTTAAATGCCGCGGGGGATATTTAAATCCCCCGCGCATTTCCCTACTACGACTTATGAAATTTACATGCCCCTTCCGGAAAAGGGGCCAGTGTAGACGTAGCCTTTGAGTTTCAGCATCTGATGCTATCAAATAATTGCATGAGTCCCTCATAATTTCCAGAAACTTTGAAAACTTCAATTTATTAAACATTTTTAAAAAGCTTAATGTTACCCAATGATTTAAAAAAAAATAAAAAGAACTCTTCAAAGCCTGGTGGTGGTGGTGATGGGGAACAACTGTCCTCTGCTTATTGGATCAGGTTACTGAACAGGGTTAGCTGGCCCCATACTCCTAAAGAGGCAGATCATGCAGCAAAAGGCTTATCTTACTAAAAACAATCAAATCTGATGTTTCAGAAAAATACTGAAGACATTAAAACTATGAACAAAGGCTTTCTTGGGAAAATATCACCTTTTCTTTGGCATAACTGATTTCATTCTGATATGATTCAGTGTAGTGTATTGTAAGCTGCTGCGCTGTCCATGTCAGGCTTCTTCTCCACTCTGGCACAATAAATGCAGAAGTGGGGACCCGCAAAAGTACCCCAAAACCTTATCTTTCCAGGCTTTGGTATAAAACTCCCCACCCCCATCTTAAAAACCTAGATTTTGGGGATAAAATCTGCTGCCATCACCCAGGTAACGATAAGAAAAATCAGGGGAGAGATCACTTGGGAAATCTCACCTCTAAAGTAAAAACCAGGACACACAAATTAACCAATGCCAGTTTAATAAAAAGAAAAGAGAGAGAACTTTTATTATCAACACAATATTCCTGTTGCAAGATAATGACTAGATGGAAAAGTCACAAATTAATATACTCATGGGAGAAACCCCACCATGGGCCAAGACTTAATTACAAAGGAGAGCAAAACCCATTTTAAAAAATGCACAGACCTCAGATCCCATTTCCCAAACCATAGAACAATAAAACCTAACAGGTTTATCTAAACTTTACCCTACTTACAGATAGTGAAAAATCTATTCTTGGAGGGAGACCTTCTGTCTCCCTCAGTAGCTGGAGAGAAACTGCCCAGGGACAAAGGAGGGAAAAACCCAAAAATTCCTTTGTCAGAGTTTGAAATTCCTACCTGCATTCCTATTGGCTGATTCTACTTGGCTTAGGTAAGGGACATCATTAACCTCTTAGTCCCCAGGCTGCTGGCTAACCCTCATGGTCATGACAGTCCTAAACCTTGAATTTAACGGTAACATAAAAATAGTTTAGAGAAGCAACTACTTTCAGTTTATTTGGATACTAAAACCATGCTGATATGCATCAATAAATTACCCTCTACTATGCAATTTATACACTGCAGACTTGTCTCCTGAATTGTTTTCTATGTTTTTTTCATAAGTATTTGCTAAACTTGGCATAGAACTGTTTTGTCCTGAAGTGCTCATAATCTGACACAAGTTCTCAATCTGTAGATTTTCTTGGTGCATAATCATATCTGTATCCAAAATGTAAAATGTGTGAAACCTTTGATCTCTTGGCAGGTTCAATTTAATGTGCAGCTTTCAAAAACTAATAGACATTCAGACATTCAGCCAGGATTGTCTACTGCAACTAGTCCTTCAACAAATAAAGAAAAGTGAGTATAGAAATTATTTTTAGGTCATTTTCAGAGACCTCAGCCCCAGCCTTTGTAAAATGATTGGCAATATTTTTCAAAACAATTTTTATGCCAAAATTTGTGAATACGTTCTGGATAAGTTCAAGTGCACATGCATAGACTACACTCACAAACTGAACTAGTAATTTTTGAGGCTGCTTTTGAAAATGTGGTCCTCTGTCAGTATCCTTTGAAGTAGCTTCTGTGTGTTGACAAGTTCTGAGTCATATTGCATTTCTAGTAAAATATTGTCCTTTTTGCAGATTCACACAACTCTCTTCCCTACCTTTAAAAAAAAAAAAGTGTGCTTGACTGTCATTGTCATTACTTTAATAAGGCACTCTAACTTTTTTTTATTCAACTCTCTTGGGGATACACTACAAAAACTAAACTTTGTTAGATATCTCTAATGACTTTAAAAATGGTTGTACTTGACCCCTTATTGGGACACTTCTGTTCTTCAGGGAAGTTCCATGATAGCTGTGATATTGTCATGTGGTAGTATTGGCTTAATGGGGCCAGCTACTCTGCACATAGCATAGATATAATAGTGACCTGAAAAGTAGTGAATGGAAGGTTGGTGCTGGAGAGTAAGAATAGTGGGTAGTTTTAGAAATCATACAATGAAAGAGGTAGACCCAGTGGGTTGAGTAAGTGAAACCATTAAGTTCTGGCTACACTGGGTGTTTTTAACTGCATTTAACCAGCTAATAACATGGTTAATCCCAATTACAGTGCTAGTTAACAGTGTCTTAGACTGGCAAATTGTTTTCCTGAAACAAATTTTACAAGCTGTTCTTGTAATAACTTCCTCTGACTTTACCTTTTATCTTAGTTGGGAGCTGGAAAGGGTAATGCTGGCACTACTCTGTGCCCTCTGGGAATTCTTTCATCTTCTGAATCACTGACATATGGATGCTCAGATTTTCTAAGGGCAGGTCTACAGTACATGGAAAAGTCTAAGTTACGCAGTTTGAAAAACGTTAGTAGCGTAACTGAAGTCGACATAACTTAGTCTACTTACTGGAGTCTTGCACCTACATTCACCATAAGCTACATGGCTATGCCACTGCCTACTTAGCGCCACACATGGCAGGGAGCAAGGCCACCCCACCCCCAATCGAGCCTTTAGCCTGGTGGCTGGGAGAAGCATGGCCTGAACCAGGCACCTCTCCCCTGGCCAAAATGCACCCATGGCCCAGCCTCAGAGTACCCCTGCTGTGGCCTGGACTCCCCCCCCCCCCCCCCATTTGCAGCCCAGCCCTGGGTCCTGGTGCCTCTGTCCCCTGGCCATGCCCCAGAGACCCCACTCGCACTTTTGTACTCCACCCTACGCCTTTGTTCCAGCCCTACCCCAGAGCCTGCACCTCCAGCCAAAGCTCTTGCACTCCAACCCTCTGTTCCAGTCCTGAGCCCTTCAACCCTAGCCCCACCTCAGAATCTGTGCCCCCATTTGTAGCCTTCACTCTTGCACTGCAACCCTCTGCTCCTGGGTTGGATGATTGTCACACTGGTTACAGAAACAGTTGTTTGCTGCGTAGACAGGGTTTCAATATTGACTCTCTCTATAAAAGTTATAAAATAAAATGCAAACATTTTATGTAGGTCTACCCGAACTTAACACTGAATAATTGTCCATGTCGATTCCATGTTCATCTTGCATACAAAAATCAGAATCTTTGAACAACGGTGCCTAGTTGGAGCTGTGTCTGTCTGGCACTTCTGTTCTAGTGCCTTCTTCAGCTGAGGGCATAAAGAGCAGAATAGCCCCATCCATCCCACATGCTGTTTTGGACTTTTGCATTACCACCACTGTTATAGTGGATTCAGAGTACTTACGTTTGAACTCTCTTCACTGTGCAATGGATTAATTCCCTGCAAAAATAGACATACCCATTGTTCTGTTTAAGCAGAAGCCACTTATCTGACATTTGTGATAGCTGCTGGTCATTCTTGTTGAGACTGAAAAAATCTAGGGACAGTTGGCTAAAATTACTACTTGTGGAGCAGCCAGCCTGAGGTGCATTTCAGACCCTGAAAAACAGGTTTCAAGTTCCAATATATAGGACATTTCACTTCAGAGTCCCAGACTGTCAGCACTTTTGAGGGCAAGAATGAGATTCTGAAGACCAGCCTCTAATAAGAGATTTGACACCAGGCCATCCACAACTGCCAGAAATCAGCGTGGCATCTAAAGCTGGTATTACTGGTATTGCTTTCTGTACTCTGTGGTAAGGTAGATTGGTACACTAAACCAAACATGTTTCCAGGCATCTGTCTGTATCTTAGGATCTGAATATCCTCCCAGGTCTCAGTCACCATTAATGCTCTCTTCACTGCCTTAATCTCATATGACTCTTTGGTGGCCATTTCATAAATCCAGGTGGGTCAGTGAACTTCAGTCTCACCCCTTCCTACCTTGTTATATTATTTCATTGAGTTTCTAAACATCGGGCCTTAGCTTTGAAATCAGATGCCAAATTGGCCAAAGCATTGGTTAGTTAGTGAGCTAAGACTACTCATTACCACTTTTCAGATGGGGTGCCATTGGCCAGTTATTTAGAATGAATCCATGTGACAGATGCTTAAAAAAGTTACTTAGCTGGCAGTAACTGTGGGTTCTTATGTTTTTGTCTTTAAGTGGCTCCCATAAGCACCCTCCATTCCTGTTTCCTTGGAATCTCCTCTGAGATTTTAGATTACTGAAAAACCCGAATTATTGTGGCTATCCTTGTATCTAAGGGCATAGAAGCACATGCAGAGATAGACAGAAGTAATCACTACATTATTAGCGTTTCAGCACTTGCATTGACCATAGCATAAAGAGTACAAGTATTATAGATACTTTTTAGGTTGCTGATGCTTTGCTCAGTCTTAACCTCTTTGAAGGGCTGTATGTAAGCGAAAAGTGTGTATTTTAGGTCCTGAAGCTTTTTTGCCTTGAAAACCAAATTTACAAAATTGGCTAAACAAAAATCAGGTATTAAGTTTTCCTGTTACAAGTATGATTCTATTTTCTTTTGGCTAGTGGTGAGAATTTGGGATTGGAATTGAAGTATTTAAAGAAACGAGAAGACAGCATTCCTTTACGAGGTCTCAGCCAAAATACATTTAACAACTCAGGTAGGAATGGTAGCAGTTTCATGAAAGAATTGATTTATTTATATTTCAAAATGTTTTTAGTTCTGTCCCTAGAAGTTAATATTGCTTTCCCCTATTTGCAGAGTATCCGAAATCCTCCACGTCAACGAAAACATTAACTTCATCAAAACCCGGAGTACCATCTGCAGCCTCTGCTTACTTCCCTGGATTACAAACAACATAATCATTAGACGAAATCTTTTTTTAACTAATTATCAAGGATTTTGGAAGACTCTTAATTAGATTCTAAAGACCCTTATCACACTTTGACATTTTAAAGTCAAAATGTTATAGTAATCTGGTAAAATGTTAACTTTAGCACACGTTTGACTAATCTTTGGCTTTTGTGAAGAAAAGCAAATTGATTTAAATTGATTTCAGGATACAGTTCCAGTCAGAAAAATAAAATAACTAATTTAGTTACATGAAAATATTATGCTACAAAATGATTGTTTAGAAATGCTCATTTCTAAACAGAGGCAAAGCGTTTAAAAAGGTTTATAAATGGTTATTGAGCAATAAAACCTGCAGAGAGGAGTTTGTGTAAAAAATCTATTAATCATTCTCCTTCCCAAAAATCCACAAACTAATGATGTTGCTAATGGTTCCATCATTATGCTGAAACTGAGTTGTGCTTGGGGCTTCTCCTTGAAAATATCTTGTCACTTCAGGACATCAGTAATGGAAAATGCCTAACACCCTCAGTAATGGGAGTTGTAGGACCTAGGAAACTGCCCAGCTTCTTTTCCCCAAGTAATTCCTTCATCTGTTTGAATCTGATTTTGGCTTCCATACTGAAAGAGACATGTTTGCATAGCATTTTGAATTAAATTACTCCTAATATTACATTAGTATCCTAGCACAGGTCAGACCCCAGGCCAGCTAATACCAGGGGATGCATGGTATTTTCCTTGTACAGGATTTTGGTCATATGGATTTTCATTGTTTGCAGATCCACTAGCCTCACTCCACATATGGCAAAATATACATGCTGTTGTCATCTCTGGAGACATTTCTGTAACATTCACAGGATGGGCAGTGTCTTTCACTGGCTTATCTATTGAGTTGACCTACCACCTGTGAAACTCTGTTTCCTGTCAGCGTGTGCCTATACTGCAATCACAGCGTGATTTGTAGTCCAAGTAGAAATACCTGATCTAGCAATAATGTGGCTAGCTCAAAAAACAAGAGCACTGAAACTATTTCATTGTGGACTAGCTTCTCAAGTAATTACTCAGGATTCTGGGCAGGCTTGTCCTGAAGCACCTGATGCTGCAGCTTCACTGCTCTGGTACCCCAACTGGCTAAAGCTAATTTGAGTAAGTGTACTTGAGCTGTAATTGAATACATGTCTGTATGGAATTGCGAGAATTAAAGGATCTCTGAAGAGTGAGCATTTAGCCTAAGTTCTAAGCCACAAGCCAAATTCTTAAACTTGTGAAGTATATTACATTTTGTAAATTTAAGAGCTTAAGAGCCACTCGTGTTTCTAATATACACACCCTAGCTAAGTTTGCAGGACACTTATTTAATGTAGATTTAGTGTGTTTTCTCTTTAGCTTGGAAATTGGTTTCTTAACTACTTTTTTACATATGTGACTATATTTGAGTGCAGATTTATATTTTTTGGAGCACTAGTCAAACATTTAATTAGCTGCTTAAAAGGAGATCCTAAATGTTTCAGTGAAAACACAAAATTGAGTTAGACTAAAAATTTCACATCTTGTCACAGCCGTTGGTTTTTTGTCTCCATAGCAATGATTCCATGTACAATAGTCTAGTAATTGTAAAAAGCATTAGAGTATTTAGAAATTTTATTTTAGTACTGTTTATCAAAAATGCCTTATGTTGATGAGGGGTGTGCAGAACATATCAAGTAAATTCAACTGTACTTAGGTTTGGGTACACTTTAATATTTGGGTTCACTGGTAGAATCATGTGACAGTCTGTCTGTTCTTCCACTGTGTCCCAATGAGGAGAGGAAACCAGTTACCTAGACTTGATCAGCAAATATTTTTCTGCTGGTTATAGGCACCATACTCTAATTTCAAACTAGATACAATTTAAAATGACTATATAATTGAACAATTTCCAAGAATGACTCAATTTATGTGCTCCTAGCTCTCAATTGTGTATCAATCTAGTCTTTTCCTTACATAGGCATGTCTGTGTGGCTAATCACTGTAATCTTGGTACATTACTGTCAACATGAGTGTTTATTGAATGTTGTGGAGTGTAATATTTGTATATTTGTTTATAGTGTGTGTATATAATTTTTGGAAGTGTAAATGTTAATAAAATGGTTTCAACAAAGATATTTATGCTCAACTAAAGTGTCCTAGAGTTAAGTGAAAATATATGGAGGAGAGTGAAGTTTCTTGCAATCAAAGGTAGCAGTACAGAAGATGAGGGTAGGCAAGAGCCCATGCACAAGGGAAGCCACCTCTATGGGGGAGAGGGAAGAGGCAGGAGCTAATGGGTGGGGAGCTAGCTTTTAAGCCATCTCTTGTAGGCTAGTACTGGAGCTGCTTCCTTCCTCCTTGCTTCTCTTTCTCTCCCCCCCCCCCCCCCCCCGCCATGCACTGCTGTCTCAGAGGGGCAAGCAGCTTGCATGAGCTGATAGGTACCTGGAACTGGCTTCCTTTGTGCACCAGCACCTGCCCTCCTCTTCTATACTTCTAAGTCTGGGTTTTAATACAGGGATGCCAGGACACCCTCATGCCCCCCATGAACTGCTGCTGGCCCCCTCCCTTGAGAACCATGGAACAGTCATAGCTACTAAAATGTGATGCAATTACATGACTCAGCAATTAATTGCTAACACCCCCTAGAAAATACAGCTCTTTTCCAGTTGTCAGCTGGCTGCAGTATTTTGCTTTCCTCATCTTTTTGTATCACATCTCTGCTGCTTATAAATGAGTAACTTAACCCAAGCTAATTTTTACATGGCAGCAGCTGCTGGGCAATTTTCTTATAAAATTGCTGGTAATTCTTTTGCACTGCAGTTCATCTTTTAATTAGTAGCCTGCTTCAGGTATGTAGCTCATTAGGTGCTAACTCATTTACCATTGAATTAAAGACAAGGGTTTTTCCTTATTTATATAGTAACATTCTTTTAGCATGTTACAAGGCAAGGTGGGTACAAAAGTCAGAAAATGAAATAGTGGTAGGTTAGTAACATTTTATAAAACTACTCCACAATTATTCCAGGGGCTGATTTAAGACCATAGTAAATTTCAGCAACAGTACTTCCCAAAAGGTGTCAAACACTGGAATTTAGTATTCATTGGGTTTGCCCTTTTCTAGGAGAAAGATTATCTGAAATGTGCATCTGAGTCTGTTCAGGAACGGTAAGCTTGGACTACCAAGATATAGCATGCAGCTTCCTCTTATACGTAAAGCAAGGTCAGAGTTTGGTTGTGCCCAGAAAACTGGAAGTTTGAGATACAATACTGAGTGGCCACTGGAGGCAGCCATCCAAGAGTGGCCAGGAGGAGCCATCTTGTCTGCTTCCAGAATAGTAGGTAGCCCTCCTGGCCCAAACCCTCTTCCCAGCACTGCACCCAAGGGCTGGGGGTGAGAAGGCCTCTGGCAGCTAGAGCAGTTTGGATAGAAAGCCTTGCCAGGTCCATGTTCACACCCTGCCCCAACAGACTCAAGCAACACCAGGTAAGTCTTCTAGTACTGAATAAAGCAAGATCACTGAAGGATAGGCTCTTCAAATATTCACATACAAGTTTCCTCATAAGTGAGTTGCAGTCCAGCTACTCTTGACTGACAAAACAAGGAAATTTTGTCCAGTGAACAGCTTCCTAGCACCAAGTTGATTTTATTGCTATTAAGTATGCCATACACCTTATTCAAACAGACAGGCTCAGCTGTAACTTGTACGGTATCATTCACAGGATCAGAGTATCACACTTAATCTGATTTAGTGGTATTAACTTGAACTCAAGGTAGAAGCAATGGCTTGCTAATAGCTGGAGTTCAAATTTTAAACTCCTGTGGGGTTTTTTTTTTTTTTACATAAAACCAGTGAATATTACCTCTTGCAGGAGCCAAGGTTTTCATGGAAGGGGGTGGGATAATACACCCCTATCCCACATGCTCCTGTAAGCAACTAGTCACTTCCCCCACCTTGCTGCCTCTATCAGAGAGGTCAACAAGAGGGGGAGAAGAAACCAGCTCCCCTCCAGTACAGGGAGGGGGCTAAGGACACAGCAGGGACTAAATTAGTCCCAGTGCCCACTGCCACACTTTGAAACATACAAGAAGCAGCACAGGGCCTTGTGTTCATTGCTGTGCAACACCCCTGCCCTTCCACCTTACTACCTCTAAGGCAGCAAGGGCAGTTGGGGGGGAAGAACAGGAGCCAGTATTGAGGGGGAGCCAGCTTAAAAGCCCAGTTCCCTCCAGCACTGTCTCCTAGGTGCTGTGTCTGAGCTGGGTGCCTCCCCTAGACAGGAGCTGCTGGACTAGAATGAGCACTGTGCCTTTGAAATTTGAATATACCATAACTCCAATTGTCCAGCACTCACTGGAACCGCTCCATGCTGCTTCCCCAAGTTCACTGATGCTGAAACTGATGAGCACAGGGGGGTGAGGGGCAGCACTGCAGGACCAGCCCCACATGCCCCTGCTCAGGGATAACTTGGGAGGGTGGGGGGCCCACTCCCCTCCCCAAAACTCAGCAGCAGTGCAGGGCTTCCCCCACCTTCCTGCAACCCCCCCCCCCCACCCCACCCCACCACCCCAGTACCTCCTGATAATCCAGCACCACCTAAATCCCAAAAATGCCAGATTATCAGAAGTCTACTGTAGTAGGGTTCTTACTACATTTAAAATGTGAAGCTGCAGCCTGGGTGGCTACTGGAGGTAGGCCTGCTTCCACTTTGCAGAGCAGTCCTATCAACTACAATTAGCCTGATAACATCCTTAATGTGGAATTAGTAACTGCAAGACAGAAGCAGGATGAAAGTAGCCCATTTCTTTTTCTTGATGATTTAATATAAATACCTCCAGAAAGCAAGAGTGTTGCATGAAGAATTTGTAGAACCAATAAGCTGTTAGTTTGAGGATAAAATATTAAATTTACCTACAATTGGTATTTGTTTAATCATTTAATGTAACCAAAACTCATGAAGTAACAACATATTAGGACTAATTAGAAGCTGCAAGACACTTTGATGTACATGTTGCATATGGTTTGAATTGATTTCAACACTAAAAATTATTAAAAGATGCATTATTTATTTACACATTTTCCAGCTCTCAGTTAACCATGGTGAATGTTCAAAGTTAAAAAACCAGTAAGCAATAACCACAAGATGAAAACATTTTAAACTATACTTTATACACAATTTATACAAAGGAATACCTTTTTAAATAATACAACCGGACACAAAAATATACATTTTTAGAGAAATTCACATCAGTAACTGTATAAAGCTCTCTCTCCAGTACTAGGGTCCTGAAAATTTAGGACTAAACATTAGCTCTGTAAAAGTAAAAAGTTACTAACCAGTCCTGAAAGGCCACTATTAGCACATGGACATTTTCAAGGCTATCAGCTTATATTTTGTGTATTCAAGTTTTGAGGTCCTTACGATTACACAAACATCAGAAATAGTGGTATAAACCATTTAGGAAAGCAGATTTTTAGTGCCTATATTAAAATTGTGTAGGCTCAAGTGACCCACTAATTTAAATACTGTTTGGTACCATTTTGTACTCTAAAAATTAAAAAAAGTTAGAGTAATGCACTTACAACTTTTCCTGTTGAGCAAGCATGCTCAACACATGATTTTGTATTAGGAATGTAATAAAACCTCCCATACAATGATTTTAAAATAAAACCCATTCACTTTTTCCTTACTTGAGTGCATTTACATTAAGGCTTATCATCTGACCCAAAATTTTACCACAAAATAAATGGGTCCACAACTATGCTAGTATGTCTCACTGAGACTTAGCATTAAGAGAATTAAAGCTCAACACCTTAAGGAAATGGACACAAGGACACATGCTGATACCTTGAATATGTTCTCCTTTGTCTCAAATAAGATAATTAATAGTATTAGACCAGTGTTTAATTTGTTCTTTTTAAAAGCAATTATATTGTAACATTTTTGGCAAAATGTCCAGCTCCTGTCTGTAGTTCCTACAAATTTCATGCAGAAAGATACATTTCTTAACATTAAGAAATTACATTTTTGATGTAAGTGGAATGTATATCCAGAACTGGAGACAAGACCTATCAAATATAAAAACATTTTTCTGGATTTTGTCGTCATACATTTGTGTCTTGCAATAAAGGTTCTTTGGCCTCACCAGGGGCCTGTGGACTGTGTGGATGACCATGACCGCCACTGTGTTTTTTCCAATTGCTGGACCGTATATTTAGATTGGTGTGTTCTGGAATAAACAAGGCAACAAGCAGAGCCAGCAGCACAGAACATGCTCCAAACAAGAATGGAGGTCCAGGAATTATGGAGTTCTGAAAACAAGACATTACTTTTTTAGAGGAACAGTTAAATCCATAAACAGACCCTTAGCAGTTTGACATCAGGCTCTGTACTTAAAATTTTTACAATTTAATTACTTTAAATGAGTGGGTTATTTCAATATCTAGCTCTAGTAATCCTTACTCAAGCTCTCGAAAGTTGAGGGAAGAAACCTTGAAGAGGAGAAATCTATTCATGTTTTTCTTTGGGTGTCTCCTTAAATGACAGAATTCACTGACATCACAGGAAACATGTCAGTGCCGATTGTCTGACTTGCCAGAAATACAGATGTAAATACTCAGATGTGCTGCAGTTTCCAAGCCATGTAATTAAATTTTTTTTAGCATTCAGATGAAGTCTAAAGCTTCACTGTCCTGTTAACTTGAGGTTTTACCTCAAGCTTTGTCTTTAACCCAGCTCATTTCAACACACACAACTCTAGCTAGTTAACTCGTGGGGATTGGTTAAAAAATGAATGCTGCTGACACATGCTAATCCAGTAAATCCATGTAGCTCAAATATTTATCAAGAATGCGGTCGCTCTTACTAAAGCTAGGCTACAGTGGAGAAACTTAAACTGTTCCAGTCAAGACCAGACCAGCCCACCCCACACACAACATACAAAGTAATGTGTATAGAATATTGAAGTAAAAAGTTAACTGAACAGCATGAGCTTTCACCATGCAATTTACATAACTTGCTGTCTTGCAACAGACCTATGAAGAAAAGAAAAACTGTCCACACTAATTTTTCCTGTGCTTTTCTGAGAGCAGGGACAATCTCACAAACATGTGAGTCCTTTGCCAGCAAGAGCAAGGTGAAGCTGACTATGACCAAATAGGGTAGTTCAGCCAGTTTTACCCTGATCTAAAGAGCACAAGCAAGGTTAGTGGCAAGATGATTCCACAAGATTTTTCCTGTTTAAAAAATGCAGGAGACATGGGAAAAAATGCAGGATTATCTCATTAATTCTCCCCTAATTCAAACATAGCTAACAGTCACAATGAAACAAGCAAAGCCAAGGTGGTGTTAAAGTTAGCTAAAACTGAATTAAACCAAAAAGGACAAAAGCAGATTCTCTCCTTCACCTTTGACTACCTTGCTGTAGACATTACAATGGCACACCATTCACAGACTAGATACCATAAGTCACACAGAATGCTAGATCTGGAAGGGGCCTTGAGAGGTCAAGTCCATTCCCCTGCCCTCATGGCAGGACCAAGCACTGTCTAAGACCAGCGGTTCCCAACCTTTTCCAGATGGGGATCCATTTTGACAATTCAGGAAGACTTAGTGATACAAGGAAATTCAAAAACAGGGAGGAGGGAGGGCAGAGCCACCTGGGAAGACACTTGGCAACCCTTTTGAAATTTAATGGCAATCCATATTTGGGTCCCGACCCTCCCTGATAGGTATCTAACCTGCTCTTAAATATCTCCAGAGATGGAGATTCTACAACCTCCTTAGGCAATTTATTCCAGTATTTAACAAATGACAGTTAGGAAGTTTTTCCTAATGTTCAACCTAAACCTCTCTTGCTGCAATTTAAGCTCATTGCTTCTTGTCCTAAAGTAAATTAACTATATGTAAGGGACTATGATCTAACTCAATGTTTTTATTTTTGTTTTACCCAGAAAGTTACTTTAATGTGAAGATTTCATTCTATGATTTTACTCTTCCTTCAGGCACTCATGAGATTTGAGCATTAATACTTCAAAGAGGACCCCTCTCCCCCACCTAGGTCAAGCATAAAGAAAGAACAAGATCTTCAAGTTTTATCCTTCACCGCAGCATCAAAACACACAAGCTGGCTCATGAACCTATTTTACAGTAGTAAGTTTTAGATATTTGTAAAGGAATAAGCTATGGCTGGAGGAACTGGCACTCAATTGCTCTCAAGGAATAAAGTGCATAGGCTAGTATGTATACACTAACCATAATGGCAATTTTTGCCTCCTTGTAGCAGAAGCATAGACAGGCAAATGTTTTCCATCATCAGATAAAGAGGAGACAGTACCACAAGGAAGTAGTAGGTTCTGATAAGTGTGCCACAAAAAAGTAAGAACAACAAAGCATATTCAGCTTTAATGTCTAGTTTAAATCATGTGTTTTAAAGACTTAAGATACAATTCTTAAGCACATTAGTACTAGAAAAAAACATTTACAAGCTGAGAAAAATTCAAAGAAAAACAGAAGTTATTAGGCAATTAAGACCAATGTGCAGGGCTTGACAAATCCGTGTATCTACTCGCCCATGGCAAGTAGAGTTCACCGGCGGCGGCGCACGCATACGCACTATGGGGCTGGTGAGTGGATTTTGCCGCAGTTTGTTGAGCCCTGCCAATGTGCATACAAAGAATCAAGAGAAGATTTACAACTTGGTCAAAAGACAAAGGGGAGGGAAAGGTTTAATACACATGAAGAAATAAGGGATTCTTTTTAGGGTGATCTAAAGCAGAAATGGGATTGATTAGTCACTGGAAAAAGTAGGCTCAATATCAAGAAACTGCAAATGTTGTTAGGTGAAGAGTCTCACATCAGTCCTTTTGCTTGATTCACTTAAAGCTGGACTAAAACATTGTATCCTGTGACACATTCTACAATCCTGAATTAGCAGAGAAACCAGAGTTTCCAAATTATTTCCCCTCACAACCTCTTCCTATGGTCTAGGAAATCCTTGCAGCATTTCTTGTACATTATAAATAAATAGCAACAATACCTGTTGTGAATGGTGGCGTGGGGCCATGTTACTTCCCAATTCAGTTTCAGTCATTGGGAGTTCATCCAATTCTACATGGAATATGTAGAATATAAAACCATAAAGTGCTGGTCCCAAACCATTACAGAGTCCTCGAATTCCTGTTATCATCCCTTGAACAACACCTAAAAAAGGCATTCCTGAAATTAAACCTATATATAAATGAAGACCTTTTAAAATGCCTTTTGGCAACTGTCTAACGTGCAATGGGGCCCAATTCACTTCCCCCCTCCGCTCCCCCACTGATGTAAAGTAGGAGTAACTTCACTAAAATTAATTGGATTATTCCACTGTAAAACTGAGCTCAAAGGAGAATCATGCCAACTGGTCCCTTTTTCTTGGTTCTGGTGTAGGCAAGATCAAGTTCTATGTGATACTGACCCAAAGGGTATCAAATCTGATACTGCTGTCTGACAGTCATCTATGCATCATGCTTCAAAGAAAAGTAGACATATTACTGGTACTCCTAGACATTACAGTAATAAATCAATGCACTTGAACTGAGGAAATCTGTGCATGGAAGGAGAGAATACTTGAAACATGATTGGTTGATATACTAAATAAAGAGAAGTACTGATGTAAGTATTATGCTACCTTCAAATTCCCTATGCTAGGAACGCTCATTGTTCATCTACCTTTTGGATTAGCATAGCCCAGCTACCTCCAAACAATGCACAGGCATTTGAAAACCGCTTAGGACTTTTGAGAACTACCACTTCTACAGTGAGAAAACACTACACTAATGTTTCTCATTTACATTAACATACTACTACGTTGGCCGGTTTTATCCTTCAAAGTAGCATGGAGGTTGAGGATCACACTTGAGTACCAGTAAGACAGAATAGATACATGTAGTGCTAAAGAGGTCAGAATATCCCTAGTTTGAACACAACAACATGACTTATAAAACATACCCTGTTGATCAGCATCAGCAGTTCGTGAAACTAATGCACTTACTGCTGGGAACGTAATGCTAGACATTGCTGCAACGGCCCCTGCTGCCCACATCATCCTGCAAAACATAAGTGGTATGAGAAAGAATCAAGGTTAGTATTCTGAACTGCCACCTTTCATACACCTTCTGTTACAATGTTTAAAATGAACTGCATGCTCTACTCATACAACGGTAGAGTCACAACTTAATCATCACTGCTGGATTTCATTTCTGGTACAGCCATTATGAATTTAGAAAATAGTGATGATTTGAAAAGTCCTCAATCCTTGCAACATCTTGGTACTTGTTGGGAAACACTGATCAGATATCTTGTAAACTTGCCTTTAAAATTAAGAAGAAATGAACATCCAAAAAGCCATTTTAACTTCATTTTTCCTGTTAGGTAATTGGAGTGTTAGCACATGTAAAGAGTGCATTCATGGGAGAAGGGCTACAATAGATGTAAGCTGACATCTTGACAAATCAATGTACTCTACTGCAAGCAATAAGGAAAAAAAAATCAAGACAATCTGTCTTAGAGAAAAGAGGACAAAGCATTTTTCAATGTTTGGTGCTCAGTTTCCTTTAGTTGAAAAATATTCATGAAAAATATTTGGTCTTTGAAGATTACTGGCAGAAGAAATTGACATTGTTTAGGTCAATAATACCAAAAATCCTTTGTTTGGGACGGCTCACCTTACAGTGTTTCATTGATTGCTCCAAGAACAAAACAATTACTCACCTTGCTCATAGGTAAGGCTACATTTTAGTCAGGCATGTTTTTAGTAAAAAGTCATGGACAGGTGACAGGCAGCGAACAAAAATCCATGGCCTGTGTCCTGTTCCTGACTTGCACTATATACCCCTGACTAAATCTTGGATGGTCTGGGGAAGAGTGGCTGGGCAATAGGGATAGCCCTATTATGGCAGCCCAAGATGCCTGCTGCTGCTTGGAGAGGGAGGGGATGGGAAAAAATAGCCCGAGTCTACTCCAGTTGACTGAACTGCTTGGGCAGCCCCCAGGCAGGCACACCAGCTACTGAAGGCACAGAGGTCTTGGAAAATCATGGAATCTATGACAGATTCACAGCCTTACTCATGGGAGTCTCCCACTGTTTGGAGACAGAGAGACTTAATGTCCTCAGTATCAAGGAGACAAAGGATGTAACCTCTCATGTTAAAAAGAAATATCTGAAAACTTGGGTGAATATTTCTTTATTAAATAGGAAGTAACATTTAAAAATGTCAGTTCGTTAAACTAAAATGAAATGTACGTACCAAGGTTCCGAGCCAAAGCCATACCATGCAAGCTGTAATATCTGAAATCCCAAACCCAATAAGATGGTGTTTTTATTTCCAATGGACCGCATAAGTAAACTCAAAACTATTGTCTAATGGGGAAAAAGAATGCCAATACTTTAGTTGTGAATACTCAGGTTATACAGTAACACACAAAATGTTCATTAGTTTTGACAAAAATAAAGTTGTGAATGTAGTATTTTCTAGATTGGGATTGAAACATCAAATAGGGATGCATGGAGATTGTTACCTTTCTCTTGCTTTGTAACAATTTAGATTTTCCTCGATGAATCCAAGCATTTGGGATATATTATTTAACCTGCCATTATGGCTTAAACAAGCTATTGTTCAGCCCGAACAAAGCCTTAGGATAAGAGTGAATCTACTTCTGAAGTTAGGAAGCATGGCCAAGGAAGAAATAAATTAAGGTTAAAGCACTAGGCTAGAATTCATAATGTGGATTATTACATCTGACCATGATTTTTACCCACAAAAGCTTATGCTCAAATAAATGTTAGTCTTAAAGTGCCATACACTCCTCATTTTTGCAGATACAGACTAACATGGCTAACTGACTCCCAGCTCTGACAGATTTAAGGCAGTTTCAATCTCTGTGCATCACAGCTGTTCCACAAAATGGTGATTTTTTTTTTTTATTTCCCATGATGTGAAAACAAACTTTCATGAAATGGGCAGATATTAGGGATAGAAAAAAAGAAAGCCATATATAAAATAAGTACACAGGTCAAAGCATCTCTTGCCTTTTCTATTCTAACCTCCTGAGATCCGGGATTGGGTTCCTGGATTATAGTTACAGGGACTGACAATATTTAGCTCTCACTTGAACCCATTTTATGAGTAAAATTTATAGATCAATATTCACCTGTGCAATAATGGAGAGAATCCCAAGAACTGCTATAAATGCTGCAACACTTTCAGGTGAAAATCCCATGATCTACATTAGAGAAGGATTAGTTTGATCATTAAACTTCAAATGTATATTGACACGTCTCATGGCATCAAGTGGAAAGACTAAATGAAGTAACCAGAAAAACGCTTAATCTGAAATAGAGGAAGACATCCCTGATTTTATTCTATCTCACAACTTAGTCAAACCAACATTTACTCTTACATAAAATAAAGAGAAAGATCTGTGTGTGGAACATAAAACATCATTTGAGCATGAAACCTGAAAGAATATAGACCCCTGGATATTGTGATATCTAATAATCTATTTTTAATATAACCTACCTAGTTTTAATCACTGCAATGTAGTAGAATTTGTACTTCCAGGAACAATGCAAATGATTATGAAACATGAGAAATATAAGCCACTATCTGCCATTAATCATATTGGCTATGCATATATTACAAAATAATGCATCAAGTACAAAGAATATTCACTTGTATACATTTAGTTTTCCTTATCAAACATTTCTTCATATGCAGATTCCTACCTGTCTGAGGTATAGGAAGAAGCTGGAATATTGACCTGCCTCTGGGAGGTAGGATAGAAAGACTGTTATGCAGATTAGAAGCACTACAGAATCTTGACCCACTTTCTTTAGTGACTAGGGGGAAAAAGAGGAGAGATCAGCAACAGAAAACATCTACTCTTCATCATCCATAACCAACAAAACTATACAAAATCAATACTGGAAGAGGAAGATGCTCTTTAACACATGTAGCATTGTTAAAACATTTCCTTTAGCACATACCATTATCCCTACTAATGAGCAATTTCCAGTTACTTGCATGCTCTCTCAAACGTAGGAACTCTTCAAACAATTTTTTTAAAACCCAAATTAGGTTATAAATACTATCAAAAGGTGGTACAAAGCCAAATTTGCATATATCCAGCCACCACTTTATACTAAAACATTTAAATGGGCTTACTGCAAAGGGGTCAGCCTGTTCCCAAGAAATGGGTGCTCCCCAGGATGCTGGTCTCATCTTCTCTGGCAAGGATTCTGGTACAGCAACAAGAATAAAGCAAATATCCAACAAAGCTATTGCTGTAGCTAGGACCACTACCAAACTGTTTCCATAGACTCGACCAAGGTAGGCACCAATAGCTGGGCTGGTAACTAAACTTGCTGCAAAAGTTGCTGAAACCTATAGACAGGCAAAAGTCAGTATGAGAATAAAAGTTTTCCAGTAAAGAAGATAAAACTTATCCACTCTTTTTCTGACTTCACTCTTAGTTTCTGAAGTATTCAGAGTGCCAAGTTATAAATCCTCCTAATAAGGTAGGCAAGTTCTGAACTAATGTACAATTCTATTCTCTGGCACTGCAACAGCAACCATGGATTTCAGACACCTGAAGTTTTTAAATGGAAAAAAAGGGTTAAGTGGAGTGGGACAGCAATGTATAGCCTTGTAATTGCGTTAAATATGTCAAGTTTAACCAGATATCAGAAGTTTGATAAGGAGGAAAAAATCAGTACAACACTTTATTTGGGGGGTGATAGAAGAAATTATGCTTATTTTCTGAATACCTAAGGCTCTTAATGCAAAGAATTCACATTATATAATAAAAGTTGAATACACAAAGTGAAAAATAGCACTATCCTTCCAACATATTTCATGCTGATCTGAGAATGGGGGAAATAGAAAAGATTGGAGAGAAAGACTATACAATGGCCATTTACCATGACAAGACACTCAGGAGGAGATGCAGAACTGGATGGTAGGACCAAGTTTCCATCTGGAACAGTTTTTTTTTTTTTTTTTTTAATTACTGGCTAAATAAGATTTTATAATGGGAAACACAGAAACTTTTCAAATTTGGTGTCTCTTGCAGCATTAAGACTAAGTTTCATTAATTGTTTAGTTGCTGACCCTAATGAGGCTTAAACATTCGGAGGAATACATACCAGTCCATAGGCCATGCTTCTTTCATGTTCCTGGGTTATATCTGCTACGTAAGCAAACACCACTGAGAAAGTCACTGCAAAAACCCCAGAAACAGAGATAACAGCAAAGTACCACCTAGGGACAAAACAGAATCAAAAGAACAGCTCAATGAAGATGTACATAACTGGCAGTGATTCACAAGCTTCTGAAACAATTCAAACTGATTAAGGATTCTATCCCTGTATAACTTATTCCTGACAAGTAATTTCTATGTGTTTATAAAGTAATCAAAAATTTGTCTCTATATGATTAATTACTTCATTGTGCGTGGAGTGTACAGAATTACCTAATATTCTACAAAAAAAGACTTTGTAGATTAAATTAGGATTGTTTATTACAGATCCTTTAATATTGGAGTCCACAGACTGACAATTATTTCACTCAAAAAAGTATGTTGCAACCAGTGTTCCCTTTAAATTGGGCAGCAGCACAGCTTCACAGGTGATTAATCAGCCCTACCCACCAGTCAAAGGCTGGGGCTCTGTGTACCCAGATGGCAGACTTTTCTAAGTCAATCATGCAAGAACGGGGATCAAAATGAAGAGACCAAGAGACCATAAGACTAGATTTACTAGCTAGCAAATGGAATTAGCCTCGAACACAATATGAACAGTTGACCACTCAGACCTTGTCCTATGTTATTTTTAGATTTATCTTCAGGAGCCGTACAAATGAGACACAATTGTGAACCTGCCATTATCCTAAGGATATACACTCAATTTATAAGTCGTAGCAGACTACTTACATTCAAGGTAGTCAAAATTTGCTAGATTCTAATATGCAGGGCTCCACAAACCATGGCGAAAACCACTCGCCAGCCCCACACTGCGCATGTGAGAGACCCTCACTGCGCATGTGAGAGACCGGCTGAAATCTATTTGCCACGGGTGAATAGATAAGAGGATTTGTCGAGTCCTGCTAATATGATAACTGCAGTTATAAAGTATCAGTTTTAATGTTACACATGGGTGCTTCAGGTAACCAGCTCCGAAAAATGTTTCAGTTCTTAGTGATTTTATACTTGGCACTGAAATAAATTATCTGTAACTTTCCAGCAAAAGACATGCAATGATTATAGACATTCTATTAAGGTACAGGCTGCACCCTAAACTGGGACCCAGAGTCCCAGCACACTGCAGGGAGCAGGGGAGGGTAAGGACTGGGACCTGGGTTCGGAATGCAGACTACAGCTGGGCACTGCTTACCACAAGTGGCTTCCGGGTGGTGGTGCAATGGGGCTTAGGCAAGCTCACTACTACCCTAGCCCTACACCACTCCACTCCCAAAGCAACCAGTAAACTCTCTCCATCCCTACCCCCCTTGCTCTGTGGAGATGGGGTACAGGGTGGAGGGAGGGGCACCCTGACATCAGCATCCCCTTCCCCTTCTTCCTGTACCCTGCACAGCAAGCAAGAGGTGGGGGGGCAACTCCAAAGCAGAGGGCAGGAGTAGCACTGCTGTGCTGAGAAGGGCAGATGAAGTGCTGGCCAAACCTGGCAGGATCACTTGTCAAAAGGCTCCAAGATCTACCAGTAGATCCTGATCTACTGGTTGTGACCACGGCTCTAGTGCTAATGTAATAGGGCTGACAGTCTGGAAAGCCAAAATTCTAAGCCTGGCTTTGAGGCATTCAGCAAGGCTCTTCACCTTGTCTCAATTTCCCCAACGCTGCAATGGATTAATACTTTAGCAGCTACCTCACAGAGCAAGGTACCTCACAAAATTAAATAGCATCTGGTACATTAACTGCAACATGGAACACAAGTACAATTACAAATGTTACATGCTGTTATGTACAGCAAAAACACACAAATAATACAACTATAACTATGATTGTTATTTACCATGGGCTGATCTTCATTAATGGAATTGGTGCACAAGTGAAAAATACTGTTAAGAGTAAAAAGGACTTTCGCCCCCAAACATCAGATAGAGCACCTATGAGAGGAGCACTGAGAAACGATAACAAGCCCTGAAAAGTAAAAATAAATTTTAAATAAAAACCAAGAAGTGAAAGGAAATACAATAGTTGAAAGACTGTTAGAAGCTGACTGATTTTGTTTGGCAGATTAATAAATGTTGGCTACATGGAACATATAACAAGCATCTCTTTTGAGTATCCTTCATCTTTCTTTTCTACTCACCAGCAGTTACCTGCAATTTCAATTTCACTATCCCCAAACATGAAATCCACATACAGTCAACACACATCTTAATACAATGTGTTTTACATTTGTATATGCTATACAGACAGTCCCCGAGTTATAAGTCGGATCCGCAGTTACGAACGGGGATTTTCTCGCCCCGGACGACGGGAGCGGCGGGACGCCGCCCGCGTCCTCCGGGGCGAGAAAAGCTGCTCTGCATCTCCCTGGTCTGCTGGGGGGGAGGGGGGAGAGACCAGAGAGACACTGAGCAAAGCGGAGGACGACCCGGGCGGGATCGCTGCGCTTCCAGATCAGTGCCGTGGTCCCGCCCGGGTCCTCTGCCGCTTTGCTCAGCGTCTCGCTGGTCTGCTGTGGGGGGACGCAGCTAGTGCCCCCCCCCCCCCAGCAGACCAGGGAGACGTGGAGCAAAGCCCCAGTCCTGTGGTAGAGCAGGTGGGGCGCTGCCCGTTGGTCCCGCAACAGCGCTCCTTGGCACTACTGGACCTACCCGGCAGCACCCCAGCTGCTCTACCCCGGGAGTCCTGATTCAGCCACTGATGATCAGTTTCAGCAGTGGCTGAATCAGGACACCTGGGGCAGAGCAGCTGGGGTGCTGCTGGGTTGGTCCAGTAGCGCCGAGGAGCGGCAGCACTACTGGACCAACCCAGCAGCACCCCAGCTGCTCTGCCCCAGGCGTCCCCAAGTCAGCCGCTGCTGAAACTGACCAGCGGCTGACTACAGGAAGCCCCTGCCCCGGGCTTCCTGGAATCAGCCGCTGATCAGTTTCAGCAGCAGCTGACTTGGGGATGCCTGGGGTTCTGATCAGTTTTAGCAGTGGCTGAATCTGGACGCCAGTTCCGACTTACATACAGATTCAACTTAAGAACAAACCTACAGTCCCTATCTTGCACGTAACCCGGGGACAGCCTGTACAGTATTTACAATACCTTTTTCAACACACTGAGGACATGACCTAGCAATTAGAGCAAAGGACTGGGTGGCAATAGGTATCTGAGAGTCTTACAAGCTATTGCACCAAATGATTGTGTGAGTTTAGGCTATTCAACTGCCCTGTTCATTCCTCAATCAACCTAAGTGAAAAACTTTAGCACAAGCAAGACCTTATTAAAGTGAAAAGCTGCATTTAAGCTCTCCTTGATAAGTTTATCCTCACATTTTATTCACAGCTTGGAAGACTCTGCTTATTACACTTGATAAATCACTAGCACTCATGTACGTGCCCTTCATTGATTTATTTAAAGTTGTACTCTCAATTGCTGATTTACAATGAATTTTCATCCTACCTTTACTCCTTGGATTAGGCCATTCATAAGGAAAGTATGCTTTGGGAAGGTTTCACGTAAAACCTATGAAAGAATTATGTCCATTACACACTGCATTATCCATATTTCCCAATACTAAAGATGAATACAGATGCAGTAAGACCCACTATGAAATAAATAAGTTCAACATCATAGAATCCTAGGACTCGAAGGGACCTCAAGAGGTCATCGAGTCCAGTCCCCTGCCCTCATGGCAGGACCAAGTACTGACTAGACCATCCCTGCTAGACATTTATCTAACCTACTCTTAAATATCTCCAGAGATGGAGATTCCACAACCTCCCTGGGCAATTTATTCCAGTGTTTGACTACCCTGACAGTTAGGAACTTTTTCCTAATGTCCAACCTAAACCTCCCTTCCTGCAGTTTAAGCCCATTGCTGCTTGTTCTAGCCTTAGAGGCCAAGATGAGCAAGTTTTCTCCAATCAATCTCAATGGTTGAATATTTTGTCTAAGACGTTTATATAGACCACTACACAATTTTTAAATAGTAGAATGATATACTTCTTACTTTCCAAAAATAAAGACACCAATGGATAGGCAAGAATGTTAGCATTACAGCTGCAGGCCAGTAAAATTAGGAAATAATATTCTTCAAAGTCAGATAGTGTATTTTTTCCACTGTTTACCACATAAAATTGGACAAAGTTTCATTAAGTTTAATAGAAGTATCATTCCTACTTCAATAAAGACAGACTATTGTTGTAGTGTTTCCTTATTTAAGGAAAGTACAAACAAATTTGGACAAGCAGCACTTGTAATAAATCGGTTCACACACTAAATACATACTACTGTTCATAAAGACCTTGTTTTGCTTAAAAAGAGAACTTCGATATCATGAAACGTGGTACCTCAACATATATAAATACTGCACTGCACAAATTGTGTGACTACAGTTTTTTGCATTCTCATGTACACAAGTTTTATCAATCTGTGTACATTGCACAGGGCCAAGGAGTTTAAATTCAGATTAACTAACTAATCAAATAGTCTACGGAATTTCCATTGAATATCTGATTCGTCTGTATGGGAGCTTCTGCCTTTGAACTGTTCAAAAGCGGAAGCCCCACAGGGAGTGAGAGACCATGCTCCCTGCAGGGCTTCTGCTTTCGAAACGCTGGGGTTCTTGTACATTTCAAAAGCAGAATCACAGAAGCAGTGGCGTGAGCGGAGACTGCTTCAGTCCCCACTCATGTGATTTCCCGCTGTGCCTCTACCTCCCCTGCAGAGACGGTGCTGGGGGGAACTGGCTCTCTCTGGTAGAGGCAGCAGGAGGGGGGTAAAGGGGGAGAGTGACTAGTCACATCGCTAGTCAACTGTCTGATAATCTTCTGCTTATCGGATAGTCAACTAGTCTCTTACAGCCCTATGCAGGGCTATGCAAATTTTGCATACTGTGTAACACAGTTAGGTTATCTTATATTCATCTAAAATGGGGATTAGGTTGATTGGAGTAATTACAAGATAGGGGCATTAGATTAAGAGTACTTGGCTCTTAAACCTTGTACCACTTTTTGCCTATGAGTTTCAACACTATAGCTATGTGTCACACACACCAAACACCGCCCCAACAAAACCTGAACCAAACCATCGTATTCCAAACCAACAAAACTATATGGGCAAAACTGATGTTTAATCCTAATCTTAATCTCTATAAAACAACATGTACAATTAGGACATGTAAATAAAAGTTTTAACATCTCCTTTTCTTACACTGCAGGTTATCAGGACAGAATATCTGGCCACAGACTTCAGTGGTGGTATCACACTACTTCAGAGAATTGTGTCATAACACGGATTGTAGCATAAATAATTACTTAGGCAGCAGTGAAAACACGTTTACAGAAGAGAACATTTCTGCATGCCATCACCCTTGTTAATTATCAAAGGTTGAAAAGATAGTATAAAAAGAGACATACTATTTAAGGATTTAACAGGAATGGGAGGCTTCTGAGATGTTTTAAAGTATTTCTTCTTAAACCTGTGTGCAATTAGTATAAATTACAAATGGTGATGTGTGGCTAATAATAAACCCAGCTTTGATGTACATGGATTGTTTAATTATGATCACATTCGGTAACAAAAACAAAATGTTCTAAGTGATATTCAGACTAGGGATGTTAAATATCAGTTTTAACTGAATAATCCATTAACCTCATGAATTATCATCAGTTAGTCTACTATTCTATAGTCCACAGGCAGCCCCTGTCCAGGGCAGGAGGGGTCAGAGCTCCCAGAACCAGCACAAGCTGTAAATGAGCCAGGCTGCCTGGCTCCTAATATACTTTAAATGCAAAGCTGCAGTGGTGGTAAGTCAGGAGCCAGGCCAAGTTGGAACAGAGCATGGCTTCTAGCCAGCCTGCTAAAACATTTACTGGCAAAGGGTGGGAGGGAAATGCATGTAGTCTATAGCATTAACCTATAAGCTTTTGCTTATTGGTTAATCGGCTATGCTATTATATCCTTAATTCAGACCAGTTAAATTCCCACCCTAACTTCAATTTCCAAATTTTATGCTGTGATAATACTGCAATGAACTGACTATTTTAGGTTTTTTCCCACTCTTTTCATGCAATACAGAAGTTCATTAACCATATCACTTACCATCAAAGTAGGTGCTGTCAAGAGTCCCCAAGCAAAAAACTCCAAAAAAATCACTATGACAGCATGGTAGACACTAGGCGAACCTATTCCTTGAGGCTAAAACAAAAAACAGAAGAAAAATTACTACTGCAGAATATTTTAAAAGTTGCGTATTAATAAGAAAGTTATTGGAATGCTGGTTTTGTAAGAAAGAAATTGTAAAATGAAGCATGGCTCAAAACAAGCTGTTTCAGGAATCTGGGCAACTCTCTGGAGTAAGCTCCATTTATGGTGAAGCATAACGAAGGACTGAAAGCATCTTAATACACAGCAGTGTTCCAACTGCAATGTCAATTTAAAAAA
This sequence comes from Pelodiscus sinensis, assembly GCF_049634645.1. Classification (NCBI taxonomy): domain Eukaryota; kingdom Metazoa; phylum Chordata; order Testudines; family Trionychidae; genus Pelodiscus; species Pelodiscus sinensis. Next base: position 39,102,071 of record NC_134719.1, on the reverse strand, counting down.
CTCCATGTATAGGAAAAAATTTCCCTCTAGCAAGATTCCACTATTGGAAGTGAAAGATTTTTCCTGGGGAACAAAACTAATTTAACGTAACAACTGGAAGTCAAAACCTGCTTATTCAAATTCTGATTAACTGGCTTGGAACCAAGTTTGCAGTTACTTCTATCAGTAAAAGCTTGTATTTGACTTAATTTCAGTAAGTTTTTTTTTTAAACACACCCACATCAGCAAAGAAAATTAATACAATGTAAAGTCCTCCAGAAGTTTAATTTGAGACTAGTATTGGAAAAAGTTTCCCCAAATATCAGGGAAGGCAGCAAATTGGTGTCTATATTCAGTCTAACTCAGCTCTCCCATGTTAAGATAAAAGTGGCTTCCAGAGAAAGGAATGTATGGAGATAGAAAGCTAGGTGTGGAAGGAATTTAGGGTTGGGAAGAGAAATCCTAGTTAGCCACATGTACTTTATTACATGCTATATCAATCCATCACAGTGCATTACTATCCATGTCAGGAAACACTGGAGAAGTATTTTTACAACAGAACAACATGAATGACCTGCAAATAAAAATGCTACACAAGCAAATTGCTTTGTTTTTAAAAAGGTCAGAAGTTCTTCAACACATACTCTGATTCCCAAAATGATTTGGTTTAGTGTTCATACTGACTAAAACAAAGGCAGAGAAAAATATATGGATATTCAGCCATGCTCAAAACTTGTTCTTGCAAAATTTCTGCCATCTTGAGATGTGCGCCACACCTTCCAATTCAGCTATTTTTACAATCCTGGCCTGCATATTTATTCCTGCCTCTGGAAATTTCCACTACATGCATCTGACGAAGTGGGTCTTTGCCCACGAAAGCTTATGCTCCTACACTTCAGTTAGTCTATAAGGTGCCACAGGACTCCTCATCGCTTCTGCAGATTCAGACTAACACGGCTACCCCTCTGATACTTGACACCATGCAAGGCACTGCATTTAGCCGTATGGAGTGGAAATCTATCAACCTCATGAAGAAACTTGCACAAGTACAAACTGATATCATCTTTCTCTCCAAATGCAAACGGATGGACATTATACCAAATGGACTGAAGGTGAAAAATCCATTGCTATCTACATACTGCACAGACTACAGTGAGAGATTATGCCATATACTATCCAAAAAACTGAGGAACCACCTGATCAGCATCCTGTACAGCAAACAGGAAAACATCAAAAAAGAGCTCTCCAATCTGGAGTCTATCATAAAACACCAACCTTCTGCACAAATGGACTTTACTAAAACAAGACAGGAGATCTACATTACACACTTCACTTCTCTACAGAGGAAAAAGGACTGTAAGCTGTCTAAAATCCTACCTGCCACATGGGGCCACAACAATGGTACCCCTAACTCACCCAGCAATATCGTCAATCTCTCCAACTACACACTCAGCTCGGCAGAAGAATCTGTTCTATCTCGGGGACTCTCTTTTTGCCCCGCCACCCCCACTAACATGATACAGTTCTGCGGTGATCTGGAAGCCTACTTTCGCCGTCTCCGTCTCAAGGAATACTTCCAACACGACACTGAACAGTGCACTGACACACAGATACCTTCCCACCAACAGCACAAGAAGAAGAACTCCACATGGACTCCTCCTGAGGGCCGAAATGGCAATCTGGACCTCTACATAGAATGCTTCCGCCGACGTGCACAGGCAGAAATTGTGGAAAAACAGCATCGCTTGCCTGGTAACCTCAGTCGTGCAGAACGCAATGCCATCCACAGCCTCCGGAACAACTCTGACATTATAATCAAAGAGGCTGACAAAGGAGGTGCTGTTGTCATCATGAACAGGCCTGACTACCTAAAGGAGGCTGCCAGACAACTCTCCAATACCAAATTCTACAGGCCACTTTCCTCAGATCCCACTAAGGAATATACTAAGAAACTGCACCATCTGCTCAGGACACTCCCCAAACAAACACAGGAACAAATCGACACACCTTTAGAGCCCCGACCAGGGTTGTTCTATCTATTACCCAAGATCCACAAACCTGGAAATCCCGGACGCCCCATCATCTCGGGCATTGGCACTCTTACTGAAGGACTGTCTGGCTATGTGGACTCTCTGCTCAGACCCTACGCCACCAGCACTCCCAGTTACCTTCGTGACACTACGGATTTCCTGAGAAAACTACAATGCATAGGTGATCTTCCAGAAAACACCATCCTAGCCACCATGGATGTAGAGGCTCTCTACACAAACATCCCACATGCAGATGGAGTACAAGCTGTCAGGAACAGTATTCCTGATGATGCCACAGCACAACTGGTGGCTGAACTCTGTGAATTTATCCTCACACACAACTATTTCAGATTTGGTGACAACATATACCTCCAGACCAGTGGCACTGCTATGGGCACCCGCATGGCCCCACAATACGCCAACATTTTTATGGCTGACCTGGAACAACGCTTCCTCAGCTCTCGTCCACTTACACCCCTTCTCTACCTACGCTACATCGATGACATCTTCATCATCTGGACCCATGGGAAGGAGACTCTGGAAGAATTTCACCATGATTTCAACAGCTTCCACCCCACCATCAACCTCAGCATGGACCAATCTACACGGGAGGTCCATTTCCTGGACACCACGATACAAATAAGTGATGGTCATATCAATACCACCCTATACAGAAAACCTACCGACCGCTATACTTACCTGCATGCCTCCAGTTTCCATCCCGGACACACCACACGATCCATTGTTTACAGCCAAGCACTGAGGTACAACCGCATATGCTCCAACCCCTCAGACAGAGACCTACACCTACAAGACCTTCAACAAGCATTCTGTAAACTGCGATACCCACACGAGGAAGTGAGGAGACAGATTGACAGAGCCAGACGTGTACCCAGAAGCCTCCTGCTACGGGACAAGCCCAAGAAAGAAACCAACAGAACACCACTGGCCATCACCTACAGTCCCCAGCTAAAACCTCTCCAACGCATCATTAGTGATCTTCAGCCCATCCTGGACAATGATCCCTCGCTCTCACAGGCCTTGGGAGGTAGGCCGGTCCTTGCCCACAGACAACCCGCCAACCTGAAGCATATTCTCACCAGCAACTACACACCGCACCATAATAACTCGAACTCAGGAACCAATCCTTGCAACAAACCTCGGTGCCAACTCTGCCCACATATATACACCAGCAACACCATCACAGGACCTAACCAGATCAGCCATACTGTCACTGATACATTCTCCTGCACATCCACCAACGTAATATATGCCATCATGTGCCAACAATGCCCCACTGCTATATACATCGGCCAAACAGGACAGTCCCTACGTAAAAGAATCAATGGACACAAATCTGATATTAGGAATGGCAACATACAAAAACCTGTAGGGGAACACTTCAATCTTCCTGGACACACAATTGCAGATCTAAAAGTAGCTATCCTGCAGCAAAAAAACTTCAGGACCAGACTTCAAAGAGAAACTGCTGAGCTACAGTTCATCTTTAAGTTTGACACAATCAACTCTGGATTAAACAAAGACTGTGAATGGCTTGCTAACTACAAAAGCAGCTTCTATTCTCTTGGAATTCACACCTCCAGATCAGCTGCTAGAAGTGGGCCTCATCCTCCTTGATTGGATCCATCTGGTCATCTCCAGCCTGATCCTGGCCTGCATATTTATTCCTGCCTCTGGAAATTTCCACTACATGCATCTGACGAAGTGGGTCTTTGCCCACGAAAGCTTATGCTCCTACACTTCAGTTAGTCTATAAGGTGCCACAGGACTCCTCATCGCTTCTGCAGATTCAGACTAACACGGCTACCCCTCTGATACTATTTTTACAAGATTTTCTATACATGCAAGCCAGGAAAACAAACATTTTTCAATTTTGCATCAGGTGACAACTATAGGAACAGGCTGAAATACGGCTACTAGAACAGGAAAACCGCATCTGCCACCCATTGAATAGGAACAGACTTGGGGAAAAAAAGCTGCTTGTTTTAACCATTCCCCCCAACATGCTTTATGCGCTGTTACGCTTAGTGGAAAACATGCTTCAGAGTACTTTTAGTACCATGATTACTTCTGCCATTTTCTTCTTCCTTCTCTAGTTATCACACATGTCCAGCATATTCATTATTCTTTTGCTACACTTTTGTTTTCCGACAAGCTGAGATGATTTCAAAAATTTGTAAAGGAAACAGAGGGTAGGGATGTTAATGAGTAATCAGTCACCCAGTACCTGTGAGCAGCCTCAACTGCAGCCCACTGTGGACAGAGGGCTGCTCCCACCCTGTAGGCCTCTCCATGCAGTTAACATTTAAGCAGTTAACTCATTAGAAGGAGTTTACATCTCTAGCAGAGTGTATCTTGAATTCATACACCACCCTTCCCTTGAGGAACTCTTCCAACATTTCACTCTGGGCCTGAGTTACCAACTTTGGTTGGATGAGTTAATGGAGGTTTCATTACATGATATTGCAGGGATTAATCTTTAATTAATGGTAAGACTGTAGGACAATCCTGGAGAGTTGGCAACATTGCCACCCCACCTTTACAGTACAAGCTTCAAAGAGCAAGCTTCCTAAATACCATGGGCAACACATACTCTCTTCCCTCCAACACTACAGATCAGCATCAGACTTGCTCCTGCACAGTTGCGCCTCCTTCCCATTGTAAGGCAGAAGAATAAAATTGCCCTTTTAACAGGATGTTATATAGCCTCATGAATTGCAGACCAATTTTTATGAATGGGATTTTATAAATAAAACTGTATCAATCACTTGTGGATGAATTTGTTAGTAGGCTGTTAAGAACTGGCTTTGAAGAATTTGTAATTGTAATTACCTTCCCCTAGCTCTTTTAAAGTAACTTCCCTTATCTACCACTGCATTCAACCATAAGCAAACTAAACTGGATACCAGTGCTAAAATAATCAGACATGAATTAGTGCTGAAATGTAAATAATCATTAGACTTAAGCAGTAGAAGACTACTGAGTCGATCGGAAACTCACTTCTCAGAGCTAGTGAGCTTTTTTGTCTATTGAATAAAAAGACACTACATTTAGTCAGATTGAATATTTTCTTTGTAACCACAAGTACAAATTTTAAGACTCTGCAAAAACTTGACACTGATAAGATTTGATTAATACATCACATAGGCCTGGAGTACAAAAATGAACTACACAAAACATTGCAATACTATGCATGTGAATTAAAGGAGAAAATACTATATGCATTTCAAAATAGCAACATTTGTATATCTTCTACAACAGTGGTTCCCAACCTTTTTTAAACCATGGACCAGCAAACACATTCACAAACTATTGGTGAATTGGCAACATTTTATTTGCATATTATTGCAAATAATATGCTACCGGTTCACCAAAAGCCCCATCCCCTAGAACCGATGCAAGCAGTCAGCTCCAGCTGTCCTATGTAAACTGGTGGGTGGCTGCTGCAGCTGATGCCAGCTGTTTGCAGCAGCTCTGGGGGCAAGGCACATCCTGACCCCGTGAGTGCCCCAGTGCCAGCTCTGCTAGAGCTCCCCCCCACCCCTCCACTACCCCCCAGCACCTGCACTGACCCCAGTCCCCTGCACTCAACCCCCCCGGTGCCAGCTTCCCTCCCCCAACACTTCAGTGCCAGCCCCCACCACCAGACCTACCAGTGCCAGCCTCCTGTTTCCAGAGCCCCACTGCACCCCAATCCCGAGTAGCCCCCAGTGCCAGTTCCCAATATTAGCCCCATCCCTAGAGCCACCCAGTGCCAGCACTGCCCCTGTAGCCCCCTTCCACTACTTGCTCCGCCCTCAGACCCCACCAGTATCAGCTGCCCACCCTGGGTACCCCAGTACCCCCTCATTTCAGCCCCCTGCCTCTTAGAGCCCACCCATCAGAGCTCCCTAGTAATAGCCCCACCCCAGAACCCCCCAGTGCCAGCTCTCTGCCTCAGAGCCCCCCAGCACTAGCCCCTTTTTCCCCCCCCTTCCCTCCCCCACAGAGCCTGCCCCACCCCTCCCTGCACTGCCTCCTAGCTGCCAGCTGAATGCTGCTATCCAGGTCACAGCTACTCTAAGGCTGCCCTGCCAGGCTGTGTGTGGCTCTCCCACCTCCAGAAAGAGACCCTGCCCAGTGCTGGTTGGCTGAGGTGGGGCAGGACACATCTCTCCCAACAGCCACAGTGGGAGGGAAGGCACTGGGCAGTGTACCCCAGACCCGGTGCTACTGTGGCCCAGTGGTTGAAGACTGCTGTTCTACAACAGAGTTGTAATGTTAACTACAAAAATTCAAGCCTAAAGACAAAAGTATAGCTAAGGACTCTTCAGGTTGTAACAGAGATATGACATGATAGAAGCAGATGCTTTGTAATTATTCTGAGCAAGTCAGTTTTGTTGGGACACACTGACAGGTTTTCTATAGGTTAGGAACGCTCATTGAATTATCTGCCATGTTACATAGGTGTCTTTTTAATCAAAGATGATTTTGTATTCTAGATCAAGCAGGCAATAAACTAATGTGAACCATAACTATAATATTTTATACAACATTGTAAAAAATTCTAAAGGACTTGAAATGTGCGAAGCTTAGAACCCTCTTGTTTATTATTACAGTTTACATACCAGAATAAGTTAGACACAAGTTTCCAGAAAGATTTGAATTCTCCAGTTCTAACTCACCCTATCATATCCAAGTATCATAGCTCAAATTCTCTTTTGTCAGTGGTCTGAGAAGAAAGAATACTATACATATAGCAAACTGCAACAGATCAACAAAACCAGATGAATTAAGAGGAGCATGTGAACTATTATTGCCTTCCTTTGGTGAGTCTACATAAGTATTTTAACAAATATATTTTGGATTTCACTTGTTTTTTACATGCTATTTAAAAATTGAACAAAGGAGGATAGTGCTACAATAATATCTTGAGCACAGGTTCTACAAGAAACCTAACTGCAGTCACAGCTGTAAGCATCCTCTTAAATTTCATTATCGCTAGGGATGTTAAAATGCGTTTATTCACGTTAATGTGTAATGGCTGAAATTTTCAGCAGTTACATGGGCGGAGGGAGGGCTTTGCCTCTCCGCAAGCACTGGTTCCCACCTGCCCCTCCCCACCACAGTGGGGGTTAAGCTGTGTGTAACCATGCACATTAACCAGTGAGCTCAGGATCATCAGTTAATCATGTACTCAATTACACTTTCACATCTCTAGTTAAGACTGAGTTATAAGAATACATTGTGACACTACCACCAAATTACGTCTGACTAGCGTTCTGATAAGAGTACACAAGAAGCCACATTATTATTCCAAAAGGTATTTCTACACATTGCCACCATATTCTAATCTTCTTACAGAAAAAAAAATCTCACTAAAATTAATGGTGAGATTAATGTAAGGTACCTCTGCACCTTGTTTAAGAAGGTATAAACCCTCAATCTCTGAAAAGAGATTTGTGAATTTGCCTGGATGTGAAAAACAATCACAAAGCTAACCCGGGCTAATGTAGCAGAAATGGAGAGGAAATAACTAGGGCTCATCATATACCCGTGAGGGGCAACCTATGCTAGTGAATGGACTGTATGATTATCGTAACCAAGACTACTGAGATAGGGTGACACTGTTAACCGCACTTGCATACCTACAATTTTCAGGGTGTGCTGAGTGAACCATAGTGCTTTGATTGGATGCAAAAGGAGTACATGGCTCTTAACAGTGTATGCAATTAGGACTCCTCACTTCACATGCCCATCATTTTTGTAATACCATTAGGAAAAAACCTACATGGATAAAAACCAGCAGAATCTGGCAAACCTGTATGGGGGCAACAGCAAACAAAATATTTTGTGGGACACAGAACTAGGGATGTAAAAGAGTAGTCGACTACCCGATAAGCCTAGTCGACCACTCAGAGGCAGCAAGGGGGGGAGGGAAGCAGGTACTGGTGCTGGGGGGGGGGAGCCAGCTTAAAAGCCGGTTCCCTCCAGCACCATCTGTGTGGTGTGGAAGGAGAAGGGAGTGCAGGTGAGGCAGACACACAATAATGTAGGGATTGGGGTGCCTGCATGCCCAGCTCTTATCAACTATTCATGTGCTTGATACAAAATTTATGGAGTACGCGATTAGTCATTTACTCACTACTTAACCTTACATAAAGCCCCAATGGGCTGTAGGTTGCCAACCACGGTCATACACTATAATAGACCTACAGGCCTATCCTATCATGCAGCTGAATCCCTGACAAAGTATTCTTGTAGAAAAAAAGGACGACTAAATTTCTTTGCAGCTAAAATTTTTCAGAACCTCATAAGTGATTGATAAACTTAAATATGCATTTTTCTCATTGCTATTGGTCTGCAAATTAGAGAAATTCTAGGCCCTTTCAGTGTACCTGTTCCCTAAAATATCATTTAGCACATAAGGTGTCAGGACTAGTGATGTTAAATTCTCAGGAATAAACTTTTAGAGAATATTCTTGAGAATATTCTCCAATGCGAGAATTTTCTCTTAAATACTTGTTAAATAGTTTTAAAAGAATTTTACTATTTATGATAATGTCTTTCTTTAATAAAACTTCAAGAATCATGAAAGTTTCCAATTGTTAAAATGAAAATTCAGGAAAGTAAACAAAGACATAGGTTTAAATTACTAGAAATTACAAATCTTCTGTTCCAGGATACAAATATTTTTAACTTTCTGGATTGAATACAAGTCTAATCAGAATTGGCACTTTCCAAATCTGACCCATATATTTCTCTCTTCTTCCTCATACATATCCTCTTCGACAACGGCAGCAAGAAATCCTATCATGAAATAATGGCAAAAAATCCTGTTTAAGCCCTAATAAATGCTTGATCCCACATGAGGCAGCAGCAAAGAACATAGCTTTTCCCCCTTCCATTTGACAAGGCTGCCAGTCAGTCCCAAGGAAAGTCAGAGATTCTTTGGGAACAAGTTCCTATGCTCAGTCCACGTACTACTGTAAGAATACAATGTAGATCCAGCTCTGGCAGTAAGCAAACAGCAAGGCAAGTCAGGACTCAGACCAAATGTTCACCTGACTGGACATCAGAGGCATGAGCCCATGGAACAGAAGAGTTTAAAGCGGTGGTCTCCAACCTTTTTACACCCAAGATCACTTTTTAAATGATAGAACAAGCCAAGATCTACCACCTCATCCTTCCCCCAAGACCTCACCCCTTCCTTGAAGCCCTGCGCTGCTCTCTATTCTCCTCCTCTCCCTCCATCACTTGCTATCCGCAACCCTTATACTGCTGCTTTTTTTTTTTCTTTCCCCAAATTCTTCTGTAGGAAGAGGTTTTTCCAACATTTGGCCTGTCTAGACTGGACCAAATGTCAGAAAAAACCCTTATCTTGGAAGCCCCTCCTCGTGGAAAAAGGAATACAGAGATTACCGAAAAAGTATGTTTGCTCTTCCACTAAAAAAAGCGGAAGAACAAACGCATCCCTGGATGCAGAAGAAATCACTGGAATCCTGAAAACCTCCTGCAGCCAAGCTGTACCCTCACTGGGTTGAGACAGGATGTGTAGGCTCTGGGGTGGGAATGAGGGATTTGGGCGAGGGAAGGAGTAAGAGGTGCAAACTCTGAGAGGAAACCTGGATGCAGGAAGAAATGGAGAAGGGGATGCTGGCTTGGGGAGGGGGCTCCAGGCTGGGCAGTGCTGGGGTCAGATGGATGGTTGGTGTACTAAGCAAGCCACAGGCTTGTGGATATTAGGGTGTAGGAATTTGGGTTGGGATATGAGAGGGGCTAAGGGCAAGGAGTTCCAGTGTATGACAGGCTCAGATTTAGCATCTGGGGGAAAGGAGTGTTATGATGTTGTGGCCAGATAGGGGCTCGGCCCCAACTAGGGGTTTGTTAGTATTTTATTTAAAAATGAAACCTGACTATGTCAAAGTTTCTACACTGTCTTTATCTATGAGAAGGGTGGGGAACTTGTTTTGAGTCAGGGGTCACTGACCCACAGAAAAGTCAGTTGGGGCCACACAAGTGAGATGCAAAAAAATAACTCCTCCAAAACCCCCCAAGCCTCATTAATGTGGCCCCAACTGTGCTGGTGGGAGCAGGGGACATGGTAATGGGGAAGGGTGCTAGTGGGTGCTGGGGCAGAGGACATGGTGCTAGTGGGGTCAGGGTTCTATGGCTGAGGGCAGGGGAGAGGGAACAGGGTGCCAGGAGGGCACGGGACGGGGTGCCAGTAGGGACAGGGTTCTACAGCAGAGGAGAGGGGACAGGGTGCCACTGGGGACAGAGTGCCCTGCAGCCGTCTCCTCTCAGGACTCCCCCTCCCCGCAAAGGAGGGAAGCCCTGTCACATGCCTCCTGCGGGCCGGCACGCGCCTCCTACCCAGCAGGGAAGCCCCCGTCATGTGCCCCCCTTTGGGCTTGACTCCCCCTCCTGCGGGGCAGGGAAGCCCACGCGTGCCCTCTCCAGGGGTGACCCCCCCCATAGAGGAAGGAAACCCCATCGTACAACTCCTCCAGGACCAGTGTACGCCTCCCTCGGAGCAGGGAATTCCCCATGCACGCCCCCTCTGGGGCCGACTCCCCCCCTCCTGCAGAGAAGAGAAGCCCGAGCATGCACCCCCTCCCGAGTAAACTCCCCCCCCCAGAGAAGGGAAGTCCCAGTGTGTGCCTCTCTGGACACCCCCGGTAAGCTCCCAGCACGCCACAGACCTGGGGCAAGGAAGCAGCCAGCACATTTCCAGAGCCCCCGGAAGTGACGCGCAGGTCAGGACTTCCATCCACTCAGCAGGAAGCCACCACTACCTCCACTGTCACTGGAGGTAGGTAGTGGGACTTCTTGGGGGTGGGAGGGAAATGGGGAGCCCGGAACACCTCGCGATCAACTGGTCGAGGCCTCGTGATCGACCAATCGCGATCGACGGGTTGGTGATCACGGGTCTAAAGGATAGCTTCATCATACAGATAACTTCTCTAACTTTTTCTTGCTGAGTCTCCTCCCCTGCAACATGCTACAAAAATGCCATGGCACACCTGCACCACAAATATTTTTAGTAGATTAAAAGCTAGGGCTGGTGGGGGGGAGGAGATGGGGAGGTTGCAAGTTCAGCAACTGCCCAGGAATGGACACCACAAAGGGCCCTGCAAAGTTAAGTTGCTCAGGCTTTTGCTTCAGCCTGGGAAGCAGGACTTGAAACTCAGCTTTCTGTCCTGCATCCCGGTGAATCTAACAGTGGTCCTGCTCCGTTTTATTTTGGGAGACCCCGATACCTGCTTGCAGGCCCCCAGCAGTCCTCGGATTCCTGGTTTGAAGGTGCTGAGCTACAGGATAGCCTCACAAATGGGGCGATTAAGGAAACAATGCCCCATTGTCTCTATTAGCCAAATAAGGACAGAATTCCCTCCCAAACTGACCTGTTTCAGATACTGCCCTTCAGCCAGGACTCACTATGACAACTAGAGTTGCCAATTTGAGATTATTAAAAAATGGACACTGCTGGAGCTTCCCCTGCCCATCTCTACCCCAAAGCCCAGCCCTTACTCCATCTTCCCCTCCCAGGCTCTGGTACACTTCTTCCCTTAAGGCCCCTCCACAGGTGTGGAAAACCTAAGGCCCAGGGCCTGGATGCAGCCCCTGACATGCCTGGATCTGGCCTCTGAGGCTCAGGGCCCCCCCTCCCCCCCCAGCAACAGGGAGCCCATGGTAAGGACGTAAGCAACTAGTCGAGTAACTACTTGCTCCCCTCACCTGCCGGTTTAAGTCTATTCCCCCCAGCACCATCTCTCAGGTGCGGGGGAAGAAAGGAGAGGGAGAGGCACAGCGTCTGGGACCTGGCAGAAGCCAGAACTACTCAGTCCCAGCTTCCAGCAGGTCCTGGCCCTACCCCTGCTGAGGCTCTGCAGTATAGGTGTAGTAAGAACTGGGATTCATTCACACTATTGACTGCATAATTAGTCAATTACACACTTCTAGCCCAAGCTGATAGTTCAGTTCCTGAGAGGGTGGGCTCCCCTAGGCTCTAGTGTGCAAGAGGAATGTGGGAAGTGTGTTTCTCCTTCTCAATTGGGTGCCTCGTCAGTGAGGCTACATTGACACTGCAGGCTTTTTGCGCAAAAACTTGTGGAGGGTCTATACTGCATGCGCATTCTTGCGCAAGTAAGTTTACAGTAAAGTGTAGGAACAGAGGGCTTCTTGCGCAAGAGGTATTCCTCTCCCAATGAGGAATAAGCCCTCGTGTGCAAGGCGGCAGTGTGGCCGGGCACCACTGTGTGGCCGGGCAACACAGTGTGGCCAACAAAGCTTTCTTGCACAAGAGAGCACCCACACTGCCCTGGACCCTCTTGCACAAAAGCACATGGTAGTGTGGATACACTCTTGCGCTAAACAGTTCTTGTGCAAGACACCTGCAGCGTAGACTTAGCCAGAGAGTTTGGTTTTTCTTTTTTTTTTTTTTGCTTCTCGCTTGTATGCGGCGGCCCCCGACGAAAAAGGTTTCCCACGCCTTGCCTACCCCATCCACTCCTGTCTTCACCCACTGTTTTTCCCCTTCCCAACAGACCAGCACAGTCAGTAGGGCCTTACCATCAAGCTGGGGCTGGAGCTGCAGCTGCCTGACACAGGCAGAAGGCAGCCCAGGCGATGACCCAGTCCCTCCTTTCCCTCTTCCTAGACTTTTTGAATGTCCCGTCGGTAGGGCTCAGCAGATACCGCCAGGTCCCATTCCGGACCCTAATGCCAACCCCGAAGGCCCTTGCAGACCAGACCAGAGACTCCCTGTGCACGGAGATGCCCCCCCCCCCCCACCACCGCTCTGCGGTCCCCGCACACTGGGACTAGCCGGCCAGCCCGCACGGCATCAGCCGGGCCTCCCACCTCCCCATCCTCTGCCTCCCCCGGCCGGCCAGCCAGCGCCCCCAGCCTCCTGCCTCGGCCTCAACAGGCCCCCGCCCCTCAGCCAGGCCCAGCCCCCTCTCGCCCCACGCAGGCCGAAGCCTGGCCCAGCTCCCCGCGCCTCACCGTGCCGCCGTCCTTAATGATGATCTTCTTGGCCAGCATGATGCTGCGGTTCACGGCCCGTTTCTTCTTCTTCCCCCCCTGGGTCATTTTACCATCCTAGAACCCCGGGGGGGGGGGGAGGCGGGAGGCGCAGGCCCTTCCCCAGCAGCCGGGCCTCCGCGTCCCTCCGAGCTCACGCCGCCGCTGCCGCTCGCCCTCAAGGACCGCCCGCCGCCATCTTGGACAACCACACCGCCCACCCCTCACATCACGCGATCACCCGATTGGCTGAGAAGGGGCACGTGGGGACGTATACTCCGCCCCCCCCTCGCGAGCCGCGGCCAGAGCCGGGCGGGAACGCTGGGGAAGCGCTCTCCAGCCCCCACCAGCCGCATGGGGGTTTTCCAGCTCGGCGCTGCTCGCGCCGCCAGGGAGGAAGGTTGCGCCGGCCGAGCGCCGCTGCCGCCCTCCCCGGGCAACAGGAGCCCTGCGCGCGCCGGCCGCGCCTCTGCCGCTGCACAGCCAGCAGGGGGCGCCCAGCGCCGCCCCACCCCGCCCCGCCGGAGGCTGTCAGGCACCTAAGGCGCCGGGCGGCCCGGCTCTCAGGCGCTGAAAAGTCTTGTCCCGCGTGCCCCCCACCTGTCACTCAAGCCGGGCCGCGGGCTGTGGAAAAGAGCCATGGGCCGGGTGCGCGCGCAACAGGCGGGAGACTTTGTACTTACTGTGGCAGCTCCTGCTGTTCACCGCCCTGCCCCGCGGAGAGCTCTGCGAGGCGGGAAAGCTTGTCTCGCTGGGCCGCCCTGCGTTGGCGAGCGACCTTGCAGCGGACTCCATCATCGGGGTGGAAAGCAATGAAGGGGAGAGCGGAATAACAAAGATAGGGCTGAAATGCCCATTAGAGCGGGGTGGGCAATCATTTTGGATAGGGAGCCACTCCCAAGATTTTGGGAAGTGGGCAAGGGCTGCACTTTTCTATGGAGGGGTTGCAGGTTCTGGACAGAGGTTGGGTGCAGAAGAGAGCTTGGGTAGATGACCAGGAGAGTCTGAGGGCGGTTAGGTGAATGAGGGCATCATGATCTGGGCAAGGAATTAGGATGCAGGGTCAGGGAGGGGCTGGGGCGAAGGAGAGGATTCTGGTGGGTTGTAGGAGGGGGTGCAAGGTCTGGGAGGGAGTTGTAGCCTAAAGGAGAGGGGGAAGGAGGATGCAGAATAACGGATGTTAACTGCTACTCAGCCAGCTAACTAATACGTGATTAGTTACTGATTACCAGTCCTGGTTAATCAACACAACCCCTTTCCCCATGTGCTCTGCATTTAAAATTCAGACCATCAGGTTGGCTTGGTCTCAGCTGTCCAGTCTGAGTTTTAAATGAAGGGAACACAGGGAAGCTGACTGCCACCCCACACTACTGCAGTTGCAACACGGGATGGTGAGGAACACCCCAGGAGTGGGGTTGGGAGCACTGAGTAACCATGTAACCCCAAGGTGGACAATCATTTTAGAAGAGTGGCCACTTCACAAATTTTTGAAATGGCCCTGGGCTACCCCGGACGGGGCAGGGTCTTGGGCAGGAGGAGTGGGGCCAGGACAGTTCCATGCTTCCCCACCAAAAGACTTTCAGGCTGTCTCTACACTGGCGCCATCTTGTGCAAAAACTTGCTGCCTGTCTACACTGGCCACGTGTTCTTGCGCAAGTAAACTGATGTTCTAATGTATAAAATCAGGGCTTCTTGCGCCAGAACTCTGACACTCCTGCTCAGGAATAAGCCCTCTTGCGCAAGAGCTCTTCCAGAAGAGGCCAGTGTAGACAAGCAACATGAATTTCTTGCGTAAGAAAGCCCTATGGCTAAAATGGCCATCAGAGCTTTCTTGTGCAAGAGAGCATCTACATTGCCATGGATGCTCTTGCCCAAAAGCACATCTCTTGCACAAAGGCACATGCCAGTGAAAGTTTTTGCGTGAGAATGCGCCAGTGTAGACGTAGCCTCATTGGCCTGGGGGTGGGTGAATGCATGAAGTCTTTGCCCCATTCCCTCTGCCACCAGAGAGAACTGCCAGCTGTTCTGAACAGCTGGTGGTTCCAGCTAGGTGTTCATGCCCGTGGCAGTGGGAGGAGACTTTGTGCACCCCACCCCCAGGTTAATCAGGGCCTAGGGGAAAGGGGAGTACACAGTCTCCTCCCGTCCTCATCCTGCAAGGGGCGTACTGCGCTTAGAGTCAACTGCCAACTGCTCAGCTGATGGTTCACGCTAAACACCACACGCCCCTGGTGGGGAAAAGACATTGCATGCTCCCCCACCCCCAGGTTAATCAAGGCCTGGAGGGGAGGGAGAGTGCAGTCTTCTCCCACCCTGCCCTCATCCTGCAAGGTGCACACTGTGCCTAGAGTCAACTGCAAGCAATTCAGCTGCAAGGTGGGGGGAGGGGGGAGAGAAGGAGAGAGACTTTGTGAGCACTCCCTGGCCCCAGACCGATTGCCCTGTCATCCCCCTGTCTCCAGGCCATCTGCGTGCGGGCTGGATCAACCCGCTTGGCAGGTTGGATCCAGCCCACAGAGGCTCTCTTGCCTGAAACTGCTAAAAATTGTTGCAGTTACACATATATTATAATAAACTATTTCTAACATCCATAGTGCGGAGGGTTCAGGTAGTGACCTGAGGCACAGAGTTTGGAGGAGGGAGGGGCTGAGGTACCAGAAGTAGGTAAAAATCTCCCAGCCACTGCCTAGGTGGCTCTGAGCCAGCAGCCTTGCAGAGTACTGAGGCTGGCTTATTGCCTGCTGCAGCCTCTGGCTGTTTAAAAGGGCTCTCTGCTCCAGGGGGCAGGGAAGGCTTGTGTGTTGCTTCCCCCCTACACTGCTCCAGCAAAATCTCTCAGCTGCCATTTCTGAGCTCCCATTGGCTGGTTTCTGAGCTGAAGAGATTTCACTGGGGAGCCAGGGCAGCATGATGCTGTCCCCTCCTGAGCAGAAAGCCACAGTGAGCAGCCAGCCACTTAAAGTGGTGTGGGGCTGATGGGAAGCAGCTGGCTGTTCTGTGCCTGAGGGACCCAGTGGGGCTGGATTTTGCCCATCCCTTGTCTAAGCCAGGTAGGACATCTAGATCCGTGATTCCAGGAAACATGCAGGACACAGTGTAGGGCCGTGGTCACCAACAGGTCGATCGCGAGCTACTGGTCGATTGCGAGGCCTTGACCAGTCACTCGCCAGGCGTCCTGTCCACCCCGCCTCCATTTCCCTCTCACCCCCCAGAAACCCCACTACTTA
The DNA here is from genome assembly GCF_049634645.1 of Pelodiscus sinensis. NCBI lineage: Eukaryota > Metazoa > Chordata > Testudines > Trionychidae > Pelodiscus > Pelodiscus sinensis. The sequence continues at coordinate 39,085,807 of NC_134719.1, read as the reverse complement.
CCTCAAGAGAAAACGGAGGTAGTGTCGGCTTCAGAAGTTCCGCAGCTTAGCACCACTTCTGGCAATTCCAGAAGTGTGCTAGCTGCTCTGCTGACCCCCTGCACCGCACAGGAGGGGTGAGTCAGCCCCGCAGGAGGGGCGCAGGGGGTTTCCCGGCATGCGGGAGGGGGTGGAGGGTTGGCCCCGGGGCAGGCGTTGGCACAGGGGGGTTGGCGCGGGGACAAGCACGCGGGGGGCTTCCCTGCGCAGGGGGGGTGGAGAGTCAGCCCCCTGGGTGAGCGGGCTGGCGTGCGCGCGGGGCTTTCATGCACGGGGGATGCTGGTTCAGGGAGAGGCACGCGCGGGGCATCCCAATGCGGGGGGGGGGGGCGTTGGCCCCCTGGGAAGGCGCGCGTGCGCGGGGAGGTCAGCCTTCTGGGCAGGCGCACGCTGGTTTCCCTGGGGGGGGGGGGAGGTGAAGAAAGCTGGGAGGAGGGAGATGCAGGGGACTGTCTGCCTCCACTGGCACCCCACTCCCAAGCCACAGAACGCTGTCCCCACTCCCCTGTCCTCAACTACAGAATGCTTCCCCACTCCCCTGGCCCCAGCCACAGAACTCGGTCCCCACTCTCCTGTCCCCAGCTACAGAACTCTGTCCCTATTCCCGTGCCCACTCCCCGAACTCTGTCTCCATTCCCATCCCCGCTCCCCGAACTCTGTCCCCACTGGCACCCTGTCCCCAGCTGCAGAAACCTGTCCCCACTGGCACTCTGTCCCCTGCTGCAGAATCCTGTCCTCTGCCCTCCCAGCACCCTGTTCCCTTTCCCCTGCCCCCAGCTGCAGAACTCTGTCCCCACAAAATGTATAATTATAAATGCTTCATTTTAGATTTAAATAGCATGAATAAAAAACAGACCACTTATTTCATAACTATAAACACGTGATTTTAATTGTATGTATCGCATAATTTAAAAATAAACTGTTTATCAGAGTGTGTAAGGAAGGGCTGGGGATAGCAAGCGATGGACAGGAGGAGAATAGAGAGGGCAGAGCTTCAAGGAAGGGGCAGGGCGGTAGATCTTCGCCTGTTCTGAGATTTAAAAAGTGATCTTGGGTGTAAAAAGGTTGGAGACCACTGATGTAGATAATAGGTTTGGAAGTGTAGTTAAACTACAACTATGGTGGCAAGGGTTGGAAAGGCATGATTTAAAAATAGTTATGCTAGTATTAATGGGCCTTATGAGACATCTCATTCAGGGATGTAGTTTGAGCTGACAATTCAAATGAAAAGAATACTGAAACATTTCAGGGAGAATACTCTGATTGCACCTCACTGTAAAACTGGAGTAACCCCACTAAAATAGTTAACTGAAAACTATGGATGAAATCTTGTTTTCATTGAAATCAACAGCAGGACTTCCATTGACAGTCTATATCATTGATAGTTTGTCGGTTGTGAAGAACAATGTGAACACAAATTAGCGCTTTTCTATAACGGACAAAACTATGTTTACATATACAATACTCTGTTTATATATTGCAGCTGAGAGGAGCTACTGTGGTAGCCATCCCACTATGCAAGTTATACCACTATGCACTGCTTCCGGACACAAAGCAAATCACTGCTGTGGCAGGAGTAGATTTGTATGCAACAGCCAGCAGAAGCAACCAGTAGTGAGAAGGGGAAGAAAACTCCAACCTCAGCCCTCACCTTCTTTCCTGACTGCACAACATTTCGTCTTCCTGTTTTGTTGTTGGAGACAACAGGAGCATTCCACAATACAGATTTGTATCCTGGAGAAGTGACAGCACCAGTCCTTAGAAAGAAGGTGAAGAGGGAATAGTATCTGAAGGCAGGCCTTCCGAGTTTCAAAAAGTGGCCCAGCCTGCTTTGCATTGAGGGACAGCACAGCTACATTTCTATCACTATTCTCCAGAGAGCAAGTAGACTAGTAAAAGCAATCAAGAGTATCCAAAAGCATCAACCATTTACAGCAATGGTGTGTGTCTGGTCTGACTATGTTAGCAACCCTAGTAAGTGCAACAGCAAAAAGATTCTCAGAGAAGCACAAAATGTGGCTTTCCAGTGAATATGTTAGCATGGTTTTTGCACAAAAACCTGATTTTGGGGGCTAAAACTGGCAAGTGTAGACATAAATTTTAAGATTAGAAACTAATCCCAAAGCTCCAACCTCCAATCCTGGACTCTAAGAATCAGAACTATTATTTGTACGTTGATTGAAGAGAAAATTCCAGCACTTTGAAGAGAAAGCTGATATCCAAGACATCAAAACAATTTCTGAATCAACAATAACTTCTTCTTTTTGCTAATGCCAAGTGACCATTAAAGCTGAAGTGTTCAGAAACCATTTAATTACTTGCCTACTAAACCTCAGGAATGGCACAGAAAGGTTTTATTAATCTATAAAATTTATTTAGAAATGTCTACATACAAATTCTTCCCTTTGGTCACATCTATTATTTAGCCCCTGTAATTTAAAGTTTCATCATACTATTCCTTAATATGCAATATGCACTGTAATAATTTCTGTATCATAGATGCCAAAATTCCATAGAGTTCATCATATGTAAATGCCAACCTGAGACAGGGGATAGAACTTATTTATGATCAGTGTAATACATGGACATAACATGTCGCACAGAATTTAGTTAGGCTTTCAGATAACACCAGGACAGTATTGTGTAAGGAACTAGATAGATATGAAGACTAAAATGAAGTTCCTGGTCTGAACAGATTTCTTCATTACTTTTGCTTTTACTCTGGGGGAATTCTGTACCAAAAAATTAAACCTTCACAATCAAAACATTAAAAATTCTGGGCACAGTATTTTAAAATTCAAATAATTTTATTTGTCAAAATAACATGCCAGTTTCAATTATTTTGTTGATTTATTTCAAAATAACTATCAGCAAATATATCTGTAACAATGCAGACACAAAAAAACCTTCCTCCAGAAGTAGAGAATTAAGGAAACCCCTATGACAGTGGCTCTCAATCTTTCCAGATTACTGTACTCCTTTCAGGAATTTGGTTACTCCTGCATACCCTCAAGTTATACCTCACTTAAAAACTACTTATAAATGAGGCATAAAAATACCAAAGTGTCACAGCACACTATTATTGAAAAATTGTTTACTTTCTCATTTTTATCATATGAAATCAACTGGAAGATACATATTGTACTTGCATTTCAGTGTATAGTATATAGACGAAAATAAACACATCCTGTATGAATTTTTAGTTTGTACTGAATTCGCTAGTGCTTGCTATGGAGACTGATCTAAAACTAGGCAAATATTTACATGACTTGATGTGTGACCCTTGGAAGATCTGTGTACCCCTGGTTGAAAATCACTGCCCTAGGTTCATTTCTCTGCCCTCTGTCCACCAGAGCCCAGCAGACACCCACACCTTCTTGCCCCAAAGCCCAGCTGTGGGACACTCCCAACCCAGAAACACATTCCTCCCTCATCAAAGCCCAGGGATCCAGAGGAGGAAACAGCCTGATGATGGGTCAAAGGACTATATGGAGTTTATTGTAAACCCTCATTGCTTCAGTGCATGTTGGGAACTGCAGCTGCAGAGAACTCTCCAACTTCCCATTCTCCTGCCCTCCCACTACAGCTGGTCCCTGAGTTGCGAACGGTCTACTTACGACCGTTCAGTTACAACCAAAGCTGTTGTAAATGGCGGACCCTGAGTTACAAACGCAATCTGCGCTTACGAACAGTGTGATTGCGTGTAACTCAATGGGGTCCGACTTACGAACGAACCGAGTTACGACCAATTGCTTGGTCCGTAACCGGTTCCTAAGTCAGGAAGAGGCTGTACTTCTATTTGACATCTGGGCTCTGTGGGTCTAGCACCCTCTAGTGGCAACCAACACCTCTGCAGCTTATATCTGGGGCGTGGGGTTATATTTCCCCATAATATCTATGCGAATTCTACATTGTGCAGTGGTGCAGAATTCCCCAGGGTATGCTGCTTTGTATCTCTTACCACTTGTGTAGAACTTTATATGTTTATGCCACAATATAAATATTATCCTCATTTAAATACTGTCACTACTCATATTGTGTGTCACCCTTAAGTATATAATATTGTCTCTGTCTTCCTTTCTTCTCCCCTCACCTTCCAAAAAGTTTGTAAAACAGCAAAAAGAATTCAATAACAGGAATTGTTCACAAAGTGTTGACATCTTGTGGCCAGTAAGAAAAATCCTAGATCTGCATATATAGGAATGTAAAGCTGTTACATCAGAAATCAGTTAAAGCCATACAGCATAAGTTGCTATATAAAAAGTGTTCTATTAATAGATACGTTCTTTGTGGGAAACCTAATGTGACTTTAGCCTTTTATAGTGCCCATTGTACCACAATTAAAAAAAGGATGATAAAGAGGGAAAAATCCATTAATTTAGCTCTTAGTCAAATGATAAAAGTCTTAGCTTAAAAATATTCTTTACTAGGGTCATCTACCAAAATTTATGATGCAGAGAAAATAAAAAGAAGACCAACAGGTCCATTAAGAACCTAAGCAATCAGACATTTTCCCTTTTAATTTAAATAATTGAAGATTTCTGTACTCTACCTTGGCCCATGAAGCTTATCACAAGGAAGAAAAACAATGGAAAGAAAATAAAAAATAAAATGAGACACTCAATAATCCGCTGCAAAATCCTACCTCAACACCTCATTGTGGTGCAGCGGTGACCCTGGCCGTCTGACAGCTATGGTAGCAGGGCGTATGCCCTGATAGGTCTAACCATGCTACATAGGCGCCGGACTATCCAATCCAGGGAGGGGATTGCTCTCTCGGTTTTTCCCTATCCTTAGAGGTTGGAGGCTAGCTAAGTTTTAGGAGGTACACATGCCTGCACACCTAGCCAGTGCGATGGTTTGAAGTCAATGGCTAAAACAACACGAGTAAATGGGTTTTAGTCCCCTGAGTGTTTTCGAACCATTCTACAGTGGTGGAGTGGAAATTAAGTGACGAGAAGCCGAAAAAAAAATGTCAGGTGCTAGGCCAACATGGAAAAGGACAACCCTCGCTGTGTGTACTTACACTTGTAGGTCGCTGGCGAGGGACGAAACGTTAAACCATCTGATGAAGGAAAAGAAAAGGATAAGATGCGACATCCTCTGTGTCTGCGAAACCCGATGAAAGAAGGGAGTTGGAAGTCAACTGGAAGGATGGAAGTGATGTGAGGCTTGGAAAGGGAGATGGTGCTAGAAACATTGGGGGAGTCGGATTTATCATCAGTAAGGACTGGTCTTTGAAAGTTATATCATACCAGCTAATATCATTTATTGGTGTGCTTCATCTTCAGATAGAGTCAAAGGCTACCCTCAAGGTCATCCAGGCCTATGCCCCCACAAGTGCAAGTGAAGACAAAGAAGTGGAAGAATTTTACTGAGAGCTCGAAAGAGCCCTTGCACAAAAGTCCACTTACACTGTCACAATGGGAGACTTTAATGCAAAGGTCGGACGAGGGAAAGCTGGCAAAAAGTTTATAGGGAGATATGGCAGTGGTGAAAGGAATGAAAGAGGAGAAAAGTTAGTAGCAATGGCAGAAATGAAAGAACTGTACGTGGCAAACACCTGGTATAAAAAGAAGATCGCAAAAAGGTGGATGTGGATCGCACCAAATGCGAAGAGCAAGAATGAAATATTTGACTATATTTAGTCAATAAAAGGCGCATCATCCAAGACATCTCTGTGGTGCAGCCTTTCAACATCGGCAGTGACCATCGCTTGCTTAGAGCGAAGTTGATTTTCGACAAAGTAGTGGAAAAGAAGGCATTACAGTTGGCAAATAGGAAACAGCGGTCGAAGACATTTGATGAAGCAAAGCTGAAGAAAGCAATTTCTGGGTTTGACTGGAGCAGACAGAAAAGTGTGATGAGGATTATAGTATTTTTGCTGACAAGCTGAGACGTTGCTTAAAAGTAGCTGAAATTGAAAAGTCGAAGAAGGTAAAGGGAAGAATCTTGAAGGAAACGAAAAGCCTGCTGGAGAAGTGGAGAAACATAAAAAGGAGCTCTGATAGTAACATCGAGTACTCCATTCTATGCAAGCTTATATGGCAAAAGCTGAAGGATGACTTTGAGAACGTCCGGAAAGGACAACTCCTCAAAACAGCTGAATCACAGAAAAGCCTCAGGACATGCAAGTGGGAATTGACTCAGTATAGACTGAGCATAACAGCACTGAAGAACAGGTCCCCCTAATAATGGTCAGCGAAATCTGAAGTGCACTATACCAGATGAAGAAGGGAAAAGCTCCAGGAAAAGATGGAATAATGTCAGAAATGATTTCTGCAGGAGGCGAAAAACTTTGGAAGGCCCTTGCTTTAAGATTCAGTCGATATCCTGAAGAAGGAAAAATACCATCAAGCTGGAAGGAGTCGAATACCATCTTGCTGCACAAGAAGAGCGATCAAGAAAATCTTAAGAATTACTGCCCTATATGCCTACTTTCTCATATTTACAAGTTCTTTACAAAGGTGATAACAAACCAACTTTCACAGAGCTTGGATGAACAACAGTCGAGAGAGCAGGCAGGGTTTCGAAGAAATTTCAGCATGATCGACCATATATTTACTCTTAGCCAGCTCCTAGAAAGAGCAAGGGAATACAAACTTCCGCTTTGCATTGCTTTTGTCGACTATGAAAAGGCCTTCGATAGCACTGAGTTCAATGCAATATTAAAAGCGCTCGTAGAGCAGGGCATTAACGCACAATGCATCAATTTGTTGAAGGAAGCGAATACTGGATGTACAACAGGTATTACTCTCCTCGGAACTCCCCATCGTATCCCAATCGAGAAAGGCGTGAAGCAAGGAGATATGATTTCACCGAAACTATTCACTGCATGCTTCGAAATGGTTATGAACAAGATCAATTGGAGGAGTGGTGTCAACATAAATGGAGAACGATTATCTCATCTCAGATTCACGGATGACATAGTATTAATTACCGAAAGCACCAACCAATTGCAGAGCCTGCTACGAAGACTTGACAAGAAAAGCAGTCAGGTCGGTCTGAAAATGAATCACTGCAAAACAAAATATATGCGATCAGACGTCATACAAAAAACCCGAATAACAATAACAGGAGAAGAAATTGAAGAAGTGGAACAGTATATATATTTGGGCCAAGAAGTTAATGTGTGCCAAGACCTAAACAGAGAACTATCGCAAAGGATTCGGGCAGGATGGTGTGCATTCATTTCCATCAAGGACATCCTCAAAGGAAAAATCGATAAGACCACACGTACAAATATCTTCAATTCAACAGTGCTGCCAGCCATGTTGTATGGCAGCAAAACGTGGGCCCTGACGAAGAGAGAAGAGCAGCGACTATTGGTAGCTGAAAGGGCAATGGAGCGAGCTATGTTGGGAATTTCCCTTCTGGATCGAATTCTAAATGAAATGATCAGAGAACGCAGCGGTGTGAAAGATATTATCGTGGAAAGCAGACATAACAATTATTGCTGAGCGGTACCCGTGAGAACAGAAAAGACCACCCGGTCGGCCTCCAAGAAGATGGGAAGATGACATTGTTAAATGTTTTGGACGAACGTGGAGAAGAAAGGCAAGAGTAGGAGAAGAATGGTGGATGTGTTGTGATCGGTGCAATCTTAACGACAGCTGAAGACTGATCAAGCCAGGTGATCCAGATGACTCAATATTGTGTCTTTGTTCTTTTATAAAAGAAGTTGCAAAAACACTGACAGGGTCCTGACAGATACAGCTGCATCTTAGTCTAAAGTACATTTAGGCTACGTCTACACTGGCATGAATGTCCGAAAATGCTTTTAACGGAAAAGTTTTCCATTAAAAGCATTTTCGGAAAAGCGCGTCTAGATTGGCAGGATGCTTTTCCGCAAAAGCACCTTTTGCGGAAAAGCATCCGTGGCCAATCTAGACACGGTTTTCCGGAAAAAAGCCCCGATCGCCTTTTTCACGATCGGGGCTTTTTTGCGGAAAACAGCACTATGCTGTCTACACTGGCTCTTTTGCGCAAAAGTCTTTCGGAAAAAGACTTTTGCCCAAACGGGAGCAGCATAGTTTTTCCTGAAAAGCACTGATGATTTTACATGAGATCGTCAGTGCTTTTCCGGAAATTCAAGCGGCCAGTGTAGACAGCTGGCAAGTTTTTCCGCAAAATCATTACTTACCAGATTAGACACAGCCTTATTGTATAAATCCACTGGTTTGTATGCCAAAGGATACAGTTATGATTACTGTCAAATCCTGATAAGTTTATATAATATAGTTTAAAGAATATTAAATTCTGCTCTTGAAATGTAAACTCAAGTCTGATTCTGACTTCCCTCCTGATGATTTTATCCTATCACGCCTTGTTTTTTCACTACAGTTGATGATTTAAAATTGTAGGACAGTTTCCATATTAATCACTGGAATGCAGTAAAATTGATTTACCACTATAGGTAAGGAGTTTTTTCAGTTTGACATATTGGATCATAGAAAGCTGCGTACTATTTTATAGCCAACAGCAATGACAAACAAAAAAATCACCTCAGTTTCCAAAACCCTTATTCATCCATATTTGCTAGGGGGAAACAAGAGTTTGTTCAAATTTTGTATAGATTATATATTCATATGCAGAATCAATTTAAAACAACTCATATAATAGGAGAACCCAAAGATATTTGCAACAATGTATGAATGGCTATCTTACATTAGGATAAATAGATTAAAAACTAATTTTAAAATTTATTAGTGAACAAAGTCAAACTACAAAAATCCAAAAGGAAAATGTGCTGAGTCAGGAAATGAGCCTGAGAGTTCTTATTGATGCAAGTAGTTCTTATGCAAAGAAATAGTGCCACTGAAAAATGGAATTACTCATCAGTAGAAGGTTGCCGGTTCAAAGCTTTTTCCACCACCTCCTTAAAATATTATCACCGTTCTATACTGTGAAGGTGAAATTCTGCTCTTGGTTGCATACTTGCAGCACTCACTGAGGAATGGGAGTTGCACTGCACAAGAGCAGAATTTTGTCTGTAGCTAATGCTGATTCTAGTAGGAGCCATACATTCACAGGAGAGAAGAAGTTGATGAAAAAAAAGGGAAGAGTCAGAAGAGACTATGTAGGTCATCTATTACGAATCATTGTATTGTGCTTTACTTCTCCCTATATCTTTTCCACTAATATCTTTTGATTACTACACAGTATTTGGTCCTGCCATGAGGGCAGGGGACTGGACTCGATGACCTCTGAAGGTCCCTTCCAGTCCTAGTATTCTATGATTCTATGATTTTCAGGCATGTATGTAGGCATGAATACACACAATGTACTTACCCACCTGGAAAGAGTGGAATTCCTTAGTTCTGGATTGACTTAGCATAGAAAAAAATAACATTGAAAATGGGCAGGACAGTTAAGCAAAGGTATCCAACATGCTAGTCACTAGTGACATGTAGCTATTTGGCCAGTCATTGGCTTGAACAATGTGGCTAGTTCACTATAGCAGTATCCACTATAGTAGCTACTTCTTCAGAACTGGTTGAACACCATGAGTTTAGGGCCATTCCCTGGTTCTGCATACAATAACCGAGTGCAATAGATACTTATTTTACATTAAGTTTTCAGTAACACAAGCAATTTGATTTATAATGTTATATTTATCATTATTACAGGAAAACATCTGGCTTAGGGGAAAGGAAAATAAGCATCACAACCTCTTTTGCAATAATGGAAATAATATCAGTAACACAAAGCAAAATTAATCATGATCACTTTTGGAGATAACTAAAAATGACCAGGGAAAAATTACAACACGGGATTTACAAATAAGGGAACCAGGGAAAAATCTTATGAATGGTTGATAAGAAAATAATATGAAAAGCCTTGATAAATGAGTAATACATGAATAGATAACAAATGCCAGGACTGATTTATCAATTGAAAAAGTTGGGCAAAAAAACAAATCAGTTACATTCTTCAGAAGTATACCCATGAAAATAAGTTATAAAACCCCAATTACATGTTCCCCAAACCAAACACATGATGTCTAAGTCAGTGGCTCTCAACCTTTCCAGACTACAACACCCCTTTTACGGAGTCTGATTTGTCTCGTGTAACCCCATATTTTACCTGACTTGAAAAGTACTTGCTTACAAAAATCAAAGAAAAATATAAACATATAGCAAACTACTACTGAAAAATTGCTTATTTTCTCACTTTTCACATGGAATATACCGTAAATATTGTACATTTCAGTGGATAGTATACTGATTAGTATGAACAAGTGATGGTATGACATTTTAATTTGTTCTGAATTTGCTAGTGCTTTTATGTAGCCTGTGGTAAAACTAGCCAAAATACCCAGATCACCTGATGTACCCCTTGGAAGGCCTCTGCACACCCTAGGTTGAGAACCACTGATGTAAGTGACTGAAAATCAAGTATACTGTCAAAACACAAGATCCATTTCATGAAGAGAAAGGAAACAAAAAATAAAAACAAACGGATTATTTTCTATAAGTAAGAATTAGAAGAGCAAACATCTACCTATACATTTCAAAATGCTTGGTGACAGAGCAAATGTGTTGTATTTAATCAACAACAGATAAGTTTAATAAAGCTTTAAGCCAATTTACTTGGAGTCTCTGTGTAATGGGCACTTTTGGATAGATTATATCAATTTATGAAGTAAATACTTTTTTACCTCACTAGTGTTTTTCACATCACTAAGTTGCAGGTTTATTTCACTTTCAGGATAATTCCATATATCAGTAATTTCAAGCTACGATGCTTTTCTTTTGTCCTAGCTAGCCTGACACTATACTGTTGCTGCACATTCTAGTAGTCTTTGGGTGATTTCCAAATATAGTATTACATAAAATAATACTAATTCCATAACTCATGCCTTTCAAAAAACAAATAATCACACGTTCATGTTGTTGTAAATAAATATGCTATAATTTTATAAATATTAAAAGCTAGGTACTAAGTATACATAAGCTGCCAAATATACAACAATCAACTATTCTAAAGAATGAAAAGTCATTCTTAGACCTGGAAAACTAGTTTGCGTTCTAAAAATTAGCTTTGAGATATGCCTAAATACACTATGTCACTGCTATTTTCCAGGCTTCTGAGTGCTCTGCATTGGCCATCGTATTGTAGCTCCTGTACTTTCTCAACAGGAATGGATGGCCAGGGGATCCACAGTTGCATGTCATCCTACCTGGCTCTGAAACTATTCTTGAGAGAAAATGTAACACTGCCCTCTGACAGCATTGCTTCACTCATGAAATGCACACAACCTGTGTAGGCTTCTTCAAATGCTGTTCTATTCCTTTCTACAGCAACCACACTGGTTCCATGCATCTCAGGAACAGGATTTGCCCCATGCTGAATTAGAGAAATGTTTTCTAAAGCCTGGCAGTGATCTATTTTATTTACAGATCCAGAGTCAAGTGTGTTTATTCTTCCCTTTATACACTGATGCTTGTTATGATATTGGTCCAATCCTGGGTGAAGAGCCAGTCTGGATTTCTTACAGAAGACTTTGAAAAATCACTGTCCATCATCTGACAATGCACTGATTTTTTACTCCATTTCCTCCCCCCATACACTTTCCCTTGCCTTTCTTTCAAGTAGAAGAAGTTTCTCAGTGAAGTCGCCAATAGAAGTCACCTGCTAACTATCACTACTGCAATCCTAAAGTAATAGACAATATTGTACTGGCCAAATTCAAATTCAGGTAATTGCATTCAAACTAAATAAATTCCTTAGGTAGTTTCAAGAAGATAGGGCATTCTTCACTCCTTGTCCTAAACTGTTACGTAGGCATTGTTACACACTATAAAATAGTTTACTCTTTACCTCAGCAGTGCATGTCAGTGGTGAATGAAGTGATCCATACTTATTTGTAAATCAGTTTGTGACAACCTGTAAAACAGGTCTTGAAGATATAATATTCCTCTTAACCTGGAGATCAGAGAGCATAACAATTATCCATAGATCTTAGAGATGATTAGTACTTCTAGTTTAACCACTTGCATATGTTTTGGGAGTCCTCTATTCTATTTCCCTAGTAATGAACACAGAAAGTGGATTAATCCACATAATTACCTAGAAAAACAGCATTATTCTTATTTGCTGGAAATAAGAATGATTTTAGCCAACTCCGTTATAATAGTTTAAAAACAGGAGTGGGCAATAATTTTTAAAAAGGGGCCACCCCAGAAGGGGTGGAGCCTCAGGTGGAAAGGGCGTGGCCAGGAGACTTCTTGTGCTTCCCCCCACCCTGATTGGCTTGGGGTGGGAGAGTGCAAGAAGTCTTTCTCCTCCTTCCCCTGGTCCCTATAGATAAATATCAGCTGTTTTAAAACAGCTTGCGGTTCCTTCTAGGTGCCCAGTGGGAGAAGGCTTAATATGCTCCCCCTGCTCCCAAGCCAATCAGGGACTGGAGGCAGGGGAGCGTGCAAAATCTTCTCGCCCCCGCAAGAGCATGTGGCAGCGAGAGAGACATGCTGGTTGTTTTAAAAAACAGCTAGTGTATCTCTCTAGTGGCTGAGTGCCCCTGGCAGGGCGGGGACAGGACACGAAAGACTTTGTATGCTTCCTGCCCCCAGGCCTTAATTGGCCTGGGGACAGGGAGCAGGCACAGCTTCCCTCCCCAAAGGCATGTGACACCTAGAGATAAATGCCAACTGTTTTAAAACAGTCGGTGTGTCTTTCTAGCTGCTGCACAATCTTGCGGGGGCGAGGAGACTTCACATGCTCCCGTGCCCCCAGGTCCTGATTGGCCTGGGGAAGAGGGAGTGACAGGGCAGTCACAGGCCAGATCCACTGTTTAAAATCCCATGGCTTTTTAACATATTTTCTGTGGCACGGTCTAATATTCTAGCACTAAGGCCACATATCCTCTAGGAAACTATTTTGAAATGACTAAATTCGACGTAACTCCTGATATAACAAATTTGAACTAGAGTATCTTCACTATGAGGAAGCCTCAAAATTAGTCTGAGGCAGGCTCCATTAATGTGAATGCACTACCTTGGACTTAGAGCCCCAGGAAGCACTCTGGGGAGTTGTGGGAGGTCTCCCGGCAGCCAATAAATTTGAATTAGCGGCACTGAAGCACCCACACTACCGTTATGTTAAAATTACTATTTGGAATCAGTGTTACTCTTCTTGAAAAGAGTACGAATTCTACAGCCCGTTATTTCAAAATAGTGGGTTTGATTGTATGGATGCATCGCTTACTAATTCAAACTTGGGTGGTGGCTATTTTGGAATAAGGACCTACTGTAGACCAGGGCTAAAACATTTTGAAAAACTGGTTGTAATACTTTGGTAAATATTTTTTTAAATTCTTCTGTCACCACAACAATTTTAATTTCTGCTTGCCCATGTGTGTGTGGCATCAAATACTTAGATATTCACAACCTGTGATGTTACAGGTAAGGGACGGTAACATTTCTGTTACACATTTACACTTTCACAAGTGTAACACTCAGATGAGAAGTCACTCCACATTAATACTCGTTATAAAAGATCTTATGAAAACAATTTATTTTTAATCTTTTGGGGAATAGGTTGGGGAAGGGAAAAGTATGAATGGAACAAATAGGTATATGTAAATAATTTGGCAAGAGATTTGTTCATAACATGGTCTAATTGTTTTTGGTATTTTTAAGTAGAAAATAATAATATACATTGATATTTATCTATTACACAATAACTGTTTCCCATGATTTTCTTGTTTCCTATAATCAGTATGTTTCCTAATTATGTAATTCTAGCACTAGACTGAATAGTTCCAGAAGACCCATTTACTCAATTTGCTCAGTGACTCTGGAAATTTAAAAAACCTCTAAACAAGCCATTATATACATGTATTCAAACAGTCTTGGAGGAGTTCTTATGAATTAACACTCATTTAAAATAACCTTTGTAATATGGTACACTGCTGTATATACATTATATACCATAATGGGTCCAAAACAAGCTGCTACAGATAATAATTTAAAACATTTAATTTTTTTAAAAATCACAATTAAAAACATCTCTAAAGGAAACTAACTATAAAAGCTACTTTAAGGTAATACTAAGTCGATTTCTATCAATTGGGATAAAGGAATGAATATTATCCAAACAAACACTCCATCTTTAACACTAATGCTATTGTATCTAATTATTGCAGGAACCTAGGGTGTATGTTCAAGTAGCTTACTAGATGGCTTATAATTCTAGTGAGCACTTTGGTTAAGATTGGAATGTCTAGCCTTACCCCTGAATTTTTCTCTTTTACAGATCTAAGTCAGAATCTTGACCTTATATGAACTACATAGTTATGCAACAGAATTCAGATGTCTGTTTATTTAAATCAGCTTCCACAAACATCTTGGATATGTGTGAAAATGTCTTTCAATCAGAGTTTTCACAGTTTTAATAAGGAACCCCTAAGTAGAACCATTATATTCAATTTGATTTGATCTCTATAGACAAAACAGTTAAAACACATTTACTAACATTAAATACAGTCAATTTGCAAAAACATACAATCTGACAAATATTGTCATGTGCTCTTGCAAAGAGTGCATAGGATATATTTCTGCAGCAATCAAAACAGTAAAATCATCTGATGTAATCTCAAATTCAAGCTGTAAACATTCGTAATTTGTAGTTTTTTTGGAAACAATTTGTTCCTTTCAAGTTATTATTAGCAACTTGCACTAGGCTTTGCCCTTTAATTTTTTTCATCAGCTTTACATTACATTATTTTCTGTCTTTAACCCTTTGGTTCTCCAACACCAGTAACATGTTCATGCTTAGATTCAGTGTAGTGATCCTTTCCGTCCAGTGCATAATGAAATCTTTCATATGGAATTCTTGTTGAAGTCCCTAATGCACAGTCTTGAGAAAGAGGCTGATAATGAAGCCAGCTATGCCTTGATAGGATTTCCTGCAGGTTTTGGATCATAACCATATAGGAATGTAGCTGCAATCACAAGAATGGCTCCAAAGAAAAAAACACTGAACAGAATAGGAGAGGGAAAAAGTAACTTTTTTCAGACAGTAAAAATGTATTTATATTATCTAGTCATGAAAAATTACATTCTCTACAGTATTTCTAGTGAGGGAGAAACATGTTCCTTCAATTTGTAATGAACTGACAATTTATTCATCTACTACTCTTAAATTAAAAGACTAGGAAGAGATGGAAAGGAACTAAGAATCCTGAACCTATCAACAATAAAATCATGATATTTCACTGAAATATTCCAAAGATTAAGCAGGATTGTCTCTTCATGAAGCAACTGCCAAAGGATAATCAATCTAGCTGCATATTTTTAATCCCCTGAATTCCCCCCCCCCCATCTACAATACACAAGCATACAAAACTAACCACAGAAATTATATTTGTTTGCTGTCCAATCATCTACTACTATACATTTGAGAGTTTGTGTGTCTGTCTCTCCATCCATATTCTGTGAGTCTGTTCAAGAATTCCTCCTCAATGGTAAGAGCTAGGACTACCAAATTTGCTATGCACTTACCTCTTATCATAACTTAAAGCAAGGTAAGGGTTTGGTTGTGCCGGGATGATGGGATATTCCTGGAACGTGACTGTTTCTCATAAAATGAAAAAAGAGGGAGTCTGGCAAGAGGGATGCTCGCGACCTCCTGGGGGGTCGAGACCCACAGTTTGAGAAACGCAGCTCTGGTGTTTTAACATAGTTTTGCCTGTTCTACGTGCAATGTGTCAAACAGCTTTAAAGTTTTTCTGTATTAGAGACCCAGGCTATGTTTATTTTAAATCCTGTTCTGATAGACCATGTGCCAAATTATATCAGAACACTGAGGAGCAAGAAGGACATTGATATTGTTAACAAAGAAACAGTTTAAATGTATACAGGGCTTAACTGTTGTAATACAGTGTTTACACAAACACACACACTATACAGACTAACACCTTTTCATGAAATACTAGTACTCAAATACTATAGGGAGACTTTAAAACTTTTTAGAAGAAAAACATTTGAAATATTTTCAAATATATATGCATTTAAAAACATTACCGTGGAGATGTGCAAAATTTTGATAATTTGAGTTTTTTGAACATATGTAGTATTTTGGAAGTGCATCCCAAATTATAGTGGTGCAGTACCTTGCAGTGCCACAAAGAAAGTATTTAACTTGCTCAGAGGCATACACAATTATGTACTTTACATAATTATCCCACTGAGAATTGTTTGAAGACAATGGAGAAACCACCTACAAATTTCTCTACAGAGATATACAGCATGTTTTGCATCTACCCAGCAAGGCTATGTCTCCATTGTGGAACTATTTTGGGATACTGGAAGTATCCTAAAATAGCTATTCTGCATCTTTAAAGCAGCTCATTATTTTGAAATAGATTTCAAAATCATGGGAGTGCTATTCGGATGTCCCTGTAACTCACCTTCCATGAGGGTTAAGGGACGTTTTGGAATATCACTTTATTGCAAAATTTGGCACTGTGTTGACGGTGCCAAATTTCAAAATAAGCTATTTTGAAATTACTTCAAAATAAGCAATGTAATTTGTGTAGCAAAATGTGTGTAGTAAGGGTGCAGTGTAGATGTATCCTAAAAGAATAAAGACAGACACTGGCTTACCTCTCAAATTTTGAATCTTGTTTATGGGCTGAATTTCATTTACTCAAGTTTCCATTATAAACCCCATTTGTCAGGGTCTGATAAGTTAACTATTAAAATGTATTTGTGGCTGAAACTTAACATACCAGTCCTCTAACTTCATTTTCAGTTTGTTTTTACTTGGCAAAATAAGTGTCAGCTTCTTATAATAGGATAGCAAAAATCTACAATGTGCAGTGGGATGTTGTTTGTTTTTTTGTGGCTCTATAATTGCCTTAAATCAGGGCACTATGCTTCAAGAAAAATAGCAGCAGGAAACACATTCCACATCATATCCTAGGCTCTATTGGAAGGCTGTCAGATACAACAATTTTGTCACCTATACTACAATACACTTGAACCTCTGTACTCTGGGAGTCCCTAATCCAGAAACACCTGTGGTATAGAGGAGGAAGTGGCTCCGCATGCTGCTGTTGCTCCCCCTCTCTACCAGCTGGTGGAATAACAACACACTGACCACTTCCCTGGAGGCTCTTCTCCACCGCTCCCATGGTGGCAGGGGGCAGTGTGTGAGGACGGTGCTTGGAGGCAGCAGGGACTGCAGAGCCATGGATGTCCCTCATGCCCAGACTCCACAGCACTGTCCCAGGCCCAGCAAAATCCTTAATCTGGCATACCCTGATTTCCAAGGTTGTTGGATTAAGGAGGTTCAAGTGTACTTAACCCAAATTTAATTATCTATCATGTAATTAAATGAAGTTCACAAGCTTTAACTTTGTATTTCAATTCAGGAATCTACCTAATCCTTTAAAGTAATTTCAATCATGCTTCTATATATCATTATCCACCAATACTCATTAAATACCTACATTTTCAGCAACTGCTATATTCACATATGCATAGATAACAACACTCACCTGGTTGGGACAAAATCTTGCAACCAGAAATAGGATATCAGTGTTGACAATATAATTGACAAAGATGTTGCAAATCCCTTTAAAATATTGTCTGCATATTTTATAACAGCAGCAATCACGAGGCCCCCAAGTGCCTGCAAAAAGATTGAGATTCACTTAAGATGAGCACATATTTTAGAAATTTTTTAAAAAGTACTATGACAGATATGGCAAACAGAAACCTATCTTCAGATTATTATATTTAAAGTTATGAAATGTTATTCAGTGTGTTTGAGCCAGGCCCTGAAAGCATGAACATTTCAAAGACCATTATGATGAGATGGGCAAGAGTTATGAGCCAAGACCTATGTGTCAATACATGCTATATGTATTTGTATGTTCTAGGGATGTAAGTGACTAATCAACTAGTTGACTATCCAATAAGCAAAAGCTTATTAGATAGTTGACATACTAGTCGACTTGTCACTTCCTCCCACTTGCTGCCTCTATCAGAAAGAGGCAGCAAGGGGCAGGGGGAGAGGAGGGAGGTAGTGCTGGGAGAAGCCATCTTAAAAGCTGGTGCTCCCCAGTTCCAGCTCCGTGGTAAGGGGCAGGACCACAGCAGCAGCATTCCAACTTTGAAATGTACAAGAGTCCCCGCTGGGGCTCTTGTACATTTCAAAGCAGAAGTGCATGGAGCCCAGAATCAGCAGGGGACTCCCTGCTGGCCCTGGGCTCCACGTGGAGTTTCAATCTTTGAAATGCACAAGAGTCTCTGCTGGGGGTCTTGTACATTTCAAAGGCGGAATGCCATTCTAGTCCTTATTGACTCATCGAATAATCAATGTAAATCTCATTGACTAGTTGATTAGTTAATCACAATTTGAAATCCCTAGTATGTTCCTAACCCATAGGTAAGACCCTGCCTAAGTCAGGATCATGTAAAACACATCATAGACAATGGAATTTGGCCTTCCCCTTTGAAATCTGGTCTCCATATTTATACAGGTTTCACAAGGGAGAACACCATTTCTCACAGTGTGGATCCTGACCCAAAAGGAAGGTTTTATTTGGGGGGGGGGGGGGGGGAGTGTTCTCAAGGCTGTTTTAGTGTTGTCACGATTTTGCCACCCTTACTTCTGCACTGCCATCAGACCTGTGTGGCCAGAGAGTAGCAGCTTTTGGCTGGACATCTAGTTCTGAAGGCAGCACTCCAGCAGCAGCAGCACAGAAACAAGGGTAGCAGTACTGCAACCCCAGACCCTACAATAACCTAGCAACACCTCCCCCCACCTCACACAACTCTTTTTGGGATCAGGACTATTATAAATTATAATACTGTGCAATTTCAGATTTAAATGCTGAAATCATGAAATGTATAATGTTTAAAACCCTATGACTGAAATTGACTAAAATGGAACATGAACTTGGTAGGGACCTATTCATAGTGTGAGGTGGGAGTCTTCCTGTGGATTCTGGAATCACTAAAGAGTAATTACTGTGAAATCTCAAAACTGGCTATGCATATTCCCCGTTTCTTGAGGCTTGGGCTGCCTGAAAAGGGAGGGATACCACCTGTTTTTGGGAGACTTGGAGTCAAACACCTTTGGGGTATGACAGCTGAGTTTAAACCAACTCAAAGGTCTGTTTTTTGATTTAACAAAAGGACATGACCTTTTGTATAAAGCAGGACCCATCATGTCAAAGGGTTGGAATTAAGGGTCTCCACAGGATAACTACCAGTCAAGTGTTTAAGATCCTGTTTTTCTTTTATGAATTTTCTTTTAATGTTTTTTTACACTAACCTAAATGTACTCTGCTTTCAAAGAGCTGTGTAGTAATTGGTAACCACCAGTAAGAACACTAACCACTGGTAAAAACACTACCCTTGTCCTTCAATAGAAAGCATAGAGGAGGAGGTAGACACTGGTCAGACATGCTTGCAACTACAGGTAGCTGCAGTCAAAAATCCTGGTCAGAGAACAAGTAGGACACAGGCTCTGATCAGAGGAGAGCTGAAGGTTAGACAGGGAATAGAGGTGTAGTGACCTGAAATTGTGACATGGAATTGATTATTTCAGTGGTAACATTTAATTCAATATACTACACACATTTTAAAAAAAGTTTTTAGCTATGTATAAAGATGTTAGTACTGTATATTTTACATTGTTGTCGATATGGTGGATGACAGCAATTGACAACAGAACTCCTTCTGTAGATCACAGATCACCAACTATATTAACACCTTGGCTACGTCTACACTGGCCCCTTTTCCGGAAGGGGCATGTAAATTTCACCAGTCGTCGTAGGGAAATCCGCGGGGGATTTAAATATCCCCCGCGGCATTTAAATAAAAATGTCCGCCGCTTTTTTCCGGCTTTTTTAAAAGCCGGAAAAGAGCGTCTAGACTGGCCCCGATCCTCCGGAAAAAGTGCCCTTTTCCGGAGGGTCTTATTCCTACTTTGAAGGAATAAGACCCTCCGGAAAAGGGCACTTTTTCCGGAGGATCGGGGCCAGTCTAGACGCTCTTTTCCGGCTTTTTTAAAAGCCGGAAAAAAGCGGCGGACATTTTTATTTAAATGCCGCGGGGGATATTTAAATCCCCCGCGGATTTCCCTACGACGACTGGTGAAATTTACATGCCCCTTCCGGAAAAGGGGCCAGTGTAGACGTAGCCCTTGATATTTCTAGTGAGTGAGTGTACTACATTTGTGTCTCAACGATGATTATGATATAATTTCTGTATAATTGCTGGTAGGCTTTCTTTTCTTTACTAATCTGTCTTTAATATTTCAAAATTAATAGTTATAGATTTTTACTGTGAACTGTATGTTTGATAACTCAATGTTTAGATTGCTAATAATTTGCCATTTCCTTGATTTAGAGATCTAGTTTTGTCACTGATACACAAGATGTTTACTTGCAAAATTCCTATTAGCATTAATGGGAACCACCAGCAAAATTTCCCACAGCATTTATGGAGAAATAAATTCCAAGTGTATTTTGTGTAAGCATATGGGTTTAGATACATTACCTGTAGAACAACAACTATCCAGGTAAGTTTGTTATATCCTTGAAAAAATCCATTCTTTGATATAAGTCCTCCATCATAAATGTACACACCCATCAATCCAAATATGCTACCAAAAAATCCTAAGAGAAAAGACAGACTTGAAAGTTTGAAATAGAAAAACTGGGAGGTGTTCCTCATTAATAACTAGATCTGCAGGACTACTGGCATCTGCCCATGTTAATTAAGTTTCAGGATCAGGCCTTGGTTTGCAATATAATAACCATGTTTAAACACAACCAGTGGATCTGACAGGAATAAAATAAAAAAAAAAAAAAAAAAAAAAAGCTTTTCCTCTAAAAAAAAATTTGGATTATCTTAGTGATAAGACTGATATGTTCTTGGTCTATTTTGCTTTACACTATAAGCCTGCAGATAAATCAGATATATGGATATAATTTTTAAAAAGATGCTCTCAAAGGATTTTATATTTTAAAAATTATTTGATACTTATAATGAACCTTTAAGGAGCATAAAACTGAACATTTGTTTCTTTATTTTTTTAAAAAGTTCTAGTTCATAAATTTGTTTGTAATAGAATTTCTCCTGTTTTGAATGTTGTATTTGTATTGGAGTTGGAAGTATTACAGCATTACTTCACAGAAATAAATGATGGGGAAAAATAACTATTAGATTGTGATCCCATGTTATACAAATTTTAGAAAAATATTTTAAAAATAAATGGTGATTACTACTCCTTTAATTTCTGAATAGAAAACTTAAAACTTTCTAAACATTTAACATGAAACAGTCATTACTCAAACTACTGTATCAGCTTAAGTTAAAAAGACTAAAAATGTTAAAAAAGATGGAATACATTTCACTATTATAAACTTCAAATTTAAAATCATAGTTCAATGTACTTATCATTATCCCATACAGTCACTTTAAAACACTGTTTTAAGAACGTAATTGTTCTCATGCACCAAGTAACGCTAGCAGGGGACCAGACACAACATCCAACTGTAGATTCCTTTCTATACTGTAGAAGAAAATCTGAAGAACAATTTATCAAAGAATCATCACTTTTCAACATAGTTATGAATATTTATTTTGCAATCATTTTACATGTGTGCACTGCTGTTAGATCCTAATAGTGCAAACGACAGCACAGTTTTAGTGACGTTTTAGACTTGGCTCAGTTCAGGTAAATAACTTGGATTGTGATTGTGGTCCACATCTAAAAACCTAAGTTTTAGTACAAGTTCCTCACCCTCCATGCAAATGCTGTGCCATGGAAATGGTGGGTGAGATCAAATCTGTAGGACAGTATGAGAGAGAGCAAGCATGACTAATGTATTCAGACCTGATGTGTGTGTCTGTGTAGACAGAAGCATAGTGATTCCTGGTTTCCTGTTAAGCAAGAAGAAAGGAACCAGAAAATAGATTAAGACGACTATTCAAATATGTGCAGCTTCTGTAACTGTAAATACACAGTTACATTAATTTTCCGTCTATCTTGAAAGAGTAAGAATTTATACAATTCCCTCAATTAAAATTCCTTTCAAAGTGTATTCAAATCTTGTAAAACTCTTCTCTATGTGCTACCCAAATTATGATTTTCAGTTCAATTCACTGCAACAAGGAGAGCACAAAGGAAAAATAAGAATTCAAATCCTGCTGGAGGTATTTTACTTAATGTAAAAATACTCAGACCACACTTGCAATACATGGAGATGATATGTCCATCCTCTGCCTACCAGAAGGAAGGGTGTGCGCCTCTGAGCATATAAGAGACAGGGGAATGGAAGTATTGCTATATTCCACCCACATGAGGAAACTAGTTTCAAATAGAATGGAAGCCAGCTCAGAATACATTGCTCCTTCCATCTTGAAAAGCCAGTCTTCAGAACCACTGTTGAGATGGGTGGCATGAGAGAGATTGGGTGTGTAATAGGATGAGGATAGAGAAGTAGAAGAATCATGATACTAGCACCAAGGGCTAGGATCATAGTTCAACCCTGTGAACAAATTGAATAATCATGTCTTTAAAATGTCAATCTTTTTATAGGGATTATATTTGTTTTTAAATTACCTTACAAAATAAAGCTTTAAAACATTTATTTTGTTCTACTATATATAAAAACCACATTATATTAAGTGCCAATATTTTTAAATCAATTCAGTGTTTGTTAAAAGTATTGGATTCATATTGCTGCACAAACATGAACTCTACTTAATTACTTCACAAGACAGTCACACCATCCTTCAAATAAATCACACAGGGTAGCTTTATTTCAAATGTTTCACAATCCAAATTCAACTGGCTACGGCTTCATGCCAACTGTTCTACAGAGCCCATTAATCTCCATTTTAAATCCAAGTAAACACACTTACAAACATTGAAATAGCAAGTTAAATACAATACCTGAGTTTAAGGCAGGATGCAACTTCTGGAATTCCTGTTAGCAAAGCAGATATCAAACTTGCTAAACATGTATGTAATAGCATAACAAAATATGATTGTACTGAATCTAATGTATATCTGAATGTTGTTCACTGTTCTTCTGAAGGCAGTTTTTCTTTTTTAAAACAGCCAAAATTGGACATACCAAGTTGGATGTTTCTGATCCAGACAGATTGTTTGGTTTCTTTTAAAATCTTCTCAAAATAAACTCCAGCAAATCCACTTGAAAAGCAGGCTATAAGGACTGCCATAAGACCAACAAATTGAGATCCCGCAGACAACTCTTTTGTAGTTGTTGCTTGAGAATCTGAGGGCCACTAAGTATAAAAACAAAACAATGTGTATACATTTTAAAAAATTATACAAATTATTTCATAAAATTAAGTTTTACCATTTATAGAATGCAAGTTTATTTTCTATCAAGGGTCCACACATATTGCTGATGAATGCAGGCAGGTTTGCGGTACTACTGTAAAAACCTGTATTATGTTATCATGTTTTTGTAAATTTCAGCTAAATCTACCATTATATTTTTCCTTAGTATTCCACTGAATCAAGGGTGAAATTCTGTAGTCGCTAAAATTAATAGCAAAATTCTTGCTAGCTTCAAGAGGGCCAGGATTTCATAATCTATGAATGGACACTTTCAATCAACTGCAGGATAAATAGTATATGTAGTGTTTATGCATATGGGCTGTGTCTAAACTGGCAAGTTTTTCTGGAAAATCAGCCGCTTTTCCGGAAAAGCTTGCCAGCTGTCTACACTGGCCGCTTGAATTTCCGCAAAAGCACTGACGATCTCATGTAAGATCGTCAGTGCTTTTCCGGAAATACTATGCTGCTCCCGTTCGGGCAAAAGTCTTTTTCCGAAAGACTTTTGCGCAAAAGAGCCAGTGTAGACAGCACAGTACTGTTTTCCGCAAAAAAGCCCCAATCGCGAAAATGGCGATCGAGGCTTTTTTGCGGAAAAGTGCGTCTAGATTGGCCACGGACGCTCTTCCGCAAAAAGTACTTTTGCGGAAAAGCGTCCTGCCAATCTAGACGCGCTTTTCCGAAAATGCTTTTAATGGAAAACTTTTCCGTTAAAAGCATTTCCGGAAAATCATGCCAGTGTAGACGTAGCCATGATGTTTATTACACAAAAAAAGATGCTAAGCTATAGGCAGAGGCATATTGAAAAGTCTCTTAATAACTGTAAGATACTTTTTCATTGTTTTTAGCAACTCAAAAACTTCAGAGCAGACAAAAACCTTGTAATCCATCTCAGCAAATTCTCCTATCCTATGACTCTACCCTGGAAATTATTGAAACTGTGTGTCTGAATCTATTAATTCAAGGGGGACAATATAATTATCTATATTCAAATACTTGAGTCCCTTAATAAAAAAAATCCCAAATCACTTAAGACACACACTATTAATATTTACCTGTACAAATGCTACTCCTGTCATCAATATCACTAATGATAGCCACTGGTATATACCTAATTTCTTACTTAGCATAGACACAGAAAATAATGCTGTAGTAAGAATTTTCAATTGATATGTGACCTGAAAAGACAAAATAAAATTAATACTATACAACCCATTTTTGTCTGAACAATTATGTTCAAATCTAAAAACATAATACCTGATAAGTAGCAGCATCTAGGTTTGACAGTGCTACATACAGCAAGTTATTCTGAAGAGTATAAATCCCTGATGGAATAGCAAGCTTAAGTGTTTCCATAGGCTTGTTAAGGATTTCATCATGTAGCACTCTGTTCAGAGCCCGGAAATTGCACTCTACTCAAAAGAAACAATACAAGAGATAAAAATTAAAAAGAAAAAACAGGACAGCTACAAATGGAACACTGTTTTTCGATTGCTACAAACTTTTTGTGCCAACTTTAGCCTTCAGAAAACTCAAAATTCTGTATGCTTTCCTCACATTTTTATACAGATTCTCCAAGGTATGAAACCTCTGACACTTTGCTACCATAGTCCACATTAGCCCAAAATAATAAAGCTGAATTATTCAAAAAATTAATAAATCCTATCTTAATTACAATTTCTGTGATTTAAAAAACTGCAACTCTGTACCTTCCGTTTTTCCTCGTCTTACTTATTCTTCTCAAATAGTGCTTTCTGGGTGAACAGAAGGTGCATGCCTATTACCAGGACAACCATTCTTACCCTACATCCATGACCCACCAAGTGGAATCTCTTGGGTATATATTTGTGCTATATTTATAAAAGATTATATTGTGTGCTTAAGTGCGAGGTACCAAGAGAGGTCTTCCCTGCTCAGTGGTTAACATTTCTATAGAAATGGTTTAGATCTTCTTTCTAGTTATTTTATGTGGGAATGGCAAACTTTTCTTCTCTCTTGGCATTCACATAGCTCCTTAACATCACAGCATTCAAGCACCTGTTTTTACAGCTGTCACCAAAACATAGCAATTGACAAAATATAGGAAAGCTATTTCTAGATTAAAACTTGAAACATACTGCTGTCTTTGTAGACCAATAAAATGCAGGCCATAATCTTCAAAAGTTCAGCAACAACTACTGCAGTAGAGGATAAGTAACGAGGTCCTTCCTCTTTCAATGTCCGAGAATATCGCATAGTCAAAACTAAACTAGTGGTCTGAAAGACCAGGATTCCCAAGGAAAGGTATTTTAAATTGGTAGACATTTCTTGACTTTGACTTTCCTGAAACAGAATAAAAAGAAAAAGAAGTTAAAATCAG